>NC_057415.1:19477134-19809641 GCF_019320065.1 Cervus canadensis
AGTGGGAGCAGTCTTGGCAAAGGAGAACAGGTAATATTAGACGGTGACAACATTACTTAAAAGTCAGGAGGGCACGCCACTATCTCCACTGAGTCATGATGGAGATTGCCAAGGCATGATTGCTATTGTTGAGTATTGATAGTGTTACTCGCAACAAATAGAAGTACTTCATAAAATAAACTAAGCAAAGTAACCCAGACAGATACCACTGCCATTTTTTATATTTCCATTTTGTCAGCCTTACCACATGAGGAGGAAAAGCTTCCTTTGGGGAAAGTGCTTGAATAAAGTTCAAAGTTCTGGAAGTCAAGAATAAGACCCACTTGAAAGTGCACATGAACAAAATTCTGAAGATAGGAAAGGAGAAGAAGAGCATTCAGTAACAATACATGCTGATTTAACAAAAGGGAGAATAGCAGAAGCCTCAGAATGAACTGTCCTTGAAGTGAGCAGATATTTCAATGTAACAAGTTTTCCTAAAGGGGCTTCCCTTGTGGCTCAATGGTAAAGAATCTGCCTGCGATGCAAGAGACGCAGGAGTCCAGGGTTCGATTCCTGAGTTGGGAAGATCCCCTGAAGAAGGAAATGCCAACCCACTCCAGCATTCTTGCCCAGGAAATCCCAAGGATGGAGGAGCCTGGCGGGCTATAGCCTATGGGGTCGTAGAGAGTTGGACATGACCGAGCGACTGAACGATAACAACAACAAAAGACCCAGTTAATAAATAATAATAATAAAGTTATTCTAACAGCTATACCAGATATACCATGAGAAGGGACTTTTTTTAGAAAATAACTTTGATGTATTACTGGGGTCACAAGGGAAGCCCTGAAAACAATGATGTCAACAGGTGCTGCGCACCATAAGAAAGAGGTAGGTTGCTTTGCAGAGAAAATGAGAGCAGAAGGGGGTGGGGTGGTTTGTGCTGTATTCAGGAGGCTACTTTTGAAAGGATGGGGGTAGAGAGAAAAGAGGAGAGAGATGGGAGAGAGGAGGCCCAAGCAGGCCACTGATGAATATGTGGCAAACACATTAATAACATTTCCTTCTCAAATTTTCAATAAGTCCTCCTAGGCTCTCAGATGCCTTGTGTGAGTGGATTTGTGTTTGTTTGCTGGACTTTGGGTCAGCATTCTGCAGAGCAAGGCATCTCCCCTGGGACTAGGGGTGGTGAGGGTTGACACCCAGAGGAAACTGCAGAATCTAGATGGGTATTTGGACTTTGACTACCCATGTAACTGAGGCTAGGAGACCACCTTAGCTGGATCTTGGGGGCTTAGGGAAGCCCTGCCCATTATTAAATAAGAATTGCCTCTAGATGCCTTTGTGCTGTGTGCTATGGAGGAAACAGCAAAAAAGGACTCCTCCTGAAGAGTTTTGAATTTGCTTGTGATGGAAAGACCAAGACACTAAAAGTGGAAACAGCCAGTAGACATTACTGGTAGAATGTATGGGGAAAAGTATGCCTGCGAGAGAAGCTGAAGGATGGATTGCAGCCATAGCAAGGACCTGGGACACATCCCAGCAAGAAAAGAATGGGCTGCAGGGGGCATTAGCACTTGGACCTCAGGGAAGAGCTGAATAGCGGTGCAGGTATTCTCTATCCCTGAAGAAGTGAATTCATTTAGAAGATTGATAAGCCATATACAAAATAGATAGCCAGTGTGAATTTGCTGAATGATGCAGGGAGCTCACACCTGGTGCCCTGTGACAACCTAGAGGGGTGGGATGGGTGGGAGGTGGGAGGAAGATTCAAGAGGGAGGGGACATATGTATACTTATGGCTGATTCATGTTGATGTATACAAGCATATTAGTTGATTCAGTTGTGTGTGACTCTGTGCAACCCTATGAACTATAGCCTGCCAGGCTTCTCTGTCCATGGGATTCTCTAGACAAGAATACTGGAGTGGGTTGTGACGCCATCCTCCAAGTGATCTTCCCAACCCAGGGATTGATCCGGCATCTCTTATGTATCCTGGGTTGGCAGATGGGATCTTTACAACTAGTGCCACTTGGGAAGCCCGTTGATGTATGGCAGAAACCTTTTTTTCCCCCCAATTAATTAATTTATTTTAATTGGAGGATAACTCCAATTATGATGGCTTGTGCCACACATCAACATGTATCAGCCACAGGTATACATGTGTTCCCCCCAACCCCATCCTGAACTCCCCTCCCTCCTCTCTCTACCCTGTTCCTCTGGGTTGCCCCAGAGCACCGGCTTTGGGTGCCCTGCTTCATGCATCGAACCTGCTCTGGTCATCTGTTTTACAAATGGTAATGTACATGTTTCAATGCTATTCTCTCAAATCATCCCATCCTTGTCTTCTCCCACTGAGTCTAAAAGTCTGTTCTTTACATGTGTCTCCTTTGCTGCCCTGCAGGTAGGATCGTTGGCACCGTCTTTCTAAATTCCACATATATGCAGTTAATATACAATATTTGTCTTTCTCTTTCTGACTTACTTCACTCTGTATAATAGGCTCCAGACTCACCTCATTAGAACTGATTCAAATGCATTCCATTTTATATCTAAATAACATTTGATTGTGTGTAAGTTCCACAACTTCCTTATCCATTCATACACCAATGAACATCTAGGTTGCTTCTTTTTTAATTGGAGGATAATTGCTTTATGATACTGTGTTTGGTTGATGTATGGCACAAACCAAAAACAATATTGTAAAGCAATCATCTTCCAATTAAAAATAAATAAATTTTAAAAGATAGAAGATTGGTAAGAAAATTCAAAAGTAAGTGTAGAACCTATTGTCTAAGGACTTTGAGTTCCAGGTTTGAAAAATTACCCCTGATTCACTTAGGAATGGCTAGAGGAAAACACAGTTTCAGTCTCCTAACTGCCTGCTGAAAAACAAATTCAAGTGTGAGGTCAGGAGAGCAGGTGGGCAAGGGTGAAGGGAAAGATTTGCGGAAGGCCAGGATGAATCAGGGAGAGAGATTCATGGTCAGAGCGCAAAGGGTGAACAGAAAAGGATGCTGCGGGTGGACACACCAGCAGAGGTCTCCGAAGTTTTTGGGAGGGTGGCTGGGTTGAAGTCATGTGGGGCTGGGGTGTGGGCTCATCCCAGCAGCCCCACGACAAGGCCCACTGGGCAAATGTGAGCAGACAGTGTGCACTCTCCCTGTGTCCTGAAGGTCGCTGACGCTGACCTCCACTACAGCCCTGAGCCGCCCTTGTGCCTGGCCTGGGTGCAGAATTAAACAGACAGAGCGTCTTCACGCATCCATGTTGCCAGGTTGGAAATTTCCTAAGGATGCTCCGGAGTCACCCACTTCCACTTAACTCTTGAAGTCTGGACTCAGAGCTTCTCCCAGCGGGTCCCTTAGACCTGCCCAGGTGTACACTGAATCCGGAAAAGATGATAGGGAGAAGGGTTAGAAAACATGGAAGAGCTGGGAGAAAAGTGATTCAGGGAAGACAGACCCGAGAAGAGCAGAGCAGGAGGTTTTCTTTGAGGTGATGAGCCTGAACCTGCTAAGAAGAAACCCACAGGGTGGCTCCTGGCAGGAGAAGGGGGCTGCGGTCCTACACTCCAGGAAGTTGATGGGACAGGAGGCTGACTCACCTGCGGACAGAATCAGAGAGGTCAGTGCAGCAGTCTTCCTCTTCAGAACTTACTCAGAACTGCTAAGTTGCCATACAACTAGCCTTTTCCAGCAGGCAGTTCATAAGATCGCTTCTTTTCTCTCCTTAAAATCATGTCACCATACAATATGAAAAATACAAGTGTGAAATTTAGCTGAAAAGCTCTGACATGCCCGCATGCATCAGCATTTTCTGGACACTTCACCAGTAACAAATTGAGCCAACCAGGGTTCCTGAGAAGGTGGATTGGAGTGAACCTATTCTTAGTCTTCTACAAAGTAGGATAAATGTCACAGTAAATGATGTTTTGCTTCTTTGATTTGTAGTTGCTTTTGTACTGTAGGCCAAGTGGCAACTGAGATCACATCTAGATCACTGCTGTGCAAAATTGTGATAATTATTTTGATAACTCAAGTGAAAGGATTCTGAAATTTTTGATATTGTAAATGAACATCTTTTTCAAAAATCAAGATAATTGCTTGCTATGAATATGCAAATTAGGCCTAAAGCTTGCAAAACACACAGAAAGTGTTTTCGCTAGGTAGAAGGAATCATCTTAGCACCTCCTTAGAGTCATGCAATAAAGCAGAAATGCAGAAAGTGTCACTCTTGTGTTCACTGAATTTGAAAGTAAATTAACTTCAGGCCAAAATGTTCAGTGATGGAGAAAAGTGTAATATAATAACTGATGAAAGCAATAAACAATGGCTAAGCAGAAGGAAATATAAGCAATTACTAGAACCTACTACTTTTTGTTTGTCACTGCATAACATTTTTGCCAATTTCTCTGATGCCTAAAGAACACGAATAGGGTGCCAAAATTGAACTCTGCCTTAAAAATACAGTAATGTGTGTTTTTGATGAAAGCATAATAGAGAACTAATAACAGGTCATATTCCTGGGCATGCCTTTATAAGAACTCAAGGCTTTAAACATATAAAATTACTGTGTGTGTCAAGTCAGGAGCACAAGCAGCATTTCCTCTGCACCCTCCTTTCTCATCCCCACGCCTTTTTCTCATCCCCACCCGACTTCTTCACTCCCTCATGACTAGAGAACAAAGTGATGGGGAAACCAGGGTTTGGTGATAGCAGATTCTGAAACTTCATTCAGAGGAATATTCTGCCTGTAGTGACAGAAATTGTTTGCCTCAGGAAATATAACTGGTCAGAGTAAGGATGTGGGAGTGCTGGACTTCGACACAGTGTGAACAGTATTATCTATACTTCTGAGAGCTCTTAGGGTGTCCCTCAGGGAAGTATGAACTTAACCTGCTGTATTAGTCAAGTGTGTTTAGAGAAACAAAGCCAATAGCATTTAAGGATATCTCTATCTACTTCTCTATCTACTGAGAGAGGAGAGAGATTGAGATTTATTATAAGGAATTGGCTCATGTAAATATGGGGCCTGAGAGGCCCACAATCTGCTTCTGTAAGCTGCAGAGCCAGGAAAGCCAAGCCAGTTGTATAACCATCTGAGTGCAAAGGCCTGAGAACCAGGAGAGCAGATGGTGCAAATCCCAGTCCGAGGGCAGAAAGAATGATGAGATGTCCCAGCTCAAGCAATAAGGCAGAGAGAGAGAGAGAGAGAGAGAGAATTCCCCCTTCCTCTACATTTTGTTCTAGCCAGGACCTCAAATTGGATGAGGCCCTGCACACTGGGAAGGGCAACCTGCTTTACTCAGTCCATGGATTCAAATGTTAACCTCATCCAGAAATACTCTCACAAATACAGCCAGAGTCATGTTTAATCTAGGCACCCCGTGGCCAGTCAGTTGACACATAAAATTAACCATCACACCTGCCTAAGCTCACAGAACTGGCAGGTAGGGGAGTCAGGATGTGATTTCAGGAGCCATGTTCCTGACTACGGTCCACACTGCCTTTTATTCAAACTAGTGGTGCTTTGAAAGGCAGAAAGAAGAAAGAAAAAAGGACAATAAGTACATTATCCTCTTGGTTTAGGCCTATTTTCCTCATATCTGTGGGGTGCTACAGTAGTCCCTTAACTCCCAACTCTTCTTTATTATGTGTTTGTATTACATAATATACTATATACAGTATACACACATACACACATATATGTCTGTGTGTGTGTATATATACATCTTTATGTATATGTGTGTGTGTATTCACACACTAAACCACCACCATGTATTATTACTGGTATTTCTGATTTTCCATCTAAAAATTGTTCTTATGTTGTATATTTAAAACTAATACAATGTTATATGTCAATTATATCTCAACAAAAATGAATACATATATGTGTGTGTGTTGTGTATGTACTATGTATAGAATATTATGTAATATACATATATATACAGGGGCTTCCCTGGTGGCTCAGATGGTAAAGAATCTGCTGGCAATGCGAGAGACCTGGGTTCAATCCCTGGGTTGGGAAAATCCCCTGGTGGAGGGCATGGCAACCCACTCCAGTATTCTTGCCTGGAGAATGCATGGACAGAGGAGCCTGGCAGACTACTGTCCATGGGATCACAAAGAGCTGGACACAACTGAGGGACTAAGCCCACACATATATACATCCCTCATGCCCACTGTTGCAGATTGACCTCCACTCACTTTTTAAAAACCTCAATAGGTCTTCTTGTTAATAAATAATAAAAGTCGAACTCCTTTACTTGGCACTCAACATTTTGACCAATACTAACTTTTCCAGGCTTATCTGTTACCCACAGATTTGCGGCAAAGACTCAGACATGACTTAGTGACTAAAGTACCACCATGTATTATTACTGGTGTTTCTGATTTTTCCATCTAAAAATTGTTCTCACATTGTACATTTAAAACTAATACAATGTTATATGTCAATTATATCTCAATAAAAATAAATTTTATTTAAAAAATATAAAAATTATTTGATATTATACCCCTTAAGGACAATTTGAATAAATTAAGTCACCTGACAAGTCTCTGAAAATGCAAAGGAAAACAGTCCTAGTATCTTAGACCAGAGATTTCCAGCTTTCATTTGTTTATCACACAGTTCTAGCTATATCAAGAAAAGTACATCCGTCCATCCATTTATCTATCAGTCTCTCCATCCACATCAACCCAATTCTCACACACACACACTCACACACACTCACACTCACACTCAAATGCACGTACTAGAGTCAGTTAAAGCATTAAATGATAATGAAGTTTTATGTAACTGATTTTAGACAAATAAATGTAAAAAGAAATTCCAATATTTTCCCTGCATCAAGGAGGATAATCTTGTAACATCCTGGGCATGATGACCCCACATAAAGACCACTGGTCTGTGTAGGGGGCACAGGGGTAAAGGAATAACTGCTCTTCATATACTTGATGAACCAACTGGGACTTTCTTTGTAATTTTGTTTAAGGTGTGTTTTAGGACCTCAGTTCAAAGCTCCTCAGTATTTTTGAATTATAAAGGTATACACACATCCCTATGTATTCCTCCTTCTATTTCTTCTCACTAGCCAGGATTTTAGTGCATAATATTTATAGGTAATATAAATATTTTAAAATTTTCAGCTATTTTGGATGCTTATGCTGTATTTTGGAGCTGAGGCTGGGTGAGTTTCACAAAGTGCCCAATACTGTCTGTTGCTAAACTAGGCAGGAGCGTCGTGGGCCTGCCTGAGTCTCTCCCAGGGTTCGGGGACAGCTGTGTCACTACATGAAATTTACTGAGGCATTGGGAACTACGTAACATTGGGCGATGCATCCATCAGGAGTTGTGTTTATTCAAGCACTGGGTACCCAATTATGGAATAAAAGACCAAAGAATATTAAGTGAAAGTTGCTTAGTCGTGTCCGACTCTTTGTGACCCATAGTCCATGGACTTCTCCAGGCCATAATATGGAAGTGGGTAGCCTTTCCCTTCTCCAGAGGATCTTCCCAACCCAGGGATTGAACCCAGGTCTCCTGCATTGCCGGCAGATTCTTTACCAGCTGAACCACAAGGGAAGCCCAAGAATACTGGCGTTGGTAGCCTATCCCTTCTCCAGGGGATTTTCCTGACCCAGGAATCGAACCAGGGTCCCCTGCATTGCAGCCAGATTCTTTACCAACTGAGCTATGAGGGAAGCCCAAAGAATATTAAGACCCCCTTTAAAAATTGTGGCTAGAGTTCAAATAGCTTTGGAAAAATAATCACCTATTAAAGATTTTATGGGGAGCATCTCCAAATTAATCTTTTAAAGAATACCATCTGGTCTCTGAACTTAGACCTTCTTGAAAATGACAGCTGACCCCAAAGTCATTCTCTTTTGCTGTTTTCTGCCTTGGGTTCCAGCAGCCTTCCCAATAAGTGTAAGATATTTGTAAGATTCATCATCTGTTATTGCTCACTATGTGTTAGGCTTCTAATGTAATAAAAACATTATTTTAAATAGTACATTTTAAAACTTCCTATCCCCTTTTGTGAATGTTTACTAAAGAATCATTATTAAGTCATTAAGGTAAGTATGATAATTTATTATTACATATTTGTTTTTCTACAAAATGAGAACAGCTTGTCTATAATGGTAACAGAATCTTCAGGAACATCTGCTTTGGAGTTAACTTCTAATAGGCCTCACATGGAACAATCTGTTCTCCGTGTACAGGACTCAATCACTGCTGGAGTCCCTGAGAAAAGATGGCACCAAATCAACTCCTGCTGTTTCAATTTATACTATTTTTAAATCATTTTATTTTTGGCTGTAGATGCTCTCTTCTTGAAATAGACAACATATAAGAATTCTGCTAAATTCCATTTCTATAGTAAGACCAAACTATTAAATAGGGGAAACATATATAGTGCATTCAAAGAATGCAATTTTTTGCAAATCTTTGAGGTGTTCTTGCCATTTGAGGAATTCCTGCAATGAATCAGGGGACAAGAAAGCCAAGTTACAGTAATTATTCATAATGTATAGGACAAATGTCTGCAGAACTTTTGTTGTGTGATTAACTGCAGTAGCAATTCATTTGCAACCAATTTCACACATAGTTTTCTGGTTTAACTTTATAAAATACAAATGCAGTCGAGCCAATCTTGCTGTGTAGACTAACCTCTGCTACTCAATGTGTTCAAGACTCCAGCAGCAAGGACCTGACATAGAAGCTTCTAGAATCATAGACTCTTAGCTCCACCCAGAATTAGAATCTGCATTCTAACAAGATCCTCAGGTGATTCACATATCCCCATTAAAGTCTGAGAAATGTGATCTGTAGGGTGGCCTCCCTCAAACTCTGTCGTGGTGAAATTAGTGAAAAGTGGACAATACAGTTTTTCATAAAGCTTAATGTATTCAACTATGTTTTTTTTTAGTAGATATATGATTCGCATACATTCTTGGCATTGTTCTTTATGAAAATGATGTTAATTTCAGATGATAGTAGTTTGGTTTTTACTTAGTAAAATAAAAATCCAACAATCTTATGACAGCTATTAACTCTTTACCTTGTAAAAGAAATGCAATAATCTGAGAAAATTTGCTATGGCAAAGGCCAAACTTCCTCACATGCTCTTTAGAATTGTCACCCCTCCTCCAGCCTCTGTCCCCCACCATAGTCCTCCATTTAGTTCTCCAGTCACCACGTTCTAGTCTTCACCTCCCACAACTCTGGACTCCCTGAGTGAAGTCCCTCTGCTGGAAACCCAACCTCCATCTGACAAGTTCCTTCACTTTCTTCAAGCCCAGCACAAAGTCTCTACCTGTGAGGTCCTCCTCAATGGTGTTGCTATGATGCTTTGCTCACACTGTTATTATAGTGCTTTTCACACTGCATAAAATATTGCTTGTTTAGATGTCAGTCAACACATCTAGACAGCATGCTCCTCAAAAACATGACACCACATTCTATCACTGTCTTCTCAGTTCCTAAGAAAGACTCACACACACACACATACACACACACACACATGCTCAATATGCATTTGCTGAGTGGCTTTGACATACTTGGAAATAAGCCCTGTTTGAAATAGTTATCATTAAATATTCCATTTGATAGGATGAAAATGGTCAGTGGAAAGGCTACTGGTCTAGATGACCAAATCTCTAAATCTGGTCTCAGTTTGCCCCCGCACGTTATGTGACTTTGGTTGAGTCTTATTTGGTAGGTGTCTCAGTTTCCTTATTTGTAAGACAAGAACACTTGCTTTACTTTGCTGCACTGATTTATCCTGACAGTGAAAGGACTTATGAAAGAGTTTATCAAGTTGAAAGCTAAAACATTAAACAAAAGATTAGGTGTAAGTATGAGGCCATACTTTCTCTTTTATCATCCCACTAGGATGAAGACATACCAAAGCTGAAGGCACAGAAACATAGAGTAGAAAAGTGGTTGTTTGGGGATGAAGGTTGGGGGATATAGATAGAGGCTGATAAAAGGGAACATGCTTTCAGTTATAAGAGGAATAAAGTCTGAGGATCTAATGAATAATGTGATTCATTAGAAAAGTTAATCATTTTTAACTATAGTTAAAAATACTCTAATGTATAATTGACATTTGCTAAGAGAGTAGAACTTAAGTGTTCTCACCAAAAAAATAAAAAGCTATATATGAAAGGTGATGGATGTGTGAATGAACTTGATGGTGGGAATCCTTTTAAAATGTATTTGAATATCAAATCATTACATTGTATACTTTAAATATATTATAATTTTGTCAATTATACCTCAGTAAAGATGGAAATAAAGGACTGAAAGTATACCATATATGAATATTAGGTCACTGTATTAGTTACTAGGGCAGGTTGCATAACAAATACCAAAGAATGAGTGGACTAAACAGCGGAAATTTATTCTCTCACAGTTTTAGGTGCTAGAAGTCTGAGTCAAGGTGCCAAACAAGGTTGGTTTCTTCTGAGGCCCTTCTCCTTGGCTTATGGATGGCGTCTTCTCCCTGCAGCTTCACATGATCCTCTCTGTGCAGGTCTGTGTCCTAATTTCCTTTTCAGGTAAGGAAACCAGTAATATTAGCATTCACCCTAATAACCTCATTTTAACCTTATTTCCTCTATAAAAGCCCTAACTCTAAATGCAGTCACATAATGAGGTGTCAGGAGTTAGAACGTCAGCATATGCACATGAGACCATTCAGTCTATAAGTAATTATTTAACTTTGCATTGTAAGTATAAAGCTAAGGTACCTCCTATGTGGTTTATCCACTCCAAAAACCTGCCTTTTTTTTTTTTTTTAACATTTTTTAATTTATTTTTGGCCGTGCTGGGTCTTAGCTGCTGCACATGTGCTTTCTCTAGTCACAGCAAGGAGGGGTTACTCTCTAGTTGTGGTGCGCGGGCTTCTCATTATGGTGGCCTCTCTTGTTGTGGAGCAGGGGTCTAGGGCACAGGCTCAACATTCATGGTGCATGGGCGTAGTTGCCCTGTGGTATGTGGAATCTACCCTGACCAGGGATCAAACCTGTGTCCCCTGCATTGGCAGACAGATTCTTAAAGGCTGGATCACCAGGGAAGTCTGTTTCTAATTTTTTTACAACAGTGGGTAATTTCAGAAATGAAGGGAATGTTAAATTAACCATGGTGAACCAAAGCAATTTATCCTTGGTAAATAGGATTTGATTCTAACATGATGCAAATGTATCAATTTTCACAATATTTTTCAAGTTATAAAAATATAAGAGAAATATAGAAGTATAGGAAGAAAAATTTTAAGGCTTCCCTCTTCTAATGTGATCCTCTTAAGATGACCAATGTTAAGTTTGTATTTTTTCATATTAAAAAGGCTTGTATGTGAAAATTTACACTAAAACAGATGCACATATGGAGATTCCATATGGAGGTATTTTCATACCCATTTCACTTTTTATGTCATGTCACCCATCTTAATATCCCAGTTTCATAATGCAATTTCAGTGGAATTCATTTAACAACTCAACTTGACAGATAATCAACACCTTTCAATGAGGGGAGGGGCAAATAACATGACTTCCACTTGCCAATAATAACAGAAAGTCCTAGCATTCAATTCTTTTCTTGTGTAGACCTTGCCCACTGGACTCCTAACAACTATTTCTAATTCCTTCCATCTTGCCTTCTCAGAATATAGAAACAGGAACAAAATAGATGCTCACTTTTGTGGACTCCCTTGCAGCTAGTGGTGGAGATGTGACCTGATTTGTAAGTGTAATATAAGGGAAGTCACTTATACTGCTGAGAGTGATCTGTTTCTTCTCCTGATAAGAGGAAAGCTGTCTACAAATGCTTTTCTCTATCATTGGATAAAGTCTCATGAGGCTGCTAGGCCCAGAGGGAGGGTCAAGAAAACCACAGACACCCTTTGATATCCAAAAGAAGAGTTTCCCAGCAATTGGACTACATTGAAGGGAGAAAGGTCTCTTCATCAAAATATACCAGGTGAATGTATTGTCAACCCACAGCTGACAAAACCCACAGGGACTGACAATACATTTGATTTCTATCAGCATAACCAACAAGAGAGTCATAAAATGTGTTAGAAAACGTCTATAAATCTGTAAGAAAAAGAGCAGACTTCACAAATGAGGATATCCAATTGGCTCATGTTCTTAGTTATCTGAGAAACACAAATTAAAACCACAGTGGACACTACATACCCACCAGAATGGCTAAAACTTTAAAGCTTAAAATACCAAGTTTGGACAAGGATATGGAGCAAGTGAAATGTTCATACATTGTTGGTAGGACTGTAAATTAGTACAATTACTTTGAAACCAACTTGTCAGTTACTAATAAAGATAGACATATGCATACTTTATAACTAGCAATTGTGTTCCTAGATACATCCCCTATGGAAATGAAGACATCATCCACCCAAAAAACCTGTACACAAATGTTCGTATAGCAATGTTACTCACAACACCTAAAAACTGAAAATAATACAAATATCCATCAACAGTCAGTTCAGTCAGTTCAGTCACTCAGTCATGTCCGACTCTTTGCAACCCCATGAATCGCAGCACGCCAGGCCTCCCTGTCCATCACAAACTCCCGGAGTTTACTCAAGCTCATGCCCATCGAGTCAGTGATGCCATCCAGCCATCTCATCCTCTGTCGTCCCCTTCTCCTCCTGCCCCCAATCCCTCCAAGCATCAGGGTCTTTTCCAATGAGTCAACTCTTCGCATGAGGTGGCCAAAGTATTGGAGTTTCAGCTTCAGCATCAGTCCTTCCAATGAACACCGAGGACTTGTCTCCTTCAGGATGGACTGGTTGGAACTCCTTGCAGTCCAAGGGACTCTCAAGAGTCTTCTCCAACACCACAGTTCAAAAGCATCAATTTTTCGGCGCTCAGCTTTCTTCACAGTCCAACTTTCACATCCATACATGACAGTAGAAGAGATCAATTAATTGATCAATTAATCTTGGTATAGTCACACAATGAAGACAATGAACAACTTGGGTAAAATTTACAAACATAATATTGCACAAAAGAAACCAGATTTAAAAAATACACACTATATAATTCTATTTGCATGAAGTTTTTTTGAAAGAGGTAAAACTACCTAGTGTTAGAAGTCAGGAAAGTATTGGTGAATTTTAGGGAGGGAGAGGTAACTGGGAGAAGAATTGAGGAGGGCTTCTGGGATGTTGCCAAATCTCTGTTTCCTGAACTGGGCAGGTCACTTTGTGAAGACTGATCAAACTGTGTACTTATTATTCCGCACTTTCCTGTACATGTGTTATACTTCAACTAACAAAGTTTATTGATAAAGACATTACACTGAAAAACAGAGGATGGGAAGTTTGTGTCCCAAGAAAATATTTGAACTTGCCCTGTACGAAATGAGGAGCTGGTGAAGATTTTTAAGCAGAAGAGTGATGTGATCCAGCCGTACAAGCCCATGGGATAAACTGAGCGGTGGTTAAAGGAAAGAGATTGGTAGGGAGAGACGTAAGGAGCAATATTGTAGGAAAGAGTGAAAGGATGCTGTACCCTTGGGCCACCACAGTGATGGCTGGAGTATCACACCAGAGAATGAATGTGAAAGCCTGCTGGACTACCACGATCTGTTGGATGCTATGACAATGCAGAGGATGAAGTTAAGAGAAAGACAAGTTGATTTGAAGCATATTCCCATTGGGCTTCCCTGGGGGCTCAGCTGGTAAAGAATCTGCCTGCAATGCAGGGGACCTGCGCTCAGTCCCTGAGTTGGAAAAATCCCCTGGAGAAGGGAACAGTTACCCACTCCAGTATTCAGGCCTGGAAAATTCCATGGACTGTACAGCCATGGGGTTGCAAAGAGTTGGATGCAACTGAGAAACTTTCACTTTACTTCCTTTTCTCATTACCAGGTGGTGCTAGTGGTAATGGACCCACGTACCAACGCAGGAGACATAAGAGATGTGGGTTTGATCCCTGGGTCTGGAAGATCTCCCAAGGAGGATTCAGCAACCCACACCAGTGTTCTTGCCTGGAGAATCCCTTGGACAAGAGGAGCCTAGCAGGCTACAGTCTATAGGGTCTCAAAGTCAGACACAACTGAAACCATTTAGCACACAGCACACTCATTACTCAAGTCACTGTCACCCAACATAGGTATCTTGGAGGTGTCAATGCTGTGGGCAGGAGCAGCAGATCCCACATCCTCACATCTCCCTTCCTCACTGTCCTGCCCCCAAACCTAGCAGGAGGTGGCAAACAGTCTCCTCTCAATGAAGCTAAATTTGCTATCTTTGTCCTTTGATGGTACTGCTCTGTTATTTTCTTTATATCCCAGTGTTTTAACAACCAGAAATGTTTACACTTCTATCAAAGGAATGCCAATCTAGCAGCACAACAAAAAAGCAAGTATAAACCTCCCATAGTCAAGTTATCAAACAGCAGTAACAGAATGAGGCAGAGTGAAATTCTGATGTGATGTGAAAGCAAGTACCCAGATGATAGTACCTACATAGGATTCTCACCTAAATATGCAGCCTGAACCTCACCCTCAGGAAATAATCAGAGAAACCTGAAATCCAGACATTCTACAAGACAACTGGCCTGTTGGACTCTTTTAAAAAAGTCAATAATGTTCTAAATTAAAAGACTAAAGAGGCATCACCAAGTGCAATATAGGAATTTTAAGTAGGAAAAAGCTATGGATGACATTCTCAGAAATTCTAAGTATAAATGATCTTTTGGAATAGTTTTTAGGTTTGAGATGTGATAATGGGTATACATATGGAGACAGAATTTTCTCATTCTTAAGGAATACATGTTGAAACATTTAGCAATGAAGTGTCATGATGTCTGTAATTTACTTAGAAAAACAAATGCAAAAAACTGGTGAACATACTTTTTACCTGGTAAAAGGTATATTCAAGTGTTTGTTGTACTCTTCTTTCAACTTTTCTGTAGATTTTAAATTTTTCAAAAGAGAAATATAAAGAAGAATCTCTAAGTATCATGTAATTAAAACTAAAACTTGGTTTAAAAAATAAATTTGATTTAGAAACAAGAGGGGCCATAAAACCCCATTCTAGAAACATTTCGCAGGGCAAAATATATGACTGAGTTCCATGTTCTGATCAGTTAATGAAACAAAATGTAGTGAAATGGGATACAGAACTGCAAAGGCCAGAGAAGGAACAAGATGGTAAGTAAATATATAAAGACAGAGGAGAGAAGGTGAGAACCGATCCCAAAGGCGTGTACAGAAGCATGGGGCTCTCACGCTAGGCAAAGAGACAGTACCGTCCTCTGGAAAACTGCTGCTGAAGACAGTTAGTGATCAGAAGCAGCACAGGTCAGAAGTTCAGACATCAGCTCTGGGACTCACTGGCTAAAGAACTAAAGGCAAATTTCTTCCTTTTAACGTCCCCAATTTCTTTTTCTTTATGAAAAATGAGGATTAAAATACAAATATTCACAGGGTTGCTGAGAGAGGTCCATCAAATACGTAGCAAAGTACCCAGCATCACAAGGGGTTAACAGTCACTGCTAGTATGATCACAGATATATTTTACAAAGGTAGGCAGAAATGGATATCCTGGAGTTACAGCTCCATGCAAGTTCTGTCAAATGAAGGTGATAGCCCACCTGGTGGGAGAAGCAGCTTGGGGAAATTATAATCAGAAAAGGGGTATTCGAGGATAGTACAGCCTTGGTAATCAAACAGGTCTGGGGTATAATACTAGCTCCATCACTTTTTACTTACGTGTCTCTGGGTAATTACCTTTCCAAGTCTCAATTTTCTTGTGGGTGGCTAAGAAGTTAAAATAATGAATGCCTTGAATCTAAGTGAAAGTGAAGTTGCTCAGTCGTGTCTGACTCTTTGCAACTCCATGGACTGTAGCCTACCAGGCTCCTCCATCTATGGGATTTTCCAGGCAAGAATACTGGAGTGGGTTGCCATTTCCTTCTCCAGGGGATCTTCCTAACCCAGGGATATGAACCCCGGTCTCCTGCATTGCAGGCAAACTCTTTACCATCTGAGCCACCAGGGAAGCCCACAGATATGTATAAAAACATTCTTCATTATATTGTATTATTTTTAAAAAGATTGAACTGAATTAAGTAAGAATTTTTACTTTCATATATAAATAACAAACATGTTTTGTTTGTGGGGGGAAAGGCATAGATAATGTAGATGACTTCTGTCTCATGGTTTTTTATTTAAAACAAAAACTGCCCAGCTCTCCACCAGATTTTAGATAGGAAAGATGCTGAGAAGATAAGAAAATACATCAGCAAGTTACCACATCCCTTTGAAATCCTGATCACCTTTCTCTTCAGTCTTGGGGGCTTTTTAAGCCTTCTTTTCAGTTAGTTATATTTTAGATCAAGTCGGGTAGCACATGGTCACCCAGGTGAGGCTGCTCTATGGAATGACTATGTTCTATCCTGTTCCCAATACCTTCTTTTTTTCCAAGAAGGAATTTAGGAACTCAACAAGGGCACTCACCTAAAGCACAGTCTAGAGGAGACCACTCGACCCCAGAAGAGACTGAGGACTACCATGGCCAACCTCAGCTCTTTCTTCTGCCATGACTTCTGGAGATCTCTCCCAACACTGGACGTCATGTTGGCAGAAAGGAAGAGATGGTAATCCAAGAGGCAAAGAAGGTCTGTTCAAATTATTGGATTGGGCTAAAAGTATTTTAATTCTAAAAAAATAGACTTTTTTTTAGAGCAGCTACATTATAGTAAAATTAGCAGAAAGTACAGAGAGTTTTCCCATGTACCCTCTGACCCCACAGCACAGCCACCTATATGATCAACATTCCCAAATAGTGTGATATGTTTGTTACAATGATGAACCTATATGGATACATAATTATCACCCAAAGTATATAGTTTATATTAAGGTTTGTTTTTGGTGGTGTACATTCCATAGGTTTGAACTAATGTATAATGACATGAATCCATCATTATAATATCATACAAAATAGCTTCACTGACCGAAAAATCTTCCATGCTCTGCCTATTCATTGTTCCCTAGCCCTGAGCTCCTGAAAACCACTGATCTTTTTACTGTCTCCATGGATGAGTGGATCAGGCTATATTTAACATGGAGTAGATACCTGCTTACTTTTTTCCTGCTAACAAGTAGAAGGAAGCTTGAGAGAAACACCTGAGTAGTTACACACAGTTGGAGGGAGCTCTTTTTGTAAAGATGAAGTTGGAGCATGAGTTCCGTTTTCAGTGTTGCTACATTGCTGTTAACAAGTTGAAGGTGGAGAGGCCACTGTACTAGCCTAGTGGTCAGGAATACTGAGTGTGGTGGTTCATTTTATGCGTCAACTTGACTGAATCACAGGGCACATGAGTATTTGGCTAAACATTATTTCTGGGTGTATCTGTGAGGGTGTTTCTGGATGAGATTAATATTTGGATCAGCAAACTAAGTAAAGCAGATTGCCCTTTCCAATGCAGGTGCACTTCAGCCAATCCACTGATGGCTTCAACAGAACAAAATGGGGATGGAATCTCCTATCCTTGGCATGAGAATTTTACCATCAGCTCCTCTGATTCTCAGGCCTTTGATCTCAGACTGGAATTTACACCCCTGGCTTTCCTGAATCTCCAGCTTGTAGATAGCACATTTTGGGACTTCTCAGCTTCCATACTTATATGAGTTGATTCTTATAACAAATCTTTCTCCCTCTCTCTCTATATATATCTCCTATAGTTTCTTTTGGTTCTTGTTTCTATTTCTCCAGAGAATTCTGAGTAATACACTGAAATGTGTGACTTACCAGAACATAGGTTGCAGTTAAAGCCACGATATAGATGATATCTTCCCAAGAGGGTACTTCAGGAACAAAGAGACAGTACCTAAGTCAGCACCCCGAGGTCCAAACCAACTCTTTGCAACCCTATGGCCTGTAGTCCACCAGGCTCCTCTGTCCTTGGGATTCTCCAGGCAAGAATACTGCAGTGGGTTGTCATGCCCCCCTCCAGGGGATCTTCCCCACCCAGGGATTGAACCCACATCTCTTATGTTTCCTGCATTGGCAAGCAGGTTCTTTACCACTAGAACCACCTGGGAAGCCCAGGATCAGGAAGAAATCTGTAAATAACATGCAGAAGGAGAGGCCAGAGTGGGAAAGAGGGAAACCAAGAAGCTGTGCTATCACAAAAAGCTAGAACACAACCACACCAGAAAATTGGACAGAGAGGCATTTAAAATAGAATTTGGACTTTTTCCATCGCTGACTTGAGATGTTCAAACAGCGAATTCTATACGTTGACTTGCTTAATTTTCATAACATCTCTGTATGCATTTGAAATGTCACTGCCTAAGAGATATTCATTTCATTGCAAATGGAAATGAATATTGCTTCTTAAAATGTTTTTCTGTGAGGCTTAGTGGGGAACTGACATGATGCCAAAACACCACTGCACAGATTGCTCATTGTCAGAAAGGGGGCAATGACAACACTCCATGGAAGGACTTGACTGTGATCTGTGTCAGCATCACAGAGATCAGGCAGCCAGACAGTGGCTTCTCCTTTGGTGGAAAAATACAAGCTCTGTGCTATTCCTTAGGAGGGTCCTTGTCCAAAATGGTTAATCTGAGTTTAATGAAGCCTATCTACTTGCCTCTGGTTTATGGAGAAATATAGGTAAAGGAGAAAGTGAAGCGGCTTCACAAGGACACAAACAGATGAAATCAGGAGGTGGGACTTTCTATAGGACAATAGAAATCGGTACACAGAACACAGTATAACTGTCTCCTCAAAAAGTTAATGTTGTATGAAGAGGGGTGGGGAGGAGGGTAAAGAGGGGACTGTGTTTTATTAAGAGATACTATACTGGACATAATTATGCAATATACAGTCCTGAATCGTATCCTGGTGTGTTTACACAGAAAGGCAAGTTTGGAGATAATTGGAAAACAATTATGAATTGATATTGGTGATATGGGAAGTTATTAATTTTATTAGGTATGATAATAATCACATGATTACAAAGCAAAAGCTTAATGTTTAAAAATGCATACTGAAATATGTAGAGTTGAACTGCTGTACTATCTATAATTCACATTGCAATACTGTAATTGCATTACTTTGCCAACAAAGGTTTGTATAGTCAAAGCTATGGTTTTTCCAGCAGTCATGTATGGATGTGAGAGTTGGACCATAAAGAAGGCTGAGCGCTGAAGAATTGATGCTTTTTAACTGTGGTGTTGGAGAAGACTCTTGAGAATCCCTTGGACTGCAAGGAGAGTCAACCAGTCAATCCTAAAGGAAATCAGTCCTGAATATTCATTGGAAGGACTGATGCTAAAGCTCAAGCTCCAATACTTTGGCCACCTGATGCAAAGAGCCAGCTCATTAGAAAAGGCCCTGATGGTAGGAAAGATTGAAGGCAGGAGAAGGGAATGACAGAGGACAAGATGGTTGGATGGCATCACTGACTCTATGGACATGAGTTTGAGCAAGCTCTGGGAGTTGGTGATGGACAGGGAAGCCTGGCATGTTGCAGTCCATGGGGTCACAAAGAGTCGGACACAACTGAGTGACTGAACTGAACTGATACCTTACATTGAAATATTTTAACCTGCTCCCAACATATTAATAAGGCAAATAGAGGAGAATCAGACATTACTAATGTTCACCAGTATCTGGTTGCCCCTACTTTCTAATGTCTGGAGAATTACACTCCCCCATGTTCTTGAAGTTAACCTAAGAGTGGCTGGGAAAGAAAATTAGATCTTGCCAAAGGAGAGTGGGCAGAAATAATAAAGTAGTTCAGGGGCAAACATTTAATCACCTGTATCATCTCTCCAGATTGCTTTTAGCCTGTCCCACAAGAAGCCCAGAAGCCTCTTGTTTTGATTTAGGTATCATAACATTATGGAGTCTTTGTCAGCCTGGACCCCCAAGTGATGCCCAAATGATATACAAAGTACAGCCTTGATCTTCCCACAAACTTATGTTGAACATATGGCAGAATATTTTATTGCTTTCAAGGTCACTGTGAAGCCACTGGGGTTGTTTGTTACTGAAGTATAAGGCAGACCTTTCCTGTAACAGACTAAGTGATGAGTGTATTTTATTACTTTACTTTTCTGAAATTTTTTACAATAAAAAGTCTAAGTAATGATCTTTTAAAAATGAGTGTCTATATCACTGGCATTAATTCATTGAGATTCTTGCTTATTCACAACTTCTTTTGTGATGCTGGAGCCAACTCCATATTGTCAGAGTAAATATTTTGGTATACTAAAAAGAGTCAGGTCCACATACTGCTTCTAAAAATTTTTTCTGATTGACATGAGTCATATTTTTTGAATTTCAGTTTCCCTCCTTATAAAATGAAAAATTTGGACAAGACAGTCCCTAAGGTGCTTTCCATTTACAAAATGTAATGACTAAGCAATTTAGGGACTTAATATCACTCATTTTTAAGTGAATATAAACACACACACACACACATATATATATTATTCACATTGATTTTAAATCTATTTCCTTTTCCTTGAACTTAAATTTCATTCTTGATTGTATTAACTTGCTCCTTATGTAGATACACTGCTTAAGGAACAAATTTTTAAGAAACTTTGGGGATGGAGAGCAAGTAAATTCTGTTTTACTATCTCAAGACATTGACTGGAAATAATAGGCCATATGAGGCATCAGTGCCTATGAAGCACCTTGAAGAGGGACAGAGCCAGAGGAGAAAATTTAGTACACGGTGCACTTATACACATAAGGCTATTTAAAGTTCTTATTCTTAAGTAGAAAGCTGGACCTACTTTAAATGTAAAAATCAGGACTTGAATGCTATTTTGAGGCAATAAATGGAATGCCTGAACAGAAATAGCGATTGATGAAATACCTCATTGGAATAATATACTTTAATAAGACTGTGGTGACTAAGGGCCTGAGGTTGAAAGCAAAGACTTCCCATCGTCACTCCTCTGGCATCTACTTGGAGGGAGCTCACTGGGGCAACGCTCTTGCTCTCTCTCCTCCCACTCTTTTCTTCACCCCAGGGAAGAGAAGGGAATTCATCTCATTGGTTGTTTGGGGGGAAAAATCAGGGTTTGTGGCTTAGCCCCTTCCTTTTCTGTCTCTGTTTAGGATCTAGATCTAACTATCTGAAAAGTATGCTTTCTTTGCCTCTCTGTGCCTTGAGTGTTAGGTGATCAAGTCTGAGCCTGAAGATGGGGAGGCAAGTATTGGGTTGGCTAAAAAGTTCGTTCAGGTGTTTCCATAACATCCTTAGAGAAAAAAATCTGAACAAACTTTTTGGCTAACCCAATAGTTCTAACAGCCAATTGGTTGTCTAGTAATGATGGTGACTGAGTGAACAAGTCTTGTTCTGGAGCCCAGCACTGGCAAGCTTATTGGATTGCAGGTGCAAAGCCACATTAGCTAGTAGCCCTAAACAGAGATCAAAGTAATAGAGGAAAACCTGAGATAACACACACATGGACACGGACGCCCTACCTCCTGCTCCATCTATCAATAGTGCTGGGGTGGGGGTAATGTGTAGTGTGCATTTTTGAGTTTGTTAATATTTGATGATTTGCTATAGAAGAAATAAAATAAATGGGCAAAAAGGAAACTAAGTGGAAAGGAGGAAAGATGTAAGATAAATAAGTATAGATGTAAGACATAAGTGTAGATAAGTAGATAATAAGCATTTGGAGTGGAAGGTATTGGCAAAATTCCTAGGATATGCAGATAAAGAGAAGAAGTTCCCAAGCAGAGTCTGTGTATGCTAAACACAGAGAGAGAAGGAAGGCAAAGACTCAGAGATATCTAAAATTCACAACTATAAATATCCATTAGGCACTGGGGTACTAAATATTCATGAGGTTTTAATTCAACCACCCTTTCAAGTTCCATGTGGCCTTCATCTAAGTGCAACTAGAACCTATAGCTTCTTAGCAAGCTAACTGGCTGGACCAGACATCCTTGTCTCGCTGGCCACAGGCACCTTCTCTGATTGCACCTCCTTGTTCAAATCTCAGTTCCAGTCCTTAGAGCATTACAACAGAAACACTGATGATGCAGAGATACACACCCAACAGGAATCCTGTGTTGGCAGGACTCAGAGCATGGCCTTCCCACCCTGCTTGCACCTTATCCTGAGTTCATTAACTAATCCTATACATTTCGCCTAGCTTATCTCTGTGTTTTAAAGTGACTCAATAAACTAAGTGCTTGGAGCAGTTATATTTGGCACCTTCTATGCTGTGACCTCTGGGACCTCTTGGCTGATGAGTGTCCAGTTGGCAATGAATATGGGGATGACTCTCAACAAAGGTAATATAGGTCAGACCAGAGAAATGTTCTCTGAAACTGAAGCAATATTTAAGAGGGAAATCTTCAACCTAAGGGGACTATGAAAAACTGACTCATGGTCTATTGTAGAAATGCATTAAATAAGAAATCAGAAACAAATTCAGGTCAAAACTCAATAGAGGCCTGATAAATCTATAGAGAAAAAATCAAAATCCCAAATCAAAGGACATGGCTTTAGTGTTAGTGACAGCTATGTCTAATGTGGATAAGCAGATACATTTGGCACAAATCAAGTGAGGCTGCAACAGTTCACCCCTGGGAGCTGACTGTGGAGGATTCTGACACCTGACATCCCAACTCTGCCCAGAGCATATAGAGAGGAACATGATGATCAAGCAAAATAGCTTTTGCAAAACCCCAAATACTGCTCATGGTCTGTCACTCATCATAAAAATGAGAAACTTAAACCAGATCAGAATTAAATGAATAAAAGAAAATCAAATCTTAATTAAGAAACACAATGAATTAGCAGAGTGAAAGAAATTCTAAGTCAATCCATCACTATAGTTTTTGTCTTTTTAGGGATGTCTTACAAATGGAATCATACCATATTTAATCTCTTGAGCCAGGCTCAGAAATTTCACTTAGCATAATGCCTTTGTGATTGATCCTAGTTCTGTGTGTATCAGTTGTGTGTTCTTCTCATTGCTGGACAGAATCTTGTGGTATGGTTGTACTGCAGTCTGCTTATCTATTCACTTATTGAAAAACATTTGAGTTGTTATCAGGTTTGGGTTATTACATGTAAAACTTGTGCAAATTTTTGTGTAAAAAGAACTATTTTTCTGGGGTAAAAAACTAGGAATGAGGTTGCAACCAAAAGTGGGAAGTATGTGTTTAACTATATGAAGTTTATGTTTAACTATAAACTGTCAAACCCATTTCCACAGCAGCTGTACTATTCTGCATCCTCAGCAATGTCTGAGAGTTCCAGTTGCTTTGTATCCTCACTAGCACTTGGTGGTATTAGTACTTTTTATCTCAATCATTCTGATAGGTGTATAGTATGTGCATATGTGCTCAGTCATGTCTGACTCTTGGCAAGCCTATGGACTGTAGCCTTCCAGACTCCTCTGTCCATAGGATTTTCCAGGCAAAAATACTGGAATGGGTTGCTAGTTCCTCCTCCAGGGGATCTTCCCGACCCAGGAATCAAACTCAAGTCTCCTGCGTCTTTTGTGTTAGCAGGTAGATTCTTTACCTCTGAGCCACTTGGGAAGCCCCTAGTATATAGTGGTTCCTTCTTAAATTCTCTTTTCTATTTCTTTCTTCGGAAACTTTCCAGATCCATTGGTCATCCCTCCCTCAAAGAAAAAGTTCTTTCATTCCTAAAAGTCATGCCATGAAAGTCTTGATAGTATCATCATCATTTAAGTTCAGTTTAGTCACTCAGTCATGTCTGACTCTTTGCGACCCCATGGACCACAGCACGCCAGGCCTCCCTGTCCATCACCAGCTCCTGGAGTTTACCCAAACTCATGTCCATTGAGTTGGTGATGCCATCCAACCATCTCATCCTCTGTCGTCCTCTTCTCCTCCTGCCCCCAATCTTTCCCAGCATCAGGGTCTTTTCAAATGAGTCAGCTCTTCGCATCAGGTGGCCAAAGTATTGGAGTTTCAGCTTCAGCATCAGTCCTTCCAATGAACACTCAGGACTGATCTCCTTTAGGATGAACTGGTTGGATCTCCTTGCAGTCCAAGGGACTCTCAAGAGTCTCCTCCAACACCACAGTTCCAAGGCATCAATTCTTCAGTGCTCAACTTTCTTTATAGTCCAACTCTCACATCCATACATGACTACTGGAAAAACCATGGCCTTGACTAGAAGGACCTTTGTTGGCAAAGTAATGTCTCTGCTTTTTAATATGTTGTCTAGGTTGGTCATAACTTTCCTTCTAAGGAGTAAGCACCTTTTAATTTCATGGCTGCAGTCACCATCTGCAGTGATTTTGG
Organism: Cervus canadensis; assembly: GCF_019320065.1. Classification (NCBI taxonomy): domain Eukaryota; kingdom Metazoa; phylum Chordata; class Mammalia; order Artiodactyla; family Cervidae; genus Cervus; species Cervus canadensis. The sequence continues at coordinate 19,501,424 of NC_057415.1, forward strand.
AGCCCCCAAAAATAAAGTCAGCCACTGTTTCCACTGTTTCCCCGTCTATTTGCCATGAAGTGATGGGACCAGATGCCATGATCTTAGTTTTCTGAATGTTGAGCTTTAAGCCAACTTTTTCACTCTCCTCTTTCACTTTCATCAAGAGGCTCTTTAGTTCTTCTTCAGTTCTGCTATAAGGGTGGTGTCATCTGCATATCTGAGGTTATTAATATTTCTCCCAGCAATCTTGATTCCAGCTTGTGCTTCTTCCAGCCCAGTGTTTCTCATGATGTTCTCTTCATATAACTTAAATAAGCAGGGTGACAATATATAGCTTTGACGTACTCCCTTTCCTATTTGGAACCAGTCTGTTGTTCCATGTCCAGCTCTAACTGTTGCTTCCTGACCTGCATACAGGTTTCTCAAGAGGCAGGTCAGGTGGTCTGGTATTTCCATCTCTTTCAGAATGTTCCACAGTTTATTGTGATCCACACAGTCAAAGGCTTTGGCGTAGTCATCATCTAAGTGACAATGCAAATGCTGTCTTTGCTTCTCCGCTTACTGTCTTTGTGATCTTGTCATGTTGCTTCTCTGCACCTCAGTTTACTCTTCTGTGAAATAAGACTGTTAATAACAGTACAGCTATCTCATAGGGAGGTTGCTAGGATAAACATAGTGATAAACATAAACAATGCCTGCCAAGCAGTAAGGTCTGTAAAAATATTAAACTTTATTGTTATTATTTAAGTAAAAAAAAAGCTCTTTCACTTACTACATACCTGGAAGAAAAAGAATGGAAAGGGACTGAGGGGAAAAAAAACCCCAAACAACCAGAACAGCTATAAAAATTTCAGACATCATCATCAGAAGGGATTTGGTATCATATGGTATAAAATAAAAATAATGTCTTTTCTTCTCTGAGAAGAAGACCACACAAAACCAACAGTACATTCAAATGTTGGGGATATGTATCTAACATTTGGTAACCCTTCTGTGAGGTTATGGGAAGATCCAGGAAACTTGAAAAAACCTCACAACAGCAAGACAGCTTTTGAATAACCTAAGCAAGCCCTTCACTCTTGCCCCTAGCAATTTCTTCCTGTGAGCTGGAAGTCACTATGTTTGACAACTATGCTTTCTTGTCCCTGTTTTACATTAGCAAGTAGGCTTTGGGGATAAAAATCTGTCCCATTCCAAATCTAAAATGATACAAATTTCTTGCATGTGTGCACATGAGCACACACTTTCTCTGACAACATATTGGGCATTAGAACAAACTGCGACAATAACTCAAAACTATCCAGAAATACTGACAACTGCTAGTACAATGGGCTAGATGTACTTGGGTACATCTAACAAGAAACCGGGGGCAAGCCCGCTTCTCTCTGCATACAAAAGGAAGAGGTACACCATACAGCAGGCCAAACCGGAACCAAGGGCACATCATTCTTATGCGATGCTACATCCTCCTTGAAAGGGGACTTTCTGGTTTCTCAGAGCTCACAGAGGGAGAGGGAAGGACCCACTGGGTACCTGGGTCCTTCATAACCTGGCATGCTACAGCCTATGGGGTCACAAAGAGTTGGACACAACTAAACGACTGAACTGAACTGACCTATCTGCTCTAGAGTTCTAATTGAAAAAGTCAAATGCTGAATCTTGAGATACTTCTAAAATTAATTAGTAATTTTGGGGGGTTTGGTTCTAGTTCTAAGTAACTTCATGGAAAGCCTAGACTTATCTTTATTTGTTCAGTAAGAACAAATCTTACCAGGAATCTAATTTGTATTAGACATTATAGTGGTCCTTGGGATACCATAGCCAATAAAGTATGAAAAAGTGAAAGTGAAAGTGAAGTCACTCAGTTGTGTCCAACTCTTTGCGAGTCCATGGACTGTAGCCCGCCAGGCTCCTCTGTCCACGGGATTCTCCAGGCAAGAATACTGGAGTGGGTTGCCATTTCCTTCATCAGGGAATCTTCCCGACCCAGGGATCAAACCCACGTCTCCCACATTGCAGGCAGGCACTTTAACCTCTGAGCCACCAGGGAAGCCCATATGAGGGGCTATTTTCCTGGATTTTATAGTGTGGCAGTAATTTGGTTGCCGATCCTGGGAGTATAGAGAAAGGCCACAGACAGTATTCAAAGTAATTGTGAATTCAATCCTGGGCTACAGATTTGAAAAAGAAAAGCCCCAACTATCAAAATTTGATATGTGGCTCAGGATTACATTTTCCCTAATTAAACCTGTGCACCAGTAACATCACTTAAGTGGTGTGCTTGCTAAACATACATGTTCTTACTCTCATATTTACTATGAAACAAAGTCAGCTTTCTTTTTGGAGCTGAAGGTGCCTTCTGACTCCAAAGACCAGAAGATTCCAGGGCATTTGCTTGGCTCTGGTAGATTGACTCTCACGGAACTGACATCAGTCACAGGGGTTTCCATACCCATAAGGGTAGAGTGTATACAGAAGAAACAGGAAAAGTCTCCCTTCCCTCTTAACTCTATTTTCTAAGAGACTTAGTAAAAGATCTTTGGTGTTGTGATATTAGGAAGCATTTTTTTTTTTTCTCTCAGAAGTACAATTGAGTTACTTTTGCCTCTTGTTTGGAATTCTGTTTCTGGTAATGGCACAGTAGTTCATACTGGACCAAATCTCTTGCAGATAACAATTGAAGCTCTAAACAAACACAAACAACAACAAAAACCCACAGACAACTAACTGAAGGAAGAAGTGAGAACAGGAAAAAACTGGAGTGGAGTTGACACTTGGAAGAATGGTACATTACTTAGTTATTCTCCCTCTTTTATGGATTTTTGCCTGAGGGCAAGCTTCAGTCTATGTGCTGGCTAAAACTCAGAAACCTGCACATTTGTATTCGTTGTCCCAGTACAATGTGTCCCAATGTACTGGCTGAGGAATCAGAGGAGAAATGTAAGGGCAACCACACAAGCTAAAAGTTAAGGGGAGAAATCTCAGAAAAAGAGAATTACAGACCAGATGCCCCAAATTATCTGTGTTAAGACTGCCCATCTCTGACTGGCCTTTGAATGATGCATGAACTTGGCAGACTGCAAGCAACACAGCTAAGGCTAAAAGAAGTAACAGGAGAGCTCAGCTACTGCCACTGCAAGAGAGACAGAGTCTGTGTTCAGACAAGTTAATTGCCTGCCAAAACAAACTAATCAATGCTATTCAGAGCAACTACAGAATCCAGAATCTCTATAATATATCACCACAATGTGCAGAATATAACCCAGAATTATTAGATATATGAAGAAACAGAGAAACATGACTCATAATAAAAGCAGTGCTTCTAAAACATTTTGATCTGAGGAACTCTGTACTTTTAAAAACTAGTGAGGACCCCAACAGGGCTTTATCACGCATGTTATATCTATTGATATTCCCTTATTAAAAATTAAAGTTGACATTTTACAAAATTTATTAATTTCCTAAAATGTGTGTGTATATTCAGTTGATTCCAATGCATTGTGACCCCATGGACTGTAGCCTGCCAGGCTCCTCTGTCCATGGGAATTTTTCAGGCAAAAATACTAGAGTGGGTTGCCATTTCCTCCTTCAGAGGATCTTCTTGACCTAGCGATTGAACCCACATTTCCGGCATCTCCTGCATTGGCAGGTGGATTCTTTACCACTGAGCCACCTGGGAAGTCCAGCTATTTTAAAATAGTAAAAATAAATATAGTACATGTCAATATAAATAATATGTTTTCATAAAAAATAACTATATTTGGCAAAATAAAAGCAATTAATGAGTGGCATTATTTACATTTTTTCAAATCTTTGATGTCTGATGATAGAAAAATAGCAAGATTCTCATGTTTGCTTATGCATACAACCTATTGCAATGTTTTGGGTTGGTTTACATTAAGAAGGTAATCTGGCCTCATATAGTTGGAGAGGTAGAAATATTTTAATAGCCTTCACAGATAATTGTGGATATTCTTCTTTAACACTGTACCAAAATTTGAGAAATAGTAGTTTCTTAAAGATTTGTTGCCACGTGGAATCTGAAACTGGTAAATTTCATATTCTATTATATTAAAATCCATTGTTTTATATTGTACCTTTAATTCATGCATGAGTTTACAACACTAGCTTTGGTCATTTATGAAATACTGGTTCATTAAGTCATGTAGAACTTTTAAATGTTGACTCATTTCATTGCTCAGTATTAAAAATCACAGTCATTAATATCATTACTGATCTCATCAGGCAAGTCTTTAAATACCAAGAAACTCTTATGCTCATGATGATAGTTATAAATTTTTTAAAATTCCAATTTTCACTGAAATTTCAAATTATATTGCAGATAATAAATATTGTCAATTTCCCTGAAGTGGCAAACTCTCATTCACTTTTTAAAAAATGTCTACCAAATACTGAACTCTGAATTACCAGTGTGGCTACTCATTGTTCTTTAAGTTAAAAATGGTATTTCATGAAAGAATCAGCTAGTTCTGCTCACAGCTCAACAAATCACCAAGTACTTTTTATTTAAATCTGCTTTTTTACGCAGCAAAAGTGGTTTATGCATGATTCACATCTTGTTAGAGAATATTTAAAAGATCTGTATTTAAAAGTTGAGATTTGAAGAAAGTAATAGTTTCATTTGGCTTCATCCAGGAAATTCTTAAATAACTAGCCACTAGTACAGCTTGATTCATTCTAAAACATCAGGAGTTTTACTGACAGCGGCTTTTGTACAATCATTGCAAATGTCGGCATATTGAAACAGGCAAATAACACACTAGTATTATTAGTAAAATAGTTTTAACTTTTCAACTCCCCAGAAAGCATCTTGGGAACCTCAGGAGCCTGCAAACCATGCTCTGAGAAATGTTGCACAGGAGAAAATATAAACAATGAAGGCTGACCTCAAGAGCACCCAGATCGGGACTTCCCTGTGGTTAAGAATCTGCCTGCTAACACAAGGGATATGGGTTCAATCCCTGGTCAGGGAAGATTTCACGTGCTTGGAGCAATTTAGCCCATGCACCACAACTACTGATCCCCATGCTACAGCGACTGTAGCCTGCTCACTTTGAAGCCAAGCTCCACAAAAAGAGAAGCCCCCACAATGAGATGCCCATCTATAGCAATGAAGACACAGTAGAGCCATAAATAAATGTAGAAAGGTCACCCTGATGTTTAAGATGAGAAACTTCCCTTTATAATCTTACTTCAGTGGCTGGGGCCTGCAAATTAAACTGGCAAAAGAGATCAATAGGAGAAAAAAGGATGTTTTTTCTATGTATATTTATACAGGAACTAACCAAAGAAGTAGTTAGCTTCCTATATGGTTAAAGTTAGAGGCTTTAGACCTAACTTAGAAGGAGAATGGGAGCGGACTTGTATGAGAACAAAAAGGTTTCATTAGGCAAGACAAATGGGTTTTAAGAAAACCAAACTGAAGATAAGAACATCTGTGATAATGTTTGTTTCAGCAGGTGTGAGTGGAGTGGTCTTTCTTTCTTCTTCATGGCTGTGAAACTTCCCAAAGAAGGGATTTACAGTAAGTTTAGTTTATTTTGATTTCTCTCCTGGGAGTAGACCCACTTCCAAGATGAGATTTATGACAGCCTCATTTCTCAGAAGCTCCTGCTGAGTCAGATAAAAGAAGCTCTGAGAAAGCTCCTTTTTACATCTGTCAAATCTCAAATATTTTCAGCTTAAAATAAGAAGGCTGCTGTGGAGCTGGGGTAGGTGGATGTAGATCAGCAGAGCTGGTTACAGGGAACTGAAGAAGGGGAGTCTCTGCCATAGACTCAGTCGTGTCTCCTCAAATTCATATGTTGAAGACCTAACCTCTAAAGAAACTGTATTTGGATATATGGCCCTTAGAGAGGTAATGAAGATGAGTAACATCAAAAAGATGGGGCACTAATTCTATAGGACTTAACAGAAGAAGAGGCAGAGACATGAAGTAAGCACACATACAGAGGAGAGGTGGACATAGCTATAAGGTGACCATCTGCAAACCAAGGAGAGAGGATTCACAAGAGACCAAATCTCTGGACACTTTGATATTGAACTTCTAGCCCAGTTTGTGGTATTTGCTATAGCAATCCAATTTGACTAATAAACCCTCTTTAGACTCCTTTGGGCTTCCTGGTGGGGAAGAATCTGCCTGCAAGTGGGAGATCCTGGTTCCATTCCTCGGTCTGGAAGATCTCCTGGAGAAGGGAATGGCTACCCACTCCCGTGTTCTTGCCTGGAGAATTCCATGGACAGGGGAGCAAAGAGTCGGACACAACCGAAGTGACTGAACACACACATGCTGACTCCTTTACAGATGTAGAGGACAGAATCAAATTCTTACCTTCTGGGAAAGAGTCTAAGGAACAAAGCAGAAGAACCCCAAGACCTGAAGAGAATGGGCTAAACCACAGATTTCCAGTTACACTCCAACAGAGCAGAAGCTCTTTCTACCTGACTGAGAGGTAAGAGAGAGACACTATAACTTTGAGGACTAAGAGAGGTAAAGAGTAATGGGATTGGCCTTCAAATCTTAGAGTTTTATGCCAATTCTCATCCTAGACATGCTAACAGCCAAGCAGAGATTTATTGTCTAGTGGGGACGGCAACATTTAAGCTTTCCCTGGGTCTGTCTGGGAGAACATGATGCAGGGAGGGAACGTCAAAGGATCCAAGGGGCAGGGAAAGACAAACAGGTGGCTTAGAGGAGAAGGCTGGGTGAGAGGCATGGAGGTATTCCAGAAGTGTCCAAGACCAAGTGACCAGGGTAGACTTCCAGCTTAGTTCAGAGCAGCACAGACTTACTGGTTTTGAATTAGGGTCCAGGTGGACTGTGGCATCTATCTTTTATTTTGTCTTAGTAATTTAAAAAATGTTACAACAGTTTTAGACTTACAGAAAAGTTGATAATAGAACAGATAGTTCCTGTATACCCTACTCCAAGTTTCTCCTGTTATTAACATCCTATTTAGTATGGTACATTTGCTTCAACCAATGAACCTATATTGACATGTTATTGTCAAGTAAATGCTATACTTTATCTGGATTCCCTTAATTTTTACCTAATGTTCATTTTCTGTTGCAGGATCCAGCCAGGATTCCATATTCCATTTAGTCATCATGTCTCCTTAGGTTCCTCTTGGCTGCGACAGTTTCTCAGACTTATTTTTGATTGTTTTGATAGTTTTAGGTATTGGTTAGGTATTTTGCAGAAAGTCCCTTAATTGGGATTTGTCTGACATTTTAAATCACAATTAGTATGTGGTTATGGGTTTTGGGAGGAAGACCTTGGAGGGAAGATGCCATTCTCATTACACCATATCAAGGGTACATATTAATTCTGTCAATATGGCTTACTGCTATTGATTTTAACCTTAATCTCTTGGCTGTGGTGGGGTCTGTCAGATTTTCCCACTGTAAAATTAGTCTTTCTATTCCTCTTTATACACTGTACTCTTTGGAATAAGTTACTGCATGCAGCGAGCATTAAGTAATGGAGAGTAATGCACTCCCTCCTTGAGGGCAGAGTGTCTACACAGATTATTTGAAACTCTTTTGCTTGGGAGATATGCCTCTTCTCTCCCATTTATTTAATCATGAATTTATACCAATAAATATCCAATATTCATGGATATTTATTATATGCTTTGGCTCAGATGGTAAAGTGTCTGCCTGCAACGTGGGAGACCTGGGTTTGATCCCTGGGTTGGGATGATCCCCTGGAGAAGGAAATGGCAACCCACTCCAGTACTCTTGCCTAGAAAATCCCAAGGACGGAGGAGCCCGGCAGGCCACAGTCCATGGGGTTGCAAAGAGTCGGACACGACTGAGCAGCTTTGCTTTCTTTCTTTCTTTCTTGAGTTAATTTAGCAGTGGCCACAGGACTGGAAAAGGTCAGTTTTCATTCCAGTCTCAAAGAAGGGCAATGCCAAAGGATATTCAAACTACCGTACAATTGCACTCATTTCACATACCAGCAAAGTAATGCTCAAAATCCTTCAAGCTAGGTTTCAACAGTATGTGAACTGAAAACTTCCAGATGTACAAGCTGAATTTAAAAAAGGCAGAGGAATCAAACATCAAATTGCCAGCATTTGTTGGATCATAGAAAAAGCAAGGGAATTCCAGAAAAACATCTTCTGCTTCATTGACTATGCTAAAACCTTTGACTGTGTGGATCAAAACAAACTGGAAAATTCTTAAAGAGATGCGAATACCAGATGATTTCTTCTGAGAAACCTGTATGCAGATCAGGAAGCAACAGTTAGAGCTGGACATGAAACAATGGACTGGTTCAAAATTGGGAAAGGAGTACATCAAGGGTGTATATTGTCACCCTGCTTATTTAACTTCTATGCAGAGTACAGCATGCAAAATTCTGGGCTGGATGAATCACAAGCTAGAATCAAGATTGCTGGGAGGAATATCAATAACGTCAGATATGGCGATGATACTATTTTAATGACAGAAAGTGAAGAGGAACTAAAGAGCCTCTTGATGAAAGTGAAAGAGGAGTGTGAAGAAGCTTGCTTAAAACTCAACATTCAAAAATCTAAGACCATAGAATCTGATTCCATCCCTTCATGGCAAATAGATGGGGAAAAAGTGGAAATGGTGACAGATTTTATTTTCTCGGGTTCCAAAATTACTATGAATGGTGACTGCAGCCATGAAATTAAAAGACACTTGCTTCTTTGAAGAAAATCTATGACAAGCCTAGACTGAATATTAAAAAGCAGAGAATCACTTTGCCAACAAAGGTCGATACGGTCAAAGATATGGTTTTTCTGGGAGTCATGTACGGATGTGAGAGGTGGACCATAAAGAAGGCTGAGTGCTGAAGAAATGATGCTTAGACCTTGATTCTGGGAAGGTTGAGGGCAGGAGGAGAAGGGGGTAACAGAGTTTGAGATATCTGGATGGCATCACCAACTCAGTGGACATGAGTTTGAGCAAACTCCAGGAAATACTGAACGACAGAGAAGCCTGGTGTGTTGTAGTCCATAAGGTTGCAAAGAGTTGGACACTTAGCAACTGAACAAAGAAGTAAGCATTAGAAAAATGTCAGGATGTGGAGGAATAAAAAAGACTGTTAGATGACAGCTACCTAGTGGCAAGTTCACAAATGCTGTAAACCAATGATAGTAATTCCTGGAGGAGGAAATGGCAACCCACTCCAGTATTCTTGCCTGGAAAATCCCTTGTCCAGAGGAACCTGGAATCCATAGGGTCACAGTCAGACACAATAGGGTGACTAAGCGCACAATGGCAGTAATTATAGTGTTAACAGAATGTAGCAACACTAGCCTTACCTTTCTCTTCCAACTGACATTCATCATTCCCAGAGCACATCTTTTTCTGAAGAGTAGAAGGAACCAAAAGAAATTAAATTTTAATGGACACCTTAACATCATTAATAGGCTGTATAAAACAGTGATTAAGAACATGGGGACTGAGGTTATATATATCAGGGTTCCAATTCCAGCTTCATGACTTATTAGCCATAAAGTTTGGTAAGTAACTTAATCTCAGTGTCCTCATCTGCAAAATGGAATAATAATACCAACTTGGAAGCTTTCTGGACATTAAATAACATATCTAAAATCTGGAATGGACAAAAAAAAGAGGCTGATAAATGGTGGCTAACTTTATCTATTATGATCCCACTTCCCTGTCAAGAGCTTTACATACTTATCCCATCAATCCTAATAAATGGATATGATCTATTAAAAAAAAAAACAAAATTTAACTGAGTAAATTTGAAGATCTAATTGGCTTTATAAAATGATTCATGAATTGGACAACATCTCATCTGGAAAATAAAGAGCTACTCGGAGAGGTTACACAGCAAAGAAGGTTTCTATAGTAAAGATGGCAGGACAAGGAAAAGACATTATTAGCAAAGAAAAAATAAAATTTCATTGCAGGATAGTAAAAGCTGAGGTGATGCTGGCTCCTCACTGGCTGAGCTGTGGTGTTTTCCATTGGCTTGACTTGTTGGGCAAGAAGGAATTTATTCTTCCTCCCCTGGGGTAGTAAAGTAGTTGTACTTCCTGTTTGTGAGTGCAAATTACTTCCTGGGGTAAGTAACTGATTAGCTTCCTGTTGGGATAAGTGTCCTCTTCCTTTTTGGGGTAATTGACAATGAATGGTAGGGTGTGAGAGCTCCCTCCATAGGCCTTTCAGACTGATTTTAGTTGAGATTTCCTTTTATTAACTTCCACACATACTTATGTTATTAATCCTATAAAATGGACATAATCCTTCCCACTCTATAGATGAAGAAATTGAAGTAAAAGAATTTATGAGATGAAATAGGTATCATACTAGCTATACTGCAAACGAAGAAATGGAAGCATGGATTATTTAAATAACACCTGAGTGTTTCAAAGCAAAGCAATGTGGAGATAGGATCCAAAGTCATGTCTGTCTGACCTGATATTTGGCAATACTATATCAATTGTCTGGGGATTCCCTGGCAGTTCAGTGGTAAAGAATTCGCCTGCTGGTGTGGGAAACACAGGTTTGATCCCTGGGTCAGGAAGATCTCCTGGAGAAAGAAATGTCAACCCACTCTAGTATTCTTGCCTGGGAAATCCCCTGGACAGAGGAGCCTGGAGGGCTACAGTCCATGGGGTCACAAAAGAGTGGTACACAACTTAGTGACTAAATAGCAACAACAACGTATTAGTTGTCACCCCTGACAGGTTGTCACTGTCATGGTGATATTTGTTATTTGTATTAATTTTTAAGAATCAATTTTCTTTACAAATGGGGATATCCCCATGACTCCTTTCAGTAAGGACCAGAGTCACAACATTTAGGGAAGAAGCAAGTGTTCCCAAATGGTATTTTCTCAACTGGTTCTGTGCTCGTCAAAGCCATAGGCCATCCATTTAACTCGGATTTCTTTTTAAATTTTATTTATTTATTTAGGCTGTGCTGGGTCTTCATTACTTTGCGTGGGTTTTCGCTAGTTGCAGTGAGCAGAGGCTATTTCTCATTGATGTGCTTGAGCTTCTCATTGCAGTGGCTTCTCTTTTTGTGGAGCACTAACTTTAGGAGCAGGGGCTTCAGTAGTTGCAGCATGCAAGCTCAGTAGTTGCAGCACATGGGCTCAGTAGTTGAGGCGGGTGTGCTCTAGGGTGGGCAGGCTCCAGTAGTTGTGGCTCACAGGCCCTAAAGCACAGGCTCAGTGATTGTAGCCCCCAGCTTTAGTTGCTCCAGTCCCTGTGGAGTCTTCCCAGTCCAGGGATTGAACCTGTGTCCCCTGCATTAGCAGACGGATTCTTATCCACTGTGCCACCAGGGAGGTCCCTACTCCGATTTCTAATATAACACAAACAATCTATGATCAGCCTTCTGCAGTTGTCCGATCAATCACAAGTATTTTCTGAAATTGAATTATTTCAAATAGTACTGTGTCAGGCATTCTGTAACTCCTTTACTTGAGTTTACAATCTATTGATAAACCAACATAAAGATATCAAAACAATTAGCAACTAATGTCAAAGAACAGTAAATAGATATTTAATTAGTTATTGATTAAATAATATCAAAATTAATATTTGATAAATATTATACAGTAAATCATTTAAACAGTAAATAATTACAAGTATTGTAGTAGTTGAGCTGTAAATTCAATTCTGAGTTTCTCAGCAGAAGTGAACATGATTATAAGAAAAGGGGAAAGATACCAGAGGAAGCAGTTTTTCCTTGTATTCAACTTCAAGAGATTGCAAAAGTGTTACTTTACAGAAGATAGAGTAAAAGATGCCCTCAGTGACATTCTCACAGCAGACACAAAAATGGAACCCAGTTAGCTTTATCTTTTTGCTTTGCATAAAGCTGAGGGTCTAACATTGGAGGCGTGCGTGCTAAGTCACTTCAGTCATGTCTGACTCTGCCACGCCACGGACTGTATCTCGCCAGGCTCCTCTGTCCATGGAGTTTTTTGGACAAGAATACTGGAGAGGGTTGCCATTTTCTGCTCCAGGGGATCTTCCTGACCTACGGATCGAACTCAAGTCTCTTTCATTTCTTGCATTGGCAGGTGGATTCTTTACCACTGTGCCACCTGGGAAGACCACTTTGATGGGCACTTACATTTTAAGTTGATATTCTGCCTTTCTGGTTGAGGAAAAGGCCTCTGTGCTCTAAATCCCACCTTTGCAAAAGGTTGGGCTGAGCCTCTTTGTTAAAATGGTGGCGCCAGATTACGACTGGACTCTGGGAAAGGTCCAGACCTGCCTGAGTTAGTGGGCTGAGAACCCTTGTTTCTATTGGCTGTTTTCATGCCCTTCCTGAACTCCCTATGGTACTAATCACCTATGTTTACAGGCACGTTTAACTGATAACCCACGACTCTCACGGGGCTTTCCTGGAGGCTCAGTGGTAAAGAACTTTACCAATGTAGGAGACGCAGGTCTGATGCTTGGATGGGGAAGATCTCCTGAAGAAGGGAGTGGCAACCCACTCCAGTACTCTCGCCTGGGAAATCCCATTGACAGAGGAGCCTGTGGACTACAGTTCACGGGGTCGCAAAGAGTCGGACATGACTTAGCGATTAAACAACAATATCAAGACTCAACATGCGTGAGAAAACCGGAGTCTCAGGCAGTGCTTCTAGCCTGTCAACCTAACTTGACCCTGTCAGCCAAACCTGAGACCAAACATTTCGGTTTACCTTTGCAGCTAACTCAGGACCCCAGAGAGTGCAGGGAGGGGCTCTCGCCCAGGAATTCTTGTTTCCCTAAGAATATTCCACAGCCTTGGAGAGTTACTTTCCCGCTGCCTTGAGTGGACAAGCTAGTACACCTCGTGTCAGACAAGGGAGGCCTGAGCGTGTGGAAAGTTCCGTCATCGGTGCTGGGCGGGGCGAGGATTCCCGGTCTGAGCCTGTCAGCAGAAGGAGACCCCGGGGGCGTGGCTGGGCGGGGCGATCCGGGGGCGGGGCCTGGGCGTGCCCTGCGGCGTGCGTGGGGCTGGCGAGCGCGCGACGGGGGCGGGGCAGCAGCTGCGGGCCCACGCCGTAAACAGACAACATGGCGGTGGCGGCTGCCGCGGCACCTGGGGCCTTGGGCACCTTGCAGGCCGGCCGTGCCCGCTTGGTGGCCGCTTGCTGTGCGCGGGTAGGCCCCAGGTGGAGGCTGTCCGGTTCCTGGACGTGGTCGCGGGTCGACTCAACGATATGGGCCCGGGGCTGGACGCCCGCGGCCGGGGGAGCGGCCTGGCAGAGGGGCTACAGCGCAGAGGTTAAGACTGAGGACGAGCTGCGTGTGCGGTACCTGGAGGAGGAGAACCGAGGTGAGGGGTGTGACCCGGGTGACCGTGGGCCTTAGGAAAGGGTCTCAAGGTCGCGTGTTCGGGCTGACGTCAGTGTCTACGGAGAGGCTCGAGGAGGGGTGTCCTCCCTTCCCCCACTCACGCTTTGCAGCTTTTAGTGCTTTCCCGGCCTAAAGAGGGTTTCCTTGGTGGCTTAGCTGGTAAAGAATCTGCCTGCAATGCGGGAGACCTGGTTCGATCTCTGGGTTCGATCCCTGGGTTGGGAAGATCCCCTGAAGGAGGGCATGGCAACCCACTCCAGTGTTCTTGCCTGGAGAATTCCATGGACAGGGGAGCCTGGCGGGCTACAGTCCCTGGGGTGGAAAAGAATCGGACACGACTAAGCAACTAAGCACATGCCTAAAGATGTACTACGGAGCAGCTTACCTGCAAAAGAGGCCCTTGGCGCCAAAGACAGAAATGCAGCTTACGCTTTCATCTCTAGATGAGCCAAGGTTAATAAACCGGGTGAATGATATTTGCTTCCAGATTTCGTTCTTGCTCTGCAACTGCTTTCGGTTAACTCAGCTATGTAGGGGAGAGTTTTAGAAGCTGCAGTCAAAGTGCGCTTTATTAGAGTATTCGTCAATTTAAAGCTGTTCATCTGGAAAAAAAATTTTTCCTTTGTTCATTTTATCTTAGGAGGATAGTTTTGTGGACTATTTCACTTCACAGTTAGACAATTTTGAGTATTTTCTTGGTTTTCCAGTTCCTTTGCTAACCCTGGAGGAGACACACTTGGGGATGGTATTGATGTTGCCCTTGAGCTCCTTTAGTGGGAGGAGACAGATGCTTTAGCAAAATAGTACAGTGGGAGGAAGGGTTATGATCCAGGGTGTGTGCCAGTCCTAGGAATGCTGTTAAAGCCCAGCTCCTTTCACTTGCCTTGTTGGGAGAAGCTAAATGGATCATGAAAGGTGGAAATAGCAGTGTGCCAGAAGGGTAGTCTCTGAATTTTGACATGCAGTTATTGAGCACCTATAATCTGTTAAGCAGAAGTGCAAAACCAGTTAAGTCATGATTGATACCTTGAAGCTCCTAGTATATCGAGAAAGATACTGGTGATTAAAAAAATTATGCTAACTTTAAAGTCTTGATGACAGCAAAAGGTTGTAATACCCGAAATAGGCATATGATCAGCTATATTCGGTGAGATTGGAAGATTCCAGAGGGGAGGTTCTGAGGGTCAAGTTAGGATTTTGCCAGATGTATATGCTGTCCAAGGCATTCCTTGCAATGGAATTTGACATTACTGAGGCAAACTTCTCTGTGCTTCAACTTTCTTATGTGTAATATAGAAAAAGTAATACAGACTTTGTATGGCTGCTGTGGAGACTAGATGGGAGTGTGATATTAATTGCCCAAGTATCAATCTAGCTCTCGAGGGTGCTCTGAAGTATTTGATGAGTTATTTCATTTATTTATTATTCCTGACAGAAGAGCATGGTTAAAGGCATGTATGGTGTTCTGGGGAAAGGACATAGGGCAAGTGTGGTTGTAGTATGGCATGACAGGCAGAATACTGAGAAATTCAATTGGAAAGTAGATTAGCACTGGAGTGCCTAGAGCCGTGAATCCTCCCATCTTTTGGGTAAGCGTAGTCTTGTCAGGATTTCAGTTCCATCACGTGTACCAACAGTACATTAGATACAAAAGCATTGCAGGTACAGCTAGTAATATGCACCATATTCTGTATTTTTTTAACCTAAATAATGCACACTGAAAATTAATTTTCATAAAATTTCTAAGAAGTCCTTCAGTTAGGTTTCAACTGGATGAAGGGAAAGAAATCAGAGTATAAATTCAGAATGTTTTCAGTCACTTGAAATGTAAAAATCAGCTATTAGTAAATACAGTTTTTAAAGAAAATTGATCCGCTTCCTTTCAGGATTGACCAGGTGACAACTTAGTTTTGTCTAACATTATATATGCTTTGCTTTACTGTCAAACCAGCAATAAGCAGTGCAAAGAAAAACATCCTGGTAAGGCTGATGGAAGTGAAGGAATCTCCGTGGTGTCTTTGCGTCTCATTAGAGGCGAGTCCAAAATTTTGTCCTCTCAGTGGTCTGCAGGCAGTATGATGACTCTGCTAGGGGTCAGAGGAGCCCCAAACTGCTCTCTGCCCTGTCGGCCTTGTTAGGCTACTGGAGGTAGGTAAGTGCAGAATGTATCAGCTCTCATAGGTTTTCTGAGTTCCATGTTTGTAATTTATTGCAGAAGCTCAGTTAGACACCAGCTTTCTTGAGTCGTTGTTTCTTGCATTGTTGTCCAGCCTACTGAGCGTTTAGGGCAGTGGTACTGGTTATGGTTTACAAAGGTCTCTTCCTGGTTTCCTGCAGTGGCCTCTTTTATAGGTCTCTAGTCATTCTCCTTCCCAGTTCATTCTTTGCCTTGGTGCTGGAGTTATTTTTTCAAGGCCAAGCAAGAATTGCATCTCTGTTCATTTAGAAACCTCTAGTGGTCTCTAACGGAGAAGGCAATGGCAACCCACTCCAGTACTCTTGCCTGGAAAATCCCATGGGCAGAGGAGCCTGGTAGGCTGCAGTCCTTGGGGTCACGAAGAGTGGGACACGACTGAGCGACTTCACTTCCACTTTTCACTTTCATGCATCGGAGAAGGAAATGGCAGCCCACTCCAGTATTCTTGCCTGGAGAATCCCAGGGAAGGGGGAGCCTGGTGGGCTGCCGTCTGTGGGGTCGCGCAGAGTCGGACACGACTGAAGTGACTTAGCAGCAGCAGTGGTCTCTAATGTCTGCAAGCTCTCACACCTACAGATATTAACAGATCATTCATCTCCTTTCTGCTGCACCTAAGCCTTACCTTTTCCTGCTCTTATGTGTCAGTGCTTCTGCACACACCTTCTGGAATGATCTGTCTCCTGTCCCTACCAACCTTCTCCCAGTCCAACAGACTTATGCTTGTAATTGTGACCCATTTTAAAAATAGTTTTTCTGAACTTTGTCCCAACTTCTGGCAGAAAGAGAACAAATAAGCAAATGCATAATGCAAGTTATTCTCAATACTTGCTCCTTCCTCATTCATTCACATCTTCTGGAGTGTCTTTGTAGTCCTTCCACTTTTCTCCATGTTCTTTACCAGCACTATTTTTGTCCAAGCCTGTATCACCTCTCAAGTGGATTGTTGCAGAGTTCAGCTAGCTTGCCTTCCTACTGCTTTAACAGATTGATTCTTTTCATGTTTTTCTCATGTTTCAAAAAATGTATTTTCATGTATTTTATGGTGTGTGAATTCTATCTCAGTAAAGTTCTCGATTTAGAGAGACATGTATATTTTAAAATTTTTATTGAGATAATTCACATTATAAAATTAAAAATGTACCATTGTTTTTAGTATATTTATAGAGTTATGCAACCATCACCACGATCTAGTTTTAGAACATTTTTATCACTCTAGAAAGAAACCATGTTTTCTTTAACAGTGACTCCCCATTTTGAGTGCTCCCTCTCCCTCCAAACTAAGACCCATTTGTCATCTACTTTCTGTCTCAAAAGATTTTTTTTCAACAACATACTTTATTTAAAAAAAATTATTTATTTTTAATTGGAGGATGATTGCTTTACAATATTGTGTTGGTTTCTGCCATGTATCAACATGAATCAGCCATAGGTATATGTATGTTGAAACTTGTTGAACTCCCTGTTGAAACTCCCTCCAACCAATAGATTTTTCTGCTTTGGACGTTTCACGTAAAGAAATCATATGCGGTTATTTACGGCTTTTTCACTTGGCAATATGCTCTTATTTTCTTATGTTGTGACATGTACCAGTGCCTCATTTCTTTTTATGACTGGATAGTGTTCCATTGTTTGGATTTTTTTGTCTGTTAATTATTGATGTGCATTTGGATCATTTCCACTTTCTGAATCTTGTGAACGGTACTGCTTAGAACATTTCTGTATACATTTTTATGGATACCCTTTTTTATTTCCACTTGGGAGTGTAATTGCTGGATCCTATGACAATTGTAATATTGTGATTAACATTTTGAGGAACTGCCAGTTTTCCAAAGTGCCTGCAGCATTTTCCATTCCCACCAGCAAAGTGTAAGGGTTTTAATTTCTTCATATGACCAATATTTGGACTTTTGATTATAGCCACTGTGTGTGTTGTGAAGTGATAGCTCAGTGTGGCTTTGATTTGGACTTAAGCTGGAGAAGGAAATGGCAACCCACTCCAGTACCCTTGCCTGGAAAATCCCATGGACAGAGGAGCCTGGTAGGCTACAGTCCATGCGGTCGCAAAGAGTTGGACACGACTGAGCAACTTTACTTTCACTTTAATGGTTAAAGATGTTGACTATGAGGATCTTTTCACGTGCTTATTGTCCATGTGTATATCTCCTTTAGAGAAATGTCTTCTCAAATCCTTTTTAGTGGGGTTGTTCTTTTGTTGTTGAATTGTAAGTGTTCTTTATATATTCTGGATACAAGTCCCTATTCAGATATATAACTTGAATATATTTTCTCCTGTTGTATGGGTTGTCTTTCCATCCTTGTTAATTTTGAAGAACCTAAGTTTTTAATTATGGCGTAGTACAATTTTCATGGACAGAGGAGTCTGGTAGGCTACAGTTCATGGACTTGCAAGAGCTGGACATGACTTAGCCACTGAACCAACAACTGACCAAGAATTTATTTATTTATTTATTTCTGTTGTTCAGTATCAAAGAATCTCTAGAGAATTCTCAGTTTTTTCAAGAAAGTCACGTCAACTGAGATTTTGATAGGCATTGCATTGAATAGGTAGGTCGATTTGGGGAATATTGCATTTTTAACAGTGTTAAATTTAGCATTCCATGAACATGGAATATCTTTTCACTGAGCAGTGTTTTGTATTTTTCAGTGTATAAGTCTTGCACAATTTTTATTAAATTTATTTCTAACTATTTCATTCTTTTTGAATGCTACTGTAAATGGAATTGTTTTTCTTAGTTTTCAGATTGCTCATTGCTGTCCTACAGTAATACAGTTGTTTTTGTATGTTGATCTTGTGTCATGCAACTCTGCTGAACTTGCTTATTTATTCTCATAGTTTTTTAGTGGGTTTCTTAATATTTATATATATATATATATACACAAGATCCATGTCATCTGCACATAGAAGAAATTTTACTTATTCTTTTCCAATCTGAATGCCTGTTATTTCTTTCTCTTGTGTAATCTCCTTCCTTGAGCCTCCATTACAGTGTAGAGTAAAAGTATCAAGAATAGACATCTGAGTCTTTTTCCCGATATGTGGTGAAAGCATTGATCCTTTCACCATTAAGTATGATATTAGCTGTGGGTTTTTGGTAGATGTCCTTTATCAGGTTGAAGGAACCTCTGTCTATTCATACTTATAAGTGTTTTTATCTGGGTGAAAGTAAGAGAAAGTTGCTCAGTCATGTCTGACTCTTTGCGACCTCATGGACTATACAGTCCATGGAATTTTTTTACTGGAGTGGGTAGCCTTTCCCTTCTCCAGGGGATCTTCCCAACCCAGGGATCGAATCCTTGTCTCCCTCATTGTAGGCAGATTCTTTACCAGCTGAGCCACAAGGGAAGCCCAAGCATATGGGAGTGGGTAGCCTATCCCTTCCCCAGCGGATCTTCCTGACCCAGGAATCGAACCAGGGTCTCCTGCATTGCAGGCGGATTCTTTACCAACTGAAATATGAGGGAAGCCCTCTATCTGGTTGAATTTTGTCCAATTCTTTTTCTGCATCTATTGACATGATTGTATGACTTTTCTTGTTAAGCCTATTAATATGATTGATTATGTTAATTGTTTTTCAAGTATTGAACTGTCTTGCACACCTGGAATAAATCCCACTTGATTTTGGGGTGTAATTATTTTTATACATTGCTGCATTTAATTTGGTAACAGTTTATTGAGGATTTTTGCATTTATGTTCATGAAAGATAGTGGTCTTTAGTTTTCCATTCTTGGTATATTTTTTCTGGTTTTGGTATAAGGGAAATGCTTGCTTCATAGAATGAGCAAGGAAGTGCCCTTTCTGCTTCGATTTTCTGGAAGAGATTGTGGAGAAATTGTATAATTTTTTTCTTTGAATGTTTTGGTAGAATTACAGGTTTTGGTAGAATTACAAAAACTATCTGCCCCTGATGTTTTCTGTTTTAGAAGCTTGTTAATTGTTAATTATATTTGTTTAATAGATGTAGGCCTATTTGACTTATCTCTTTCTTGTCCTGGTAGATTGTGCCTTTCAAGGAAGTGGGTTTATTTCATATAAGTTAGCAAATTTGTTGGCATATAGTTGTTCATAATGTTTTTTTATTATGCTTGTATCAGTGAGATTCAGTAGTGATGAATTTCTCATGTTAGTAGTTTGTATTTTCTTTCAAAAGATTTCTGATATTAATAGTTTGTTTTCTTTCTCTCTCTCTCCCATGGAGAGCCTGGCTAGAGGTTTATCAATTTATTGATCTTTTAAAAGAACTAAGTTTTGATTTGACTGATTTCTTTTCTACTGATTTTCTGTTTTTATGGCATTGATTTCTTCTGATTTTTAATTTTTTCCCCCGCTTACTTTAGATTTAATTTCTGTTTCTTTTCTAGTTTCTTAAGGTGGAAGTGTAGATTTCCAGTTGTAGACATTTCTTAATAAGTGCATCAGTGTTATCAGTTTTCGTCTAAGCACTGCTTTTGCTGTGTCACAGATATTTTCAGTTCAGTCGATCAGTCGCGTCCGACTCTTTATGACCCCATGAACACAGGCCTCCCTGTCCATCACCAACTTCCAGAGTTCACCTAAACCCATGTCCATTGAGTCGGTGATGTCATCTCATCGTCTGTCGTCCCCTTCTCCTCCTGCCTTCAATCTTTCCCATCATCAGGGTCTTTTCAGATGAGTCAGCTCTCCGCATCAGGTGGCTAAAGTATTGGAGTTTCAGCTTCAACATCAGTCCTTCCAATGAACACCCAGGACTGATCTCCTTTAGGACAGACTGGTTGGATCTCCTTGCAGTCCAAGAGATTCTCAAGAGTCTTCTCCAACACCACAGTTCAAAAGCATCAATTCTTTGGTGCTCAGCTTTCTTTATGGTCCAACTCTCACATCCATACATGACTACTGGAAAAACCACAGCCTTGACTAGACAGACTTTTGTTGACAAGGTAATGTCTCTGCTTTTTAATATGCTGTCTAGGTTGGTCATAACTTTCCTTCCAAGGAGTAAGCGCCTTTTAATTTCATGGCTGCAGTCACCATCTACATTGATTTTGGAGCCCCCAAAAATAAAGTCAGCCACTGTTTCCACTGTTTCTCCATTTATTTGCCATGAAGTGATGGAACTGGATGCCATTATTTTAGTTTTCTGAATGTTGGGTTTTAAGCCAACTTTTTCACTCTCCTCTTTTCACTTTCATCAGGAGGCTTTTTAGTTCCTCTTCACTTTCTGCTATAAGGGTGGTGTCATCTGCATATCTGAGGTTATTGATATTACTCCCGGCAATCTTGATTCCATCTTGTGCTTCTTCCAGCCCAGCGTTTCTCATGCTGTACTCTGCATATAAGTTAAATAAGCAGGGTGACAATATACAGCCTTGATGTACTCCTTTCCCGATTTGGAACCAGTCTGTTGTTCTGTGTCCAGTTCTAACTGTTGCTTCCTGACCTGCATACAGGTTTCTCAAGAGGCAGGTCAGGTAGTCTGGTATTCCCATCTCTTGAAGAATTTTCCACAGTTTATTGTGATCCACATAGTCAAAGGCTTTGGCATAGTCAATAAATTAGAAATAGGTATTTTTTGGAAACTCTCTTGCTTTTTCAGTGATCCAGTGGATGTTGGCAATTTGATCTCTGGTTCCTCTGCCTTTTCTAAAACCAGCTTGAACATCTGGAAATTCACGGTTCAGGTATTGCTAAATCCTGGCTTAGAGAATTTTGAGCGTTACTTTACTAGCGTGTAAGATAAGTGCAATTGTGGGATAGTTTGAGCATTCTTTGGCATTGCCTTTCTTTGGGATTGGAATGAAAACTGACCCTTTCCAGTCCTGTGGCCACTGCTGAATTTTCCAAATTTGCTGACATATTGAGTGCAGCACTTTCACAGCATCATCTTTCAGGATTTGAAATAGCTCAACTGGAATTCCATCACCTCCACTAGCTTTGTTCGAAGTGATGCTTCCTAAGTGGCAGAGGACGATGGGCGGGGGGGGGTGGCGGGGCGCACGGGGCACACATATATTGGTAAGTTGTATTTTCAGTTTCATTTAGTTAGAAATATTTTAAATTTCTCTCTAGATTTCTTCTTTTACCTATATTTCACTTAGAAGTACCTTATTTAGTCTCTAAGTATTTTGAAGTTTTCCAGCAGTCTTTCTTTTACTGATTCCTGGGGTTTATTTCTATTGTTATTTAGGAGCGTACTTCAGTATGATTTCTATTTTAAATTTGTTGCCGTGTGTTTTTGGCCCAAAATATGGTCTGTCACGGTGAATATCCATATCACCTTGGGAAGAATGAGTAGTCTGCTGTTGTTGGGTGCAGTGTTCTATATTCAGTTAGATATGGTATTCAATTAGATTTAGTTGATTTTTTTGTTGGTATTCAGTTCAGCTATACTGTTAATTGATTTTCTGCCTGCTGGATCTATTAGTGATAAAGGCAAGTTGAAATTTGCAACTGTAATGATGGATTTGTTTATTTCTCGTTATAATTCTGTCAGTTTTTAAATCATGCAGATTTAAGCTCTCTTGTTTGCTGAATACACATGGGTTATTATGTTGGAGAAATGACCCCTCCAACATCACCCCCTTTTCTCGCTCAGACTATTCTTTGTTCTGAGATCTGCTTTTTCTGAAATTAATGTTTCCACTCCAGGTTTTATTAGTGTTGTTGTTGTTTCGTCGCTAAGTTGTGTCTGGCTTTTGTGACCCCATGGACTGTAGCCCGCCAGGCTCCTCTGTCTGTGGGATTTTTCCAGGTAAAAATACTTAATTGGGTTGCCATTTTCTTCTACTGATCTTCAGGACCCAGGGATTGAACGCAAGACTCCTACATTGGCAGGCGATTTCTTTACCACTGAGCCACCTGGGAGGTCCTTTTTAGTGTTAGCATTGATTATCTTTCTTCATCTTTTGATTTTTTAAATCAGTGTGTGTCTTTTTTTCTTTTTTCTTTTCCAGTGTGTGTCTTTATATTTAAAGTGGATTTCTTGTATATGTCATACGGTTGGTCTTGTTTTAATCCACTCTGACAGCATCTGTCTTTTAATTAGTGTATTTTAGACCATTCATCCTTAAATTGATTATTGAACTAGTTGGATTATTATGTATTTGTAACTGTTTTCTATTCATTGCCCTTGTTTTTTTCTTTCATTTTCTGACTTCCACTCTTTTGCTGCCAATTTTCTTCCCTGTTTTAGCTTATCAGTTACCCTTTTTTAGAGATTTTATTGGTTGCCATGTTATTTGCAGTACATATTTACAACTAGTGTACATCTACTGCAACACTAGCTGACTTCATAGTGGTAAAGGTGTAAATGCGTATTCCCATTTCTTTCCTCCATACCATTGCTGTCATTCTTTACACTTTTCTGTAAGCTACAGTCACCACACATGTTATTGCATTATTGTTTGGAATAAGTTGTTATCATTTAGTTATAAGTCAAAAAGAACATTGAAATTTATTTTATAGTCTGTTGTTAGCAGTAGTTGGGCTTAATAGTTCTGAATTTGTTTTCCTTTTATTGTAGAATAGAGCAAATGAAAACCTGTTGGTCTTGGGAATTAGACTTCATTATGATGAAAAGAGAAGAGGAGAGAGACGGTACAAATATGGGATGGGGGAAAGGGAGGAAGAAACTTGTTGCATTGGATTTGAATTAGAGTTACCAGGACAAACTTAAAAAAATCATAAGTATGTTGTATGTATACATATTTACATTTATTTCCTTTTCTGACCACTAAAGTTGTCTAAATGGAATGATACCATGGTAGCAATAAACATATCTGATGTCCACATTTTGGTTTCTGAAGACTATTCTCCCACTGAAAGAAGCCAGGACTTTTTGGAGAAATGTCTGATTTCAGGTCTGGAGCAGGGAACATGAAAGGTGAGTCTGGAATATCTTTGTGGGCCAGAAAGCAAGGAAATGCTCAAATAGTAAAAGGATTGTGGCAGGGGACAGCCTTACAGGGCTCTCACTGAGCCTATCTAGGGTAATTTGAACATTAATGGATTAATGGAACAGTGTTAATGGATTATATAGCACCTTGATTAAAGAATCCATGAAGCCATAGTGATTACTCAAAATAGTGGGGTAGGGAAGAACATATTTTTATAGAAGAGTGGTAGGAATGATAGAAAATCACCATTTTTTGAAACCACCAAGATAAAAATAAAGGAATTATCATGGCAATGAGATACAGATGCTTTATCTTTTTCCAAGTCGGTATATTCCAAGTCCCAACACTGCTTAATCATCTTTGCTCCACCGTTTTGAAGGGCATTTTTATCACAAGCTGAATTTCCACACTGTTTTTCTGTTCTATGATCTCCGTAGATGTTCTCCATTATTTTATGATTAAAGCTGTGTTGTGTTTCTGTAGGGCCGGGTCCTCACTTCTTCATCTTTACTCTTTTTTTTTTCCTTCGTTTCATTCCTTTTCCTGCATGGTTATTTTTCTGCAAGAGTTTTGGAATGTTCATGTATAATTTCAGAAAAAGGCTTATTAGTATTTTTATTGGCATTGTGTTGGTTTTAAAATTAGAATATTTATATGATGTTTTTTTCAACATAAAAACATGATGTTTCCATTTGTTAATACTTTTTTTTTTTTAAGGACAGTTTAAAAAGTGCCTACCCACAGGGTTTGCACATTTATGTTACGTGTATCCCAGGTCATCCTGCCTCCTGTCTGGTTCATAAAAATGAAATAATTTGTTTCACTGTATCTTCTAAGTGGTTTCCTTTCTCCCTTTGTTTCTCTATTTCTCTTTATAAGAAGGCTGTTGTTTCTGGATATATTAATGTCATGTGTTTCAAATAAATATGCTTTTGTTTGCAATAGTTTTTTATTTGATTTGGATTTTCTAGGTTTATAATCATCATCTGTTAATGATTTTCTAATGTTTCTAAAATTTGGATATTATAAAATTGCTGCATATTCTCTTTGTATTCACGTGAAAGATTTCTGGGTTAGTTCATTATGTTTTTAGTGTAAGTTCTCACTACTTTTATAGTCTTTTAAGGAGCCTGAATTATATATGGTTTATCAAAAGTATTCTGTTCACTAGTTTTCAATACTTTGAATATTACATGTGATTTGTTATTAAAAATAGTTAAATTATTGAGGTTTACAAAATTCTAAATTGGCAATATGTCCTCATTGGTAAAGTTAAAAAACAAAAAAGCACCATGGAAGGGTGCTACCTCTTCACTTTCAAACCCTTTTATCAAAAGTAAAGAGTTTATATTTTGAGTCCTTGTTGTGAATGATAATTTTATTCAGTTCTGATTTGTGTTACCTACATAATTATATAGGCAGTATCTGAACTTTTTTTGGTATAAGGTTAGAAACTGTTTGCTGTTCTACATCTTTAATCTTCTAAATGTACAATTTCTGTCATTTGTAACCTTAGTTTATATCATCAGAACTTTTGATAGTTGCATCTTGTTCTCTTATCCAGTGCTTTACCTAGAGACTGACCTGGTGCTTTATCTAGAGATTTAATATAAACAGAGTTTGTAGTGTTATTGATAATATTTATGTTGGTACTACTTTCAGTATATCTTTAGAAGCAGTCTACTTTCCATCTCTGCTCCACAGCCTATGGGATCTCTTACTTGGATCTCTGCAGTAGCATCTTGTTTAGTATCCCCTACTATACATTTTTTTTTTTGTCTATGTAGATGAAATTCACATAATAGAAAATTTACCATTTTAACTTTTCAAGGTGTACATTCAGTAGTTTTTAGATTATTCCATGTTTACAACCATCACCACTGTCTTAATTCCTTTCAAATTGCTTTCAAAACAAAACCATGCTTTTTAGTCACATCCTCCTCATCCCATTCTCCCCAAGGTTTCCAAAACCCACTATCTCCTTTCTGTCTTTATGGAGTTTGTCTATACTAGGTACTTTATAGAAATAGAATCATACCATATGTGATTTATGTCTGAGTTCTTTCAGCCTAATGTTTTCAGAGTTCATCTGTTTTACAGCATGTATCAGCATTTCATTTGTTTTTATGGCTGAATAATATTTCATTGAATGGATATGCCTTTTTTTTTTTTTTTGTTTTTAGATACAATGAGTAATGCTGTTGAATACTTGTGAATAGTTATTATTTGATTGTATGTTTTCATTCTCTTGGTTAGATACCTAGGAGTAGAATCATTGGATCATGTGGTAATTTTATGTTTAGTGTTTGGAGAAGCCACTGTATGAGACTGTATGAGAGTGTATATGAGAGTTCTTATTTCTCCACATCCTTGTCAATGCTTGTTTCTTTTTTAAAAAAATTAAAGCCATCTTACTGGGCATAAAGTAATTTTTGTGGTTTTTGATTTGCATTTCTTTAGTAACAAATTCTTGGTCTCATTTAATTTTGAAAAAAAAAAAAAGTTAATTTTTTAACACCAGAAACATTTTGTATTGGTGTAGAGCCAATTAACAATGTTGTGGTAGTTTGAGGTGAACAGCAAAGGGACTCGGCCATAGGTATACATGTCTCCATTCTCTCCCAAACCCCCACTCCCATCCAAGCTGGCACATGACATTGAGCAGAATTCCATGTGTTACACAACAGGTCCTGGTTGGTTTTCTCTTTTAAATATAGCAGTGTGTACATGACTCTCCCAAAGTCCTCAACTATTCCCTTCCCCCCAGCAACCATAAGTTTGTTTTCTAAGTCTGTGAGTAAAAAACAGGCAGAAGACCTGAACCGACATTTCCCCAAAGAGGACATACAGATGGCCAATAGGCACATGAAGAGATGTTCAGCAACTCTAATTATTAGAGAAATGCAAGTCAAAACTACAGTGAGACATTACCTCAGACTGGTCAGAATGGCTGTCATCAAAAAATGCACAAACAACAGATGCTGGAGAGGGTGTGGAGAGAAGAGAGCCCTCTTGTACTGTTGGTAGGAATGTAAATTGGAACAGCCACTATGGAGAACAGTAGGGATGTTCCTGAAAAAACTAAAAATGGAGCTATCATATGACCCTGCAGTCCCTCTCCTGGGCGTATATCCAGAGAAAAACATGGTCTGAAAAGAAACATGCCCCTCAGTGTTCATTGTAACACTGCTTATGGTAGCCAAGACATGGAAGCAACCTTATTGTCCATCAACAGAGGAATGGATAAAGAGGATGTGGTGCATGTGTACAATGGAATATTACTCAGCCATTAAAAAGAATGGAATAATGCCCTTTGCAGCAACAAAGATGGACCTAGAGAGTGTCATACTGAGTGAAGTAAGTCAGAGAGAGAGAGAAGTATCATATGACATCCCTTATATGTGGAATCTAAAAAGAAATGATACAAATGAGTCTCATTTAATTTATTGTGTCTTCTTTGGAGAAATAATTATTCAACTCTTTGCCTGTTTTTCAGTGGAATTGTCTTTTTGTTGTGAGTGGTACCTATTCTTTATATGATCTCAATATTAACCCCATATCAGATGTATCATTTGCAAACATTTTCTATTCTGTGGG
The DNA here is from genome assembly GCF_019320065.1 of Cervus canadensis. NCBI lineage: Eukaryota > Metazoa > Chordata > Mammalia > Artiodactyla > Cervidae > Cervus > Cervus canadensis. Next base: position 19,528,428 of record NC_057415.1, read on the forward strand.
TTTTTTCACTTCCTTGTTAATTTTGATGAAGTCTAGTTTATCTGTTTTTTTCTTTTGTTGCCTGTGCTTTTGTTGTCATGTTTAAGTCAGTGTTGCCTAAACCAGGATTGTGAAGATGTATACATTTGTTTCCTTCTAAGAGAGTTACAGTTTTAGGTCTTAGATCCATTTTGAGATAATTTTGTGTGTGCTGTGAGTAAAGGGCCCAGCTCCCTTCTTTTGTGGGTGAATATCTGGTTGTCCACCCCTGTTTGTTGAAAAGTCCTGCACCATTGCATGGTCTTGGTATCCTTGTTGAGAACAAATTGATCATTCATTTTTATTACTGAGGTCTTTCTTTATTACTTAGATCTCTTTCAGTGTGTTTTGTAGTTTTCAGTGAACTTTCTTGGTTAAGTTTATTCCTAAGCAATTGTGTGTGTGTGTGTGTGTGTATATATATATATATGTATATTTTATATGTATATATGTATGTATATATATTTTATATACATATATATGTATATGTATAATATATATATATATATTTGATGCTGTTACAAATTGAATTGTTTTCTTAATTTCATTTTTGGAGTGTTCACTGATAGTGTATAGAAATATAACTCATTTTTGTATATTGATATTATATTATGCAGCTTTACTGAGTTCACTTATTAACTCTAATAGTTTTTGATGGATTCATTGGGATTTTCTGTGTGTAAGACCATGTTATCTGTGAATGGAAATAGACTTCTTTTTTTCCCTCATAGCTCAGTTGGTAAAGAATCTGGCTGCAATGCAGGGGACCCTGGTTCGATTCCTGGGTCAGGAAGATCTGCTTAGAAGGGATAGGCTACCCCCTCCAGTATTCTTGGGCTTCCCTTGTGGCTCAGCTGATAAAGAATCCACCTGCAATGCAGGAGACCTGGGTTCACTTGGGAAGATCCCCTGGAGAAGGGAAATGCTACCCACTCCAGTATTCTGGCCCAGAGTGTTCCATGGACTGTATAGTCTATGGGGTTGCAAAGAGTTGGACACAAGCAACTTTCACTTTCACTTTTTTTCCTATCTGGATTCCTTTTATTTCTTTTTCTTACCTAGTTACCCTGGCAGGAATTTCCATTACATTGTTAAACAAAAGTGGTGAAAATGACATCCTTATCTAATTTTTTTTATCTTAGGGAGAAGACTTTGAGTCTTTTAACATTAAATATGATGTTAATTGTAAGTTGTTTTTTTTAAATAAATGTCGTTTATTAGGTTGAGGAAGTTTCCTTCTGTTACTACTTTGTTGAGGTTTTTAAGTTATTATTTTTTAAAAATCATTGAAAGTATGTTGGATTTTTGTCCAGTGTTTCTTTTGCGTCAGTTGAGGTGATCATATAGTTTTAAAATATTTTCTTTTATTCTCTGTTAGTGTTAGTTGCTCAATTGTTGTGCTGAACTACCCTTGAATTCCTGGGATAAATCCCTCTTGGTCACGACTGCTAAATTTGAATTGCTAGTATTTTTTTGAAATTTTTACATCTGTATTCATAAGGGATATTGGTCTAGTATATTCTTGCTTCCTTCTAATCTGTTTTCTACACTGTGCCCTGAGTGACCTTTTTAAAATGTAAGTTTGAACATAGAAATAAATTTCCCCAATTTGAAAAAAAAGCTTTTAGAAATGCATAGCAAACATTATACTAAACGGCAAATGCTTAGAAACATTTTCATTAAAGGTATTGACAAAATAAAGAAACTTATTATTTTTGCTAATATTATATTGGACTTGAAGTCCAGGCTAAATTGAAATAGCAGGAGAAGAAAATGAGAAATTAACATTGGAGCAGAAAACATAACTGTTAGTATTTTTGAACAAGATTGATTATTGACTTAGAATATTGAAGAGAACCATGTAAGTCTTTTAATATTTCATAAGTTTGCCAGAAAAAATTTATGTAAAACAGCACTAAAAAAATAGCACTTTCCACATACTCTCAATATGTGATTAGAAAATGTAACTAATATAGAGTGATTTTTGTAGTTATTTAGAATACAGTTGTTTGATTTTTAAAATCAGAAGGAAAATAATGGACTGTTTTATAAATGGTTCCAGCCAAAAATGTTTGTGCAAATTAGAGAAAATAAGACTCCTGTGGAGTTGAGAGCAGCAGAAATAAAAGTAGTCAATGTAAGGAGACAGTGTCAGAGGATTGTTTTATTCAGAAAGAGTTATTTAAAACCCTTTGGCTGATTGTTTTGGGCACATATTGTCTCATTTAAAATAACATACATATATTTCTACTCCTGGAATTTTCATGTTTAGGTATTATCTGTCTACTGACTTTTTGCCATGGAGGATAAGGGTTTGGTCCCCTTTCACACTCCACCACACGTGTGTATCTTCTTTTTTGCACTTGTTCTTCCTCTAATTTGACTTTATTTCTAGGTCTAAGTGAATACTGCTATTTTTTAAAAATAGCTTTATTGTGATACAATTCGTATACCTTAAAATTCTCCTGTTTAAAATATACAATTTAATGGCTTTTAGTACATGTATAGAGATGTGCATCTATCAACACTATCATGTATTGAACATTTCATTGCCCTAAAAAGAAACCTGACACTTTTTAGCTGTCACTGCTCAATCTCTCCATCTCCCGCAGCCCTAGGCAATCACTAATCTACCTTTTTTGTCCCTTCTGATTTGCCTACTCTCAACATTTCTTATAAATGGAATTATACAGTATGTGCTCACTTGTCACTGATTTCTTTCACTCAGCATGTTTTCAAGGTTCATTCATGTTGCACATGTATTGATGCTTCTTCTTTTTTTTTTTTGCTAAATATTACACTGCATGGATTTGTTATATTTTGTTTATCCACTCATTTCAACTGATGGATATTTGGGTTGTTTCCACGTTTTGAATATTTTGAATGATGCTGCTCCGATCATTCTGGTGTAAGCGTTTGTGTGGACATGTGTTTTCATTGTAAACTCTTTCTAAGGAAGATACTAAGTCAAAAGTTGGAAAGGCAATAATATATAAAAAGTTAAAACCTTGGTGCAAAAAAATGCCATAAACAAGTTGATTTTTAAAAGTGAGTGATAGGGAAGAGATCTGGTATATAAATAATGAATTAATATCTGTAATCCAAAAATTTATTACTTGAAATGCAAACGACAACTTTAATAAGATAGGTAGACAGTAAGAACAGTCAGTTCAGAAAACAAATGACAAATGATTATTAAACCAATTTAACTTTTGTTCCTACGATTGGGTGAAATCTGATATATAATGGCATTTCCCCATATATTGTCAAAGATTTGCAATATTGAGAATAACATGAATATTATAATATTCTCAATGATTCCAATGATTCTCAATAATGTATTTATTAAGGTCCTCTTATTGACCTGAAATGAAATGTATAGATAATGTAAGCAGCTGACACACATAATTAAAAAAAAAATCCTTAAATATAATAATGAAAGCAAAAGAGGTAATTTATGGCAGAATAACATTTCAGTATGTAATTTTTCTGCTGTGATCATTAAAATATAAATAAGTTAGAATTTAAGAGAAATAAAACTAGAAACCATTCTACAAAGTAAATAAAGACAAATAAAAAACAGATGATATAAGGGTATAAATAGACCAAACTTATTGTCTATGATAAGAGGCTGAGGAAATAGCCTGAATTGAAAAAGGGGTAATATACCAAGATAAGTTTGATACTGAGCAAAAGTGGTAGTCTTACAAATGAGCTCCACTTTACTTATTTGTTTTTGACTTAAAATAATCCTCTATTGGGATGTGGAACAGGGTGGTGACAGAGTAAATTGTGATTCAGTTCTCATTGACACCACGTCAAACAGAAGTTCTTTTACCAGTAATAATACTTGAAAATGCAGTGAATGTAATTAGACTTAACATACATTTTGTTTTCTTGTTTGATGGGTACCATGTAAAACGGAATTTATTAGAATTCCTGTAATTTTAGGACAAAAAGCCTGTACTCGAAAATTCTAAATGTAAGTGACTTCGGGTTAAGTACCTGGGACAGAGTCAGGAGAGAAACCTGGGGTGAAATATTGAAAACTATGTAATATGGCAAATGGAGTAGTTGAAGTATTAATTCCTGGTGGCTCAGATGGTAAAGAGCCCGCCTGCAATGCAGGAGACCCCGGAGTTTGATCCCTGCATCAGGAAGATCCCCTGGAGAAAGGAGTGGCAACCCATTCTTGCCTGGAGAATTCCATGGACAGGTGGGCTGCACAGTCCACGGGGTTGCATAGAGTCGGACATGACTGAGTGACTATTAAACACACACACACACACACACACACACACAAGCAAAAAAAAGCTGATCCCATAATGCTTGCCTGTGATAAGAAATTGTTAGCTATTGTGTATTTCTATGTATACTGAAGATAATAAAACTGTATTTTAAATAGTATTTCATAATTTAGAATTTGTATCAGTAAATGTGGCCTTCCTACTCTTTAGTCTGATTAAGCTATGTAAAATTTAAAATGTGTAAAATTGTAAAATGTGGCATATTACCTTGGTGGTGCATAAAGAGAGAGGAATTGAAGGGGACGTGCTATTTACCAAGTTCTCTAACAGGCTGAATAAAAGTGGTGAATGTTAAGTATCAGATTGATTTTATAAATACGTATACTACATTTTTCAAAAATATGCTTGAAAAGGACGGTAAACATGAAAATTAGGATAAGGCTCTTGAAGCGAACCTCAGAGAGGTGGTAGATTCCAAAGTCCCAAGTTAACTGGCTGTGTATGTATGGGAATCTGTACTCTGAATTGGAAAAACTGATGCTGAAGCTGAAACTCCAATACTTTGGCAACCTGGTGCAAAGAGCTGACTCATTTGAAAAGACCCTGACGCTGGGAAAGATTGAGGGCAGGAGAAGGGGACGACAGATGATTAGATGGTGGGATGGCATCACCGACTCAATGGACATGAGTTTGGGTGAACTCCGGGAGTTGGTGATGGACAGGGAGGCCTGGCGAGCTGCGGTTCATGGGGTCGCAAAGAGTCGGACACAACTGAGCGACTGAACTGAACTGAACTGTACCCTAAATACCTCACTAACTCAAATGCTTTTTTGTTTCCCCCTTAACTAGGAATTGTGGTGCTTGGAATAAACAGAGCCTATGCCAAAAATTCATTGAGTAAAAATCTTATAAAAATGGTGAGTGTAAAGATTAAAAACTGTTTGCTTCTAAGATTGTGGTACAGTGTTAACGCCAACCTGAAAATGATTTTTCCTCTTTTCCTTCTTATCTTCCCTGTTTCTGTTTAGCTCTCAAAAGCTGTGGATGCTTTAAAATCTGATAAGAAAGTACGGACCATAATAGTCAGAAGTGAAGTCCCTGGGGTATTCTGTGCTGGTATGTAAAAAAGATTAAATTTTTAAAACTAGTCTAATGTTTCCTTAGTAGTACCCTGTTTTCCATTATAAAGTGTTACGTGGTTTGAATTTCATTACCAACAATTCCTCTTTGTTTTTCTACTGTTGTTACAAGAAAAAAAAATGTTTTCTCAGAAAAATCTTTGCAACATGTGGAGAAGTTGTTTTGGAAGTTGAAAAAATAGTTTGAGCAATTAAAATATTGGTTTGTCGTACTTGAATGATCTTTATGAAAGATGAGCTGGGAAGGAAAAATTGTGTCTCCTACTCAAAACAGTGTGCTCTGTGTTTATAAGTTACTTAAAAAGTACTTCAGCTGACTAGCAGTAACTACCCCAGTGTAAATGTTAAGTGTAGACATATGCTTCGGAGGTTTGTGTTTGTAGTAGTGCCCACTCAAGTATGTGTCCACAAATGATGTTTTTAAATTGGTGTCTAGAGCAGTGAAGTGTTTTTTATTTTTTTCTGTTTGTGCTGTGTTACCAAAAGCCAGAGATTAAGTTGCCTTGCATTTTCCATATTTGTTAGTATTTCTAAGTCATGAGATTGTATGAATCTGTTTCAGCTAGTCAAAAATATAGATGATTAAGATAAATAAATGCTGATAAGACACAGTATTATTGTATTTTATTAATAAGTAAATGAAGGTAGAAGTTGAGGGGTGAAAAAAATTTCTTCCAGTACATATAAATGGGATAATCTACTTGAGATAATCAAAGATTTGAGGGAACAACATATAATATTTTATTCATTCAAGTACTTTTGAGCATTTGGAGTACTCCCAGAGCAGTGCTGGGAACATGGGGGAGTATTTTTAAACAGAATGTTTTAAGAAGTGTCTTGGTTTAGACCCATATTCTTTAGTTTGTCATTTTTAGATTTTTCAAGCTTCTAACTCTGTAGCTTCCACCTTAAAATACTATAAAATTTTATGGTATTTAAGAATATTCAGTGTAAATGAGTTTTATTATAGTTTTTTATGTAATGTACCATATATAAAAGGATTAGTTTTAGCTTCAGTTTGGTGATCAAAGAGAGTAGGTTTATCATGCTCAACTGCCTGGGTGAGGACAATTTGCAGTAGTTTCTGCTGCTTCTACATATGTCCAGCTTGAGTAATGCTGTCCTCCTGGTGTTGTCAGAGGCTTGATGTGACTGTCCATAACACACAGTGCAGTGGTCAATATATTGTGTAACTGTTAATAGTTTCATAAGGACTAAAATTTATTAAAATTGTTTTCATAATATGAAAAACTTACATCCAGTGCATTAGAATTCTTTTATCTGTGACCTTGGGATCCGGCAGCTATGTTTCCAGGTGACTGAATCCAACATCGTGACTGATGGCTCTGAGGTCACTGCGCTCAGGTCCTTTGAGGGCTGCTGAGGGGCTTATTGGGAAGATACTGAGCAGTTTTGGGGCTTTTCAGGAAAGCCCAGTTATATGACTCTTGGGGCATGATCGTAGTAGTGGCAGAACAATACTTCAGAAAGAAGGGTTGATCATAACTCGCGTTACTTTCTTTCTGTTGGTGATGGGATTTGTATTTATAACACTATAATTACTGGTAGAATTCTTTTTATCTATTCCTTTGCTGTCCATTTGTTTTGTGTCTCCACATTATCAATATTTGGAAAAAGCTTTAGTGCTTTCATACCATTTATAGCTATCTTCTATAGATTTCCATTTTTGGGGGGATGTATTAAGTAATATACCAAATGCTCTACCAGATTAACATATTAACCTTGAATACTTTTTCCCAAGGGTTTATTAAATCTACTCTCTTTGTTCTGTGTGCTTTTGTGTGATCAGGATAGTTTTTCCTATATTTTAACTCATAAGACTTGTTATTATATTTTGTCCAAAAAAAGTTTGAATTATAGAAAAATTAGGGCAAATTGTTTTAGTAACAGTATATATAATAAAACCATTCTTCCAAATTTCTTTGAAAGGTTTTCTTTTCTTACATATATTTGAAACAGGCAGTTTAGTAGGTCTGTCTTTATTACTGTGTACACATTAAGTGTATTGTAAGTTTAGATACACAAAAGCTCTTTACATACCTAAAAAGAATATTTAAACTTATAGCCTATGAAAATAGTAGTATAAAAATATTAATTTTAATCAGACCTCATTTATTCATTCTTGTTGAAGAATACAGTCTTTCACATAATTAGAGTGTTAACTTTTATTCTGAAGTAGTCATCTTCAAAAGAAAAATCCTCACAAATAGTGTACTCATTTATTGGTTATTCTCTTAGCTCCCCATTCCCTAAAGTTACTCATTTTACCTCTTCCCTTTCTGCCCCCACAAAGGTTTCTCTTCTCTGTACATCTGTGTTCTAGTGGCATTTTGTTCATTTCCAGAAACTTAAAGCTTATGAAGTGATCTTGCTTCAAATTTCTTGAGGATGGTAACTTCTCTTTTTCTTCCTTGAAAATCTTCTTATGTATTCTCACATCACAGTACATAATAGAGACTCACCATGTACTTGCTGAATTTAATCAGCCTTTTGGAGAAGTAAATGGCAGCCCACTCTAGGATTCTTGCTTAGAGAATCCCATGGACAGAGGAGCCTGGCAGGCCACAGTCCATGGGGTCGCAAGAGTCAGACATCACTTAGTGACTAAACCACCACCACCACCAATTAGCTTTTAAAGTGTGCTGTGATTCACTGATTTTTTTTTCAAGGATTATTGGGTTGTGAGCAGTTTCTCTGAAATTATCTCAGACTACTCTCCTATTCACTGACAGCATCTCTGGCTCTTGCCTTTGGTTCTTTTTTCTGTGTCCTTTTCCTAATATACTAGAGGAACAGGTAATTAAGCATTATTAAAGTGATTCTGGTGGTTTGGGGGAGAATGGATACATGTATATGTATGGCCGAGTCCCTTTCTTGTTCACCTGAAACTACCACAACTTTGTTAATTGGCTATACCCCAATATAAAATAAAAAAGTTTAGATATTAAAAAAAAAAGTGATCCCTACATGCACTGGAGGTTGCACTGATTGATTTCTGACTTTTCATTTAAATCTGTTATTTAGAAGCAAAAATTATATTTTACTTGCCTTAACATTTTTAAAGGAAATTTTAGTTTAAATAATAAGTAGTATGTCAAATGTATGAAATGTGTACAAAATGTTTGAAAAAGTATACAAAGAGAAATCCCATTCTTACCCATTCCATTCTTTTCCTAATAAAAATAGCAATTTTAATTTTCTTTTTTATCCTTCCAGTTTTTCATTATACAGATATATACAAATATACAGACATATACACATGCACACAGTAGAATGTTAAGGAACAATTTAGAATGATAGTATAAAGACTATGTTATAGTGCGAAAAATACATGTTATAAGAGATAGCTACTGTAAAATGATATTCCCATTATGACTGCACCTGTGTAAACTGTGTCTGCAGATGTGGTTCAGCTTTCTGTAATAAGTATATTAAGTTGTATTAAGTGAATATACACAAAATAATTTTGAAAAAATTAGCAAATGTATTTAGTGTATTTTCTAGTTTTGGTAACTAAAATCATAACATTAATTGAATTTCTGAATGATTGTTGCGACATTTGAGAGGAAAAATTTCAGAGTGTAAAAACCTTATGTCATAGTTCAGATGCTTTCATTTAATATAACCTGTGTAAACCTAAGTGCCTGTTTAAAGGTGGTGGCTTTGCTGGAATTACTTCTGACTCCTAGGGTAGGGTTTTTACTAAATCAGTGATTTTTAATCTTTTGAGGTATGAGGTCTCTAAGTTCTTAAAATTTCTTGCACTTATACAGTCACCTATGGTGACTGAGAATATGTGTAATGTCATAACGGCATTCTGATTACAGTAATGTAGTTAAATGAATTTTCTCTGATTAACCGCAGTGAAATCTAGAGCACAAAAATGTATATCATGGCCATTATGACCGTAAATGTTTTTTACACATGCTTTCAGATACTATGCCATATCCGCAGCATGACTCTAGGTTGGGAATCAGTGTTATGTTTTCTTTCTTGTGGATTTGAGCATTGCTTCTGGGTTTATGACTTGCATATATTTTTCATAGAATACTGAGAAATACCGTTTTGATAGTTAGAGTTCATTGTGAAGTACTGACTAATTTTATCTTGTTTCTTACATGCACAGAAACACACATACCAAAAAAACTGAAATAATTTTACTGTTTCATAATGTTTGAGTCAAAATTTTAACATTATCTGTAATGAAATTATGAGAAAGACCTTTTAACTAGGCTATTGTATTGGATGTAAAAGTTTACTCCTACTCATCTGTTCATTTTCTTGCTCTTTTAGTGTTCTAACACTAGGTAGCAAAGTATGTATGTATTGTTTTTATCATAAAAATTTTATGAGAAATTACTGAATCTGAGGGGTTTTTTTTTGTCTTGAAATTCCTGAAATAGATTATAAACAATTCTTGGTAATTGATCCCTGTATGTAGAACTCTAAATTGAGTGATTCACTGAATTATACGAGTATGGTTTTGTTTTTTTTTAAAGTAAAGGTACTTTTGCTTCTGCTTTTGAGTTCTAGTAAATTACGTTCTGACTAAAAACTTGTCACTAAAATTGTCAGCGTGCTTTATTGAGTGATGTATTGTTCAAATGGATGTAGATGTCCTGACAGTTAGATATGTGGAGTCCTCTGACTAATGACGTTATCTATTCAGTATTGTTTAGAATCTCAAGTTAAGTTATATTTGTTAATTTAAATGTTAGTGCCTTAGAGAGTTTGATAAGTAAAGTGAAAGGATACAAGTTTGTATTAATTCTGTGTTGGGTTCTTTTTTGGAAGTAAAAAACCTGTGTTATAGACGTAGGCATTACTTGCAATAAAATGTACCTGTTTTAAGTACACATGTCCGTTTTGATAGGTGTTTAAACCATGAGGACAGTTGTGATATACAACATTAAGCTTTCTTTTTTGATTTTTAATTGAAGTGTGACTGACTTGTATTACTATGTTAAGTCCAGGAGCACAGCATGATGGTTCATGCTTTCCATACATTACAAAATGATCGCTAGGAGAAGTCTAGTTACCATCTGTCACCATGCAGTTATTAAATATTACTGACTGAATTCTCCATGCTGTACATTTCATCCCTGTGACTCACATCTTTTGTAAATGGAAGCTCATGCCTCTTAATCTCCCTCATCTATTTCATTCCTCTTCCTGCCCTGTCCCTTTTGGCAACCACTGGTTTGTTCTCTGTCTGTGACTCTTATTTTTGTTTGGTTATGTTTGTTTATTTGTTTTGTTTTACAAATTCTACAAATGTAAGTAAATTATATTTGCAAGTAAATTTACAAGTATATTTACAAGTACATTATATTTATAAGTAAATTTGTTTTACAATTTACAGATGTAAGTAAAATCTTAGAATATTTGTCTTTCTTTGTCTAACTTATTTCACTTGGCATAATGCCCTCTATGTCCATCCACATTCTTGCAAATGGCAAGAGTTTTTTTCCTTTTTATGGCTGAGTAATATTCTGCTGACCATATATGTATATACACCGCATTTTTGTTATCCATTCATCTATCAGTGGACACTTAGGTTGCTTCCATATGTTGGCGATTGTAAATAATGCTGCATTGAACATATGGATGCATATACCTTTTTGAATTAGTGTTTTAGTTTTCTTTTTTTTTTTGCAAAGGAAAAATATACAAGTCTATGTATTTAAAAATATGAATGACGATTTCTACACTTTTCTTTGGAAAGATCCCAAGGAGGGAAATTGCTGGGTCATAGGGTAGTTCTGTTTTTAGTTTTTTGAGGAATGCCCATACTCTTCTCCATAGTGGTTGTATGAATTTGTATTCCCACCAGTAGTGCACCGTGAACAGTGCTCTTTTCTCCACATTCTTATCAACACTTGTAATTTGTTTTTTTTTTTTAATAGCCATTCTGAGAGGTAGGAGGTAATATTTCATGGTGATTTTTATTTATATTTCATAATGATTAGTGATTTTACCTGTCTGTGTGCCATCTGTGTATCTTCTTTGGAAAAATGTCTATTCAGGTCCTCTGCCCCTTTTTTAATCAGAGTATTTGTTTTTGATGCTGAGTTGTATGAGTACTTTGTTTACTTTGGGTATTAATCCCTTATCAGATAATATAATTTGCAAATGTGTTTTCCCAATTGTTTTGTTGATAGTTTCCTTCAATGTGCAAAGCTTTTTAGTTTGATATAGTATCATTTGTTTATATTCATTTTTGTTTCTGTTACCTGAGGAAACATATCCAAAAATATATTGCTAAGACCAGTGTCTAAGATCATACTGCCTGAAGTTTAAGTTTTCTTCTAGTTTTTTGGTTTCAAGTTTTATATTTAGTCTTTAATTCATTTTGAGTTTATTTTTGTATATGGCGTGAGAATATAACCCAGTTTGATTCTTTTGCATTTACTGTCTTGTTTTCTTAACACCATTTATTCCTCTGTTGTATATTCTTTTCTTCTTTGTTGTAGATTAGTTGCCAACAAAAATATGGGTTTATTTCTGTGCTATCTGTTTTGTTCCATTAATTTATTAGTATTTTTGTTTTTTGGGCAGTTAGCATATTGTTTTGATTACTGTAACTTTGTAAGATAGTTTGAAATCAGAGTGTGTAATACCTCCAACTCTATTCTTTCTCAAGGTTGTTTTGGCTATTTGGGGTCTTTTGTGTTTCCATACGAGTTATAGAATTACTTGTTCTGGTTCAAATGCTATGGGTATTTTGGTAGGGACTGCACTGAGTCTAGAGATGGCCTTGAGTAGTATGATCATTTTAACAATATTCTTCAAATCCATGAGTGCAGTGTATCTTTCCATTTGTTGGTGTTGTCTTCAGTTTCTTGTAGTTTTCTGAGTATAGATCTTTTACCTCCTTGGTAAATTTATTTCTAGATATTTTTGCTGCAGTTATACATGGGATTATTTCCTTAACTTCTCTTTCTGTTAGTTTGTTGCTGGTTTATGGAAAGGAAACAGATTTCAGTATACTAATTGTACCCTGCAACTTTACTAACTTGAGTGATGAGTTCTAATAGTTTTTTGATGGTGTCTTTAGGACTTTCTATATAGAGAACCATGTCATCTGCAAACAATGACAGTAAAGTGCTTTACATGTACTCTCCTCAGTTCATCGAACATCTTTTTAAAACATTTTTTTTCGTTTTTTATTTTTGGCTGCACTGGGTCTTTGTTGGTACATGCAGGTTTTTCTCTAGTTATGGCGAGCGGGGGCTACTCTTTCTTCCGGTGCTTTGGCTCCTCATTGCAGTGGCTTCTCTCGTTGCAGGGCACTGGCTGTAGCCGTGCGGGTTTAATAGTTGAAGCTCCTAGGCTCTAGCGCATGGACTCAGTAGTTGCGGTGTGCAGGCTCAGTAGTTAATAGTTTGTGGGCTCTAGGGTGCAGGCTCAGTAGTTGTATTACGTGGGCTTAGTTGCTCTGTGGCATGTGGAATCTTTCTGGACCAGAGATCAACTAACCCATGTACCTTGCGTTGCCAGGCAGATTCTTATTCACTGAACCTTGAAAGAAATCCTGAATTATGATCTTTATCTTGAACTCTCTATCAGAGAGTTTGCTTACCTCTTCACTTAATTCTTCTGGCGTCTTGTTTCTTTGAAACATATTCCTTTGTTGCCTCATTTTTCCCAGTTCTCTTTTTATTTCTATGTATTAGGTTGATGGCAGGCGGCAGGCTACAGTCCGTAGGGTTGCAGAGAGTCAGACACGACTGAGTGACTTAACACTTGGGTAGCTTGGTTACATTCCCCAATTTTGGATAACTAGCCTCATGTAGGCAATGTCCTGTGGGGTCCGTCAGCACGCACCTCTCTGGTTACCAAAGCTGTATGCTCTTGGGATGCCCCCTAAGTGGGCTGAGTGAACCCTTTGGTTGTGGCAGGGCTAACTACCTTGCTGGTGAGTGGTGCTGGCCTCTGGCCACGTTGACTGCCAGGCTCCGCCTTACATAGAGGCTGTAGGTCACTCATGGTTAGGGCTGGGTTCTGGGCAGCTGGCTTCAGGGTCAGGTTGTCCTAGGGCTGGTGCCAGCTTCCTGCTGGGTGGTGCTGTTAAAAATCATTCTTATGTACATTTGTAGTCAGTCCTTTCTCCTACTGTGACCCCCTTAAAACACTGAGCCTGTTACTCTTACCATAGTTGTTCCTCTTCTAGAATGTCTTACAGATGGGATCCTTCTGTAGGTGGCCTTTCTGTGTGGTTTCGTTCACTTAGCATAATGCTTTGAGGCTCACCCATGATATATGTTTCAATAGTTTCACTTTACTGTTGAGTATGATTTTCATTATATTGTTGAGTATTCATTTTATATGTTGAATAGTCCATTGCATTGATACACTGTGAATTGTTTATCTGTTTAGCAGTTAATGGTCATTTGGGTTTTTCCAGTATTTTGGCTTTTATAAATACCACTTCCATGAACAGTCACATATGAATCATTTTGTGAACATGTTTTCATTTCTCTTTTATAAATACTAAGGAGTGGAATTGTTGGGTTTATAATAACTATACATTTTGTTTTATAAGAAATTGCTACTGTTTTCTAGCCATTTTGCATTCCTGACAGCAGTGTGTGAGCCTTCTAGGTCTTCTGCATCCTTGCCAACACTTGATATTGTCAGTCTTGAATTTTAGACATACTAATTGGTGTGCAGTTGTGTGTAATTGTTTTAGATATCATTTCTCTAATGAATAATGATTTTGAGTACCTCTTCTCTTGCTTTTTTGTCACCTTTATGTGTTTTTTTGGAGAAGTGTATTTAGGTCTTTTGCCCATGTTTTAATAAAAACTGTATTGAGTTATAGGGTTTTTAATATATTGTTGACATAAGACCTTTTGCTGATACTTGTTTTTAAAGTATTTCTTCCTGCTCTTTGGCTTGTCTTTTTCTTAACAATATGTTTTGAAGAACACAAATTTTTCGTTGATGTCCAGTTACTCAATTTGTTTTCTTTTTTTCAGTTTTGTGAACTAAGAAATCTTGTCCTACTTCAGAGTCACAGAGAGTTTCTCATGCTGTGTTTTCTTCCAGAAAGTTTTTAGTTACTATGTTTTATATTTAAGCCTATGACACATCCTTAATTTTTGTTGCAAGGTGTGAATTTAGGTAATGTGATCAAAATAAAATATGTCCTTGATATCTGCCTTGGGTTCCTGGGACAGAGTTCCTAAAATCTTGGAGATGTCCTTCATATTATAGTAAGAGTATCTTCTGTATGTGATTAGGGGATTAGAACTCTCAGCCTCAGTTCTCCAACTTCAAGAAGGCAGAGGAGCCGGAAATTGAGTTCTATCACCACTGGCCAGAGATTTAATATATTGTTCAGGTAGTGAAAACTCCATAAAAACCTATAAACAATGAGGTTTGGGAGAATTTCCAGGTTGGTGAACTCATGGAAATGTTGGAGGGTGAAACCTTTGTGCCCCTCCTCTCCTGTACCTTATCTATATATCTCTTCCATTTGGCTGTTCCTGAGTTGTATTTTAATAATAAACTGGTAAGAATCTGCCTGCCAATGCAGGACATGTGGATTCAATCCCTGGGTTGGGAAGATCCCTTGGAGAAGGACATGGCAACTCAGTCCAGTATTCTTGCCTGGGAAATCACATGGACAGAGGAACCTGGAGGACTATATAGTTCATGGGGTTGCAAAAGAGTTGGGTATGACTTAGCATCTAAAGAACAACAACAACAAATGTAAGTTTTGTGAGTTTTTCTGATGAATTTTTGAATCTGATGAGGAATTTGTGGGGAACTCCTGACTTTGTAGGTGATTGGTTAGAAGTATGGTTAATCTCCAGTACTTATGACTGGCATGTAAAGTGAAAGCAGTTTTATGGGACTGAACCTTTAACAGTATGGTCTGTGCTGATTTAGGGAGTTAGCATTAGAATTAAGTTGAATTGTTTGACATCCACTTGGTGTCAGAGACGTAGTGAATTGGTGTACAAGTCCTCCCCTCCCCACCGCATATCATGTCAGGGTAGGATTTGCTAGACTGACTCAAAGAACTCAAGAAATTGCTTTACTTATTACTACTGGTTTATTATAAAGGCTACTACTCAGGAACAGGCAAAATGGTAGAATGCATAGGGCAAGATTGGACTGGAGGGTGTTAAGGAGCTTCCATGCCCTCTTGGGCATGATGCTCTCTCTAACATGTGTTCAACAACCTGGAGGCTTTTAAACCCAGTTGTTAATGGGTTTTGTGGAGATTTCATTACACAGCCACAGTTGATTAAATAATTGGCCATTAGTGATTGAACTCAATGTCTGGTTCCTCTACCCTCTCCGGAGGTTGAAGGGTAGGGATAAAAAGTTCTAACCTGTAATCATGACCAACCTCCATCCTAAAACTTTTAAGGGGCTTTCCAATAGTTATCTCATTAACATGAGCTCTGGTATGGTTGAGAGGGGCTCAGTATGAATAAAAATAGATAGAAAATACTTCTGTCATTCAGGAAATTCCAAGGGTTTTAAGAGCTCTGTACTAGGATCTCATGACAAAGACTGAATATGTTTTTATTATACACTAGGGTTTTTATGTATATCCAATTCTTTCAGCACCATTTATTGAAGACTAACTCTTTGTCCATTGAGTTATTTTAGTACCTTTCTAAAAAAAATCAGTTGACCATCTGAGTGTGAGTTATACCCAGACTGTGCTTTTCACTGTCTCAATTTCTGTGTCTTGAAATTGTTTGGCTAAACTTATTCCTAAATATTGCATATTTTTGATGGTACTGTAAAGTGACCTTTCATAATTTAGACTCTTAATTTTTATTGCTAGTGTATGGAAATATAATTGACTTTTATATATTGACTTTGTATCTTGTAGCCATATTAAACTCACTTTTTGGTTCTAGGAATCTCTTTTTGTAGATTCTTTGGGATTGTCTCTGTAGATATTCAAGTAATCTGTAAAGAAAGTTTTACTTCTTCCTTTCCACTATGTTGACCTTTTGTTTGATTCTTATTACATCAGTTAGGACCTTTTTTAGTGTTGAGTACAAGTGGTGAGAATGTTAGGGGGAAGGTTTTATTGCTGTTTTTTTTGGTTTGTTTTGTTTTATTGTTTTTCAAGTCATGAACTGTTGAATTTTATCAAATCTTTTTTTGTTTTTGCATCTATTTTGATGATTATATAGTTTTTCTTTCTTTTAATATGGTGAATTGATTGATTTTCAAATATGAAACAGACTTGTAGTCCTGGAACACATCCTTCTTGATCATGATGTATTAATGTTTTTACATATTGCTGGATTTGATTTGCCAAAATTTTAATGAATTTTGCAGCTTTGTTCATAAGGAAAGCTACTTTGTAGCTTTCTTTTCTTGTAATATTCCAGTCTCTCTTGGTGGTAAGGTGTTGCTGGTCTCAAAATGAATTGGCAAATATTCCAATTTGTTTCTTCTGTTTTATCGGAAGAACTTGTGTTCTTCCTTTGTTTGTATTTCTTTGTTGTTCAGTAAAATGCACCAGCAAAGCCATATGGTCTGAGAGTTTTCTTTGTGGGAAGATTTTTAAATGTGAATTTAGTTTCTTTAGTAGATATAGGACTGTTCAAGTTATCCATTTCTTTTTAAGTTTTGATAAATTGTGTCTTTTAAGGAAATTATCTGTTTTATCCAAGTTTCATTGGCATAAAGTTGCTTATAATATTACTTTTGTTGTTGTTATTCAGTCTCCCAGTTGTGTCTGAGTCTTTGCAGCCCCATGGACTGCAGCACACCAGGCCTCTGTCCTTTACCATCTCCCAAAGTTTCCCCAAGTTCATGTCCATTGCATCAGTGATTCCATCCAGCCATCTGATTCTCTGACACCCTCTTCTGTCCTCAGCCTTTCCCAGCATCAGGGACTTTTCCAGTGAGTCAGTTGTTCACATTAGATGACCAAAGTATTAGAGTTCAGCTTCAGCATCAGTCCTTCCTATGAATATTCAGGGTTGATTTCCCTTAAGATTGACTGGTTTGATCTCCTTACTGTCCAAGGGACTCTCAGGAGTCTTCTCCAGCACCATAGTTCAGAGGCATCAATTCTTTGGCACTCTGCCTTCTTTATGGTCCAGCTCTCAGAACCCTATGTGACCACTGGCAAGATCATTGCCTTGACTATACAGACCTTTGTTGGCAGAGTAATATCTCTGCTTTTCAACACACTGTCTAGGTTTGTCATAGCTTTCCTGTCAAGAAGCAAACATCTTCTGATTTCATGGCTGCAGTCACCATCCACAGTGATTTTAGAGCCCCAAAAGAGGAAATCTGACACTACTTCCACCTTTTCCCCCTCTATTTGCCATGAAGTCATGGGGCTGGATACCATGATTGTAGTTTTTTTAATGTTTAGTATTAAGTTGGCTCTTTGACTCTCCTCCTTCACCCTCATCAAGAGGCTCTTTTAGTTCCTCCTCACTTTCTGCCATTAGAGTGGTATCATCCGCTCATCTGAAATTGTTGATGTTTCTGCCGCCTATCTTGATTCCAGCTTGTAACTCATCCAGCCCGGCATTTCTCATCATGTGCTCAGCTGTAGATTAAACAAACAGGGTGACACCTGGTCATACTCCTTTCTCAATCTTGAACCAATTAATTGTTTCATACAGGGTTCTGACCATGGCTTCTTGACCCATATACAGGTTTCTCAGGAGACAGGTAAGATAGTTTGTTATTCCTGTCTCTTTAAGAGCTTTCCACAGTTTATTATGATCCATACAGTGAAAGGCTTTGGCCTAATCGATGAAACAGAGGTAGATGTCTCTTTGGAATTCCCAAACTTTCTCTGTGATCCAGCGAATGTTGGCAATTTACTCTCTGGTTCCTCTTCCTTTTCTAAACCCAGCGGATATCTGCAACTTCTTGGTTCGGATAATGCTAAAGCCCAGCATGAAATATTTTAAGTATGACCTTACTAGCATGGGAGATGAGTGCAATTGTCTGATGATTAGCACATTCTTTAGTACTACTGTTCTTGGGAATTGGCGTAAGGATTGACCTTTTACAATCCTGTGGCCACTGGTGGGTCTTCCAGATTTGTTGACATAATGAATGCACCACCTTGATGGGATCATCCTTTAGGGTTTTGAATAGCTGTACTGTAATTCTTTCACATTCACTAGCACTTTATAGCAGTGCTCCTAAGGCCCACTGGACTTTGCTCTCCAGAATGTGTGGCTCTGGGTGGCTGACCACACCACTGTAGAAATCTGGTTCATTTGGATCTTTTTTATACCATTCTTCCATGTATTCTTTCCATCTCTTCTTGATCTCCACCGTCTACTAGGTCTCTACTGTTTATGTCCTGTGTTGTGTTCATCTTTGGTTAAAATGTTCCCTTGATATCTCCAATTTTCCTGTAGTTCTTCCCCTTCTGTTGTCTTCCAGTTTTATACACTGTTCATTGAAGAAGGCCTTCTTGTCCCTTTGTGCTGTTTTTGGAATTCTACATTTGATTGGGTATACTTTCCCTTTCTCCCTTTCTCTTCACTTCTCTTCTTTCTTCAGCTGTTTTCAGGGTCCTCTCAGATAACCACTTTACCCTCTTGCTTTTATTTTTCTTCAGGATGGTTTTGTTTGCTGCCTTCTGTACACTATTATTGTACAATATTATCCATCTGTAGTTCTTCAGGCACTTTGTCTACCAGATCTAATCCCTTGAATCTATTTGTTACCTCCATTGCAGAATCATAGGGGATCTGATTTAAGTCATACCTGGCTGGCCTAGTGTTTTCCCCCACTTTCTGTAGTTTCAGCCTGAATTTTGCTATAAGAAGCTGATGATCTGAGCCACAGTCCACTCTAGGTCTTGTTTTTGCTGACTGTGTACAGCTTCTCTATCTTCGGCTACATTGAATGTATAATCAGTTTGATTTTGGTATTGGCTATTTGGTGATGTCCATGTGTAAATTCATCTCTTGTGTTGTTGAGAAGGGTATTTGCTATGATCAATGCATCCTCCTGGCAGAATTCAGTTAGCCTTTGTCCTACTTAGTTTTGTTCTCCAAGGTCAAGCTTGCCTGTTACTCCAGGTGTCTCTTGGCTTCCTACTTTTGCATTCTAATCTCCAGTGATGAGCAGAATATCTTTTTTTGGGTGTTAGTTCTAGGAGGTCTTCTAGGTCTTCATAGAACTGATCAACCTCAGCTTCTTTGGCATCGGTGGTAGGAGCGTAGACTTGAATTACTCTGATATTGAATTGCTTGCCTTGAAAACGAATCAAGATCACTATGTCCTTTTAGAGGCTGCACCCGAGTACTGCATTTTGGACTCTCTTGTTGATTATAAGGGCAACTCCATTTCTTTTATGGGGCTCTAGCCCGCAGTAGTAGATATAATGGTCATCTGAATTAAATTCGCCCACTCCCGTCCATTTTAGTTCACTGGTTCCTAAGATGTAGATGTTTATTCTTATCATCTTGTGCTTGACCACATTCCAGTTTACCTTGATTACAGGAACCTGACATTCCAGGTTCCTGTGCAATCCTGTTCTTTGCAGCATTGGATTTTACTTTCATCAGCAGGCACATGCAAAACTGAGCACCATTTCTGCATTGGTCCAGCTGCTTCATCCTTTCTGAGGCTATTAGTAGTTGTCCTCTGCTCTTCCCAAGTAGCATATTGGACACCTTCAGATCTCAGGGACTCATCTTTCAGTGTCATGTTGTGTCCTTTTATACATTCATGAGGTTCTCACGGCAGATATGCTGGGGTGGTTTGCTATTCCCTCCTCCAGTGGATCTTGTTTTGTCAGAACTCTCCACTATGACCCGTCTGTCTTGGGTGGCTCTACATGGCACAGCTCATAGCTTCATCAAATTATGCAAGCATCTTCGCCACAACAAGGCAGTGATCTGTGAAGGGGATATTCCCTTATTATCCTCTTAATGTCTTTTGAATCTATAGTGATGGTTCCTCTTTCATTTTTGATATTTATTATCTGTATCTTTTTTCAAAACTTCTGGTAAAACATTTTACTTTTCTAGATCCTTTGAAATAGCTGGCTTGCTTTCATTGTTTCTTTTTTTCTTTTCTGTGTCATTAATTTTTTTTATTATTTTATTTTCTCTGCTTTGGGTTAAATTTAATTATTGTTTTATAGCTTCTTACTGTGGAACTTCCCTGGTAAAGGCTCAGTGGTAAAGAATACACCTGCCTACAATCTCTTAAAAAACTTTTCTCAGTGCTTTCTTTTTTTCTTTTTCCTCTGGGACCCCTATAACTTGAATGTTGGTGGGTTTCATATTGTCCCAAAACTCTCTGAGGCTATCCTCAATCCTTTTCATTCTTTTTCCTTTATTCTGCTCTTCAGAAGTTATTTCAGCCATTCTATCCTCCAGCTCACTTACCCATTCTTCTGCCTTAGTTATTCTACTATTGGTTCCTTCTAGAGTATTTTTAATGTCAGTAGTTGTTATTCAATTTCAGTAATTGTTATTCACAATTCTCATGATGTACTCTTCATATAAGTTAAATAAGCAGGGTGACAATATACAGCCTTGATGTACTCCTTTCTCGATTTGGAACCAGTCTGTTGTTCCATGTCCAGTTCTAACTGTGGCTTCCTGACCTGCATACAGGTTTCTCAGGAGGCAGGTAAGGTGGTCTGGTATTCCCATCTCTTGAAGAATTTTCCATAGTTTCTTGTGATCCACACAGTTAAAGGCTTTGGCTTAGTCAATAAAGCAGAAGTAGATGTTTTTCTGGAACTCTCTTGAATTTTCAATGATCCAATGGATGTTGGGAATTTGATCTCTGGTTCCTCTGCCTTTTCTAAAACCAGCTTGAACTTACGGAAGTTCATAGTTCACGTGCTGTTAAAGCCTGACTTGGAGAATTTTGAGCATTACTTTGCTAGCGTGTGATATGAGTGCAATTGTGGGGTAGTTTGAACATTCTTTGGCATTGCCTTTCTTTGGGATTGGAATGAAAACGGACCTTTTCCAGTCCTGTGGCCACTGCTGTTTTCCAAATTTGCTGACATATTGAGTGCAGCACTTCCACAACATCATCTTTCAGGATTTGAAATAGCTCAACTGGAATTCCATCACCTCCACTAGCTTTGTTCGTAGTGATGCTTCCTAAGGCCCACTTGACTTCACATACCAGGATGTCTGGCTCTAGGTGAGTGATCACACCATTGTGGTTATCTGGGTCATTAAGATATTTTTTGTATAGTTCTTCTGTGTATTCTTGCCACCTCTTCTTACTCTTCTTAATATCTTCTGCTTCTGTTAGTGAAGTGAAGCCACTCAGTCCTGTCTGATTCTTTGCAACCCCATGGACTGTAACCTACCAGGCTCCTCAGTCCATGGAGTTTTCCAGACAAGAATACTGGAGTGGGTTGCCATTTCCTGCTTATGTTAGGTCCATACCATTTCTGGTCCTTTATTGTGCCTATCTTTGCATGAAATGTTCCCTTGGTATCTCTGATTTTCTTGAAGAGATCTCTATTCTTTCCCATTCTGTTGTTTTTTTCTATTTCTTTACATTGAACACTGAGGAAGGCTTTCTTATCTCTCCTTGCTATTCTTTGGAATTCTGCATTCAGATGAGTGTATCTTTCCTTTTCTCCTTTGCCTTTTCTCTTTTTCTCCTTTGCCTTTTGCTTCTCTTCTTTTCACAGCTATTTGTAAGGCCTCCTCAGACAACCATTTTGCCTTTTTGCATTTCTTTTTCTTGGGGATGGTCTTGATCCCTGCCTCCTGTACAGTGTCATGAACCTCCGTCCATAGTTCTTCAGGCACTCTGTCTTTTCACATCTAATCCCTTGATTCTGTTTGTCACTTCCACTGTATAATCATAAGGGATTTGATTTAGGTCGTACTTGAATGGTCTAGTGGTTTTCCTTACTTTCTTCAATTTATATCTGAATCTGGCCAATAAGGAGTTCATGATCTGAGCCACAGTCAGCTCCCAGTGTTGTTTTTGCTGACTACATAGAGCTTCTCCATCTTTGGCTGCAAAGAATATAATTAATCTGATTTCAGTATTGACCATCTGGTGATGTCCATGTGTAGAGTCTTCTCTTCTGTTGTTGGAAGAAGGTGTTTGCTATGACCAGTATGTTCTCTCGGCAAAACTCTATTAGCTTTTGCCCTGCTTCATTCTATACTCCAAGGCCAAATTTGCCTCTTAACTCGAGGTGTTTCTTGGCTTCCTACTTTTGCATTCCAGTCCCCTATGATGAAAAGGACATCTTTTTTGGGTGTTAGTTCTAGAAGGTCTTGTATCTCTTAATAGAACCGTTCAACTTCAGCTTCTTCAGCGTTGCTGGTCGGGGCATAGACTTGGATTACTGTGATATAGAATGGTTTTCCTTGGAAACAAACAGAGATTATTCTGTTATTTCTGAGATTGTATCCAAGTATTGCATTTCTGACTCTCTTGTTGACTATGATGACTACTCCATTTCTTCTAAGGGATTCTTGCCCACAGTAGTAGATATAATGGTCATCTGAGTTAAATTCACCCATTCCAGTCCATTTTAGTTCACCGATTCCTAGAGTGTCGATGTTCACTCTTGCCATCTCCTGTTTGATCACTTCCAATTTGCTTTAATTTCATGGACCTAACATTCCAGGTTCCTGTGCAGTCTTGCTCTTTACATCATTGGACTTCACTTCCCTCACCAGTCACATCCACAACTGGGTGTTGTTTTTGCTTTGGCTCCATCTCTTCATTCTTTCTGGGGTTATTTCTCCACTGATCTCCAGTAGCATATTGGGCACCTACCAACCTGGGGAGTTCATCTTTCAGTGTCCTATCTTTTGCCTTTTCATACTGTCCATGGAGTTCTGAAGGCAAGAATACTGCAGTGGTTTGCCATTCCCTTCTCCAGTGGACCACATTTTGTCAGAACGCTCCACCATGACCTCTCTGTCTTGGCTAGCCCTACACTGCATGACTCATCGTTTCATTGAGACAGAAAAGGCTGTGTCCATGTGATCAGATTGGTTAGTTTTCTGTGATTGTGGTTATCATTCTGTCTGCCCTCTGATGGAGAAGGATAAGAGGCTTATGGAAGCTTCCTGATGGGAGAGACTGACAAAGGAGAAAACTGGGTCTTGTTCTGATGGGCAGGGCCATGCTCAGTAAATCTTTAATTTAACTTTCTGTTGATGGGCAGGGATGTGTTCCCTCCCTGTTATTTGACCTGAGGCCATACTGTGGTGGAGGTAATGAAGATAATGGGGACCTCTTTCAAAAGGTCCCATGGATGTACTGCTGCACTGAGTGCCTCCCACCCTGAAGCAGGCCACCGCCAGCCCACGCCTCCACTGGAGACTCGTGGACACTTATGGGCAAGTCTGGATCAGTCTCTTGTGGAGTCACTGCTCCTTTCTCCTGGGTCCTGCTGTGCTCAAGGTTCTGTTTGTGCCCTCCCAGAGTCTGTTTCCTCAATCCTGTGTAAGTTCTGGTGGCTCTACGATGGGGTTAATGGCAACCTCCTCCAAGAGGGCTTATGCTGTACCTTGGTCTACTGCACCCAGAGCCCCTGCCCCTGCAGCAGTCCACTGCTGACCCGTACGTCCCCAGGAGATGCTCAGACACCTGTCTCAGTCTCTGTGGGATCTCTGGGTCCTAGTGCACACAAGGTTTGTTTGAGCCCTCATAGCATCTCTGGTGGGTATGGGGTTTGATTCTAAACGTGATTTCACCCCTCCTATCATCTTGCTGGGGCTTCGCTGTGTTATGCCCGATGTCCGAATCCCCGAGCGGGAGGAGAGAAGGCTTCCAAGACAATGCAACTCGCAAAAAAGGGAAGTATATCGCTGACTCAAGTCAGGGCTCACTGCCGCAACCAATGCAGTGGTGCAGGGTCAGAAAGCTCTGAGCCTGAGCTGTTACCCAATTTATAAGGTGTGCATAAGCAGTTGGTAGCTGGCTTAAGCAGATTGGTTACATGTTTGCAAAGTAATCTTATTGGCTCAAACCTTCGCGGGCGCTTTTCAAACTTGGGCGATCGTGGGCTTTTCAGCTTTCCCCTGATAGGTTCCCTTTTCCTTACTGGGTGCATATTGATTGGCTGGCTCCAGGTGGCCTGATAATCATGTTACCCTGGAAAGCCAGGCCTACTCCTAGTCTAGGCTGCCTGTCATGGCGCAGCCTCACTCTCTGCCCTTGGACATGGGGTATCTCCGCAAAGTTGCTCTAGTGCCACGTAGCTGCCTCTCCAGCACTACGCAGCCACCACTCCAGCGCCTACCGTCTTAGTGGGGCTTCTCTGTCCTTGGATGTGGGGTATCTCCTCAAAGTCCCTCCAGCACCGTGCAGAGTCACTTACAGGATAAACCCAAGGAGAGACATGTCTAGACACATATTAATCAAGCTAACAGAGATTAAACACAAAGAAAGAATATTAAAAGCAGCAAGGGAAAAGCAACAAGAAACATAAAGGGAAAACCCATACCATTAACAGTGGATCTTTCAGCAGAAACTGCAGGCGAGAAGGGAATGGCAGGATATATTTGAAGTACTGAAAGAATAAAGTCTACAACCAAGATTACTATACCCGACAAGGGTCTCATTCAAAATTGATGAAGGAATCAAAAGCTTTATAGACAAAAGTTTAAGAGAATTTTCCACTACTAGACCAGCTTTAACAAATACTAAAGGAACTTATTTAGGCAGTAATCATAAGTGAAAGGAAAGACCCACAAAAACAAACCCAAAACAATTAAGAAAATGCCAATAGGAACATAGGTATCAACAATTACTTTAAATGTAAACAGATTAAACACACCAACCAAAAATACAGACTGGTTGAATGGATACAAAAACAAGACCCATTTATATACTGCCTACAAGAGACCCACTTCAGACAGAGACACATGCAGTCTGAAAGTAAAAGGATGGAAAAGGATATTCCATGCAAATAGAAACCAAAAGAAAGCCAGAGTGACAATTCTAATTTCAGACAAAATAGACTTTAAAGAATATTGCAAGAGATAAAGAAGGAAACTACATTATGATCAAGGGAACAATCCAAGAAGAAGACATAACAGTTGTGAATATTTATGCACCCAACATAGCATCTCAGTACATAAGGCAAACACTAACAGACATAAGAGGTGAAATTGACGGTGACACAATAATAGTAGGGGACTTAAACACCCCACTTACACAAATGGACAGACCATCAACATAGAAAATCAGTAAGGAAACACAAACCTTAAACATTAGACCAAATGAACCTAATTAATATCTTCAGGATATTCCATCCAAATGCAAAAGAATACACTTTCTTCTCAAGTGCACATGGAACATTCTCCAGGATAGACCACATCGTGGCCACAGATATCAAGCCTCAGTACATTTAAGAAAATTGAAATCATATCAGGTGTCTTCTCTGACCACAACTCTGTGAGACTAGATATCAACTCAGGCAAATAGATTGGGAAACAGTGGAAACAGTGGCAGACTTTATTTTTTGGGCTCCAAAATCACTGCAGATGGTGACTGCAGCCATGAAATTAAAAGCTGCTTACTTCTTGGAAGGAAAGCTATGACCAACCTAGACAGCATATTAAAAAGCAGAGACATTACTTTGCCACAAACGTCCATCTAGTCAAGGTTATGGTTTTTCCAGTAGTCATGTATGGACGTGAGAGTTGGACTATAAAGAAAGTTGAGCACCAAAGAGTTGATGCTTTTGAACTGTGGTGTTGGAGAAGACTCTTGAGAGTCCCTTGGGCTGTAAGGAGATCTAACCAGTCCATCCTAAAGGAGATCAGTCCTGGGTGTTCATTGGAAGGACTGATGTTGAAGCTGAAACTCCAATACTTTGGCCACCTGATGCGAAGAGCTGACTCATTGGAAAAGACCCTGATGCTGGGAAAGATGGAACGTTGGAGGAGAAGGGGACGACAGAGGATGAGATGGTTTGATGTCATTGCCAACTCATTGAACATGAGTTTGAGTAAACTCCGGGAGTTGGTGATGGACAGAGAGGCCTCACGTGCTGCAGTCCATGCGGTTGCAAAGAGTTGGACATGACTGAGTGACTGGACTGAACTGAACTGAACTTTTCTTTCAGGAAAGAAACTGCAAAAAACACACTCATGGAGATTAAATAATACATTACTAAATAAGAGGAGATTACTGAAGAAATAAGACGGGAAATCAAAAGATTCCTAGAAACAAATGACAATGAGTACACAACAACCTTGGCCTATTTACAGTAGGTCCTTTACCCATTACATTATGTCGGGCCATCAAGAAGATACTAAAAGGCTTCTCAGTAGGGCTGGGAGTTGCAGAGAGGGGGAGTGCTGTGATTAAGTGTTACGCTTTTAGTGAGCCTGTGCGTCTGAAAGGTGAACTTCACAAGTGTTTCTCAGTGTTTTTTTTTGACCCTTTAGGTGGGACTGGATGACTGAATGGACTGGAATTGGGTATTTCCCTTCCTCCTGGTCAGTTAGGCTTTGGTTAATTAGTTTCCCCTGAAGGCAGACTTTGTTAAGGACAGAGTGCTCTGGTATTTCAAAATGGTTCCTTTTCCTCTTCCTCTGTCAGAAGGGAGAGGGGATTTTTCTCCAGTATTTACTTTGAGAAGCTGGTTAGGCTCTTGGAGGTAAATCTCACGAAATTTTTGGGTACCCCTAGAGTTTTTAACCCTCAGGGTTAAAATGGAGAGGGGGATGGTGGGAGAAAGAATAGAACTACAGGGCTAAGTATCCCCAAATGCAATTGTAGAAATACTTTCAAATTTATTACTTATCATGGTGAATGCAAGTGTACTAAATTCTTTAATTAGAATACAAATAGTAGCTGACTTAAATTATCACTAAGCTACTCAAAAGAAACACCTAAAACATAAGGATGTTGAAAGTTGAGTAGAAAAAGATATACCAATCTAATACTGACTAAAACAAAGCTGGTAAAGCTGGTAAAACTGTACTGATATCAAATGAGACAGATTTTAAAACAAATTTTTATCAGAATAGTAATTATTAGAGATAAAGAAGGTCACTAGATAATGACAAAAGTTTAAATTTCCTTGGTAGAATGATGATTCTGAACTTTTATGCTGTTAGAAACAGCCTCGAAATATACAGTGTAAAAATTCATGTCACTCTAAGGAAAAAAGGACATATCCACCACCATAATTGGATTTTTTTTTAGCACCTTTCTTAGTTATTAATAGATTAAACAAGAAAAAAGAAAGTCTATTTGAATAGAAAGAAAGAATATTTGAATGGGTTAATAAACTTACCTTCAGAGTCCCCTGGACCCAGATTTAGTTTACTGGTTTCTATTTTGAACAATTCTACTTGGATTTGTTGGATTGATGCTTTATGGCTTTCTTTCTGTCTTAGAGGTCTTCTGAAGAACAGAAAATTTACTTTAAAATAGAAAATTAAAACTCCTTTTCTCTTATAGTGTATATCATATGGGTCTTTTGGGCCTTTTTATGAATCTAAGATGCTGTGGGTTCTTATATCACTTTATCTGTGTATAGGTAATTTGATCATCCTAGAATAATTTTTATCATCACTCTTTAATTATTCCCAACTATATTAAGACTAAAATAAAATGAAAGGATGATGGAATCATCTAGAAAGATGTTATAGTAGTCAAGTCATTGCTATTGCATTATCTTTGATTTTACTACATTACCTCAAGAATTGCACATATTTTAAGAAAATATAAATGAAGTCTGGAGGTACCATCTTTGTAGTCATTTTAGTTTTTGTTGAACCCAACTGAGAATTTAATAGTTTTCATTTTCTACATGTAATGGTACAAAAGTAGAAAAGTTGATGGAGGAAGTCATTTCAGCTATTAAATGGGTAAAATGATGGTCAACAGAGGCAGCAGACTCTAGGCCCTAATTATTATGGTGAACTTGATCATGTGAGTGACGTCTTAGACTGTGAGTCACCAAGCAGCAATATCCTAGATGAATTTTCTTTGAACTCAAGAATTGATGAGTGACCAGTGTGTTTCTGCAATATTCTGTGATAAGAAGTTGGACTCTTCAGTTTTGTTAAAAGAATATGTGACTTATTTTTGAATTACATATAATGTTGTGCATGAACATTTACTTGTTACAGCTTATAATTGAAGAGTGTTGAATTAAAGTGTGTATACAAAGGTGATAGGAAGTGAATATATGATTTAGGAGAGAAAGCAAAACATTGGATCATTTTGATGTATGTTTATAAGTCTCAAAATGAATGTTTACAACCAAGGAACAAACAATATGGCTGTCCTTCTCAGCAAGTTTATGAGACATCAAAATTTTAAAAAAGCACTGCATTTCTACAGTGCAGATTCAAGAAGAAGTAGTGATGATTATCTAGTAGAGATATAATTGAAATCTGGAATCAGATTTTGTAAAACTATATGTCCCAGATTCATGCATGTCAGTTGGTGACCAGTTTCATTCTCTTTTCATGTGTGTTTGTGTGTGTATGTGTGTGTGATGTGTGTGAGTGTATATATACACACATTATGCATTTGTAGATATGTGTATGTATCAAACACATATCATGTACATACACATAGTATGTACATACACATAGTATGTACATACTAGGAAATATAAGAATACAGATTTTCTGTATTTAAATTTTGATTAAACTTTTCAGTTAATTTGCTTTTTTACTATATCCTTTTATTTTTCTGTAAATTATGTGCTGGGTGCTTAGTTGCTCAGTCATGTCCGACTCTTTGGGACCCCATGGACTGTAGCCCGCCGTGCTTCTCTGTCTATAGGATTTCCCAGGCAAGAACACTGGAGTGGGTTGCCATTTCCTTCTCCAGGGGATCTTCTCCACCCAGAGATCAAACCTGCATCTCTTGCATTGGCAGGCAGATTCTTTACCACTGTGCCACCTGGGAAACCCCGTGAATTATTTATAAAATGACCTAAATATTAAATAAAATACAAAGAGGCTATCAGCCCAGCTGATTAAGGGTGTTGATTATTTTTCCTGGCCTACTGAGGGTTAATATATTGTACCTGTGTGGATCATTGCCCTCAGCAGTTGATGACTGTGCATCTCTTTCAAGTGCACATGAAATATTCATGAAAATTAGCCATCTGCTTGGCTATAAAGCCTCCACAGATTTCAAAGACTGAGTTCTGTTACTACAGGCAGTTAAGAGACAAGTCATTTACAAAAGGTAATTAGAAAAAGTCCCCTACAGGGGGAAATTTAAAATAACTTCTAAATAACTTACAGCTCAACAAAGGAATCTTAATGTAAATTAGAACATATTCAGAATTAAATTCTAGCAAAATACTTCAAAAGTTGTGTAATGTAGTTAAGATTGTACTTTAAGAATAAATGCTCAAGATGAATAAACTAAGAATCCAATTTTAAAAAATGACAAAAGTGATTACAGAATAAACTCAGAGTAGAAGGAAGAAACTGAAGATGAACATAAACTTATGACATGGAAAACACTCAGTAAGTACTAAGAATAATAAAGTCCAAAGCTGGTTCTTTGAAAGTCAGAAAGTCAAACTTCTGGTAAGATTTATCAATAGTGAGGGAATAACTAAACAATATTCAGATTGAAAAAGGATGCCATAGGTATAAATTTCACAGAGATTAATTTGGTAAAATAATATTAAGAATAACTGATGTCAATGAATTTGATATTTTAGGTGGAATAGGTAAACCATTGGAAAATAAAACTTAACCAAAACCGACTTAAGAAATTGAAAACTTAACTTGTCTTATAACAGTGAAAACTCTTGGTCTCCATGACTGCAGAGGAATATTCTATTCACACATTTCATTGAACAGATAATTGCAATCTTACGTATATTATTTGATAAGTAAAAAGAAAGACCTTTTCTTAGCTGTTTTTGTGAGACTAGGATAACACTACTACAACCACCGTGCAAGAGCAGTACAGGAAAGGAAAACAGATACATCTTCTGGTCTTAGATGGGCAGCTCCCCAGGACAGCTTCTACTCCATCTGGTGCTTTTTGGAGGTTAAGATGCAGATTGAGGCACCTGGAAATCCTTGCTTATTTTGACCTGATGTTTTGGTTGGATGGAAGAGATTAAAGCCTATTTGGAGTGGGAGCACTGAAGACCATGGTGCTTTGGATTGATAGCACATGTCCATAAACTGAAACAATTCTGAAATGATGACTTTGTTCACTGTACAGTTATGTTTTACAAAATTGAGATATTTCATCTTTTACTGTGCTGAGAAAAGTGCAGCTTAAAGCCACCTTGTCTCACCCATTAGCTGAGCGGACCTGTGTGTGACAGTGCCAGGCCCTGGTGATAATGTAGAGCAATGCCCTGCTGGTGACAGTGTGTGGAGGTGGGAATACTTTGGAAAAATAGTTTGGTATTAACTTTTGAAGATCATTGCACTTCACGTGACCCAGCAACTACATTTCTGAGGGAAATGACTTAAAGCAGTGATTCTCCCAGACTGCAGTTGGGATCTCCTCTAGGCATTCAGGAGATACAGATTGTTTTAAAGGAATCTAGCTGATAATGCAACTTATATGCATTTTTTCTTAGAACTTTTCAGTCTGATGTTTAACTTTACCATCTTCTCTTTCATAGTTGCCCCCTCCCCCGCCTTTTTTTTTTTTTTTGCTTCCTTGCTTCAGGGAGGGAGAAAGCTATGACTTGCTATAAAAGAATTGTTTACAATACCCAGGTTGAGAATTTCAGCTAGGATCCTTAATTTGGCAGTGTCCAGTTCTTTTGTTTTCAGCATGATTTAAAGACAATGTAGTTTTTATGTAATTGTTAAATTGCTTTATTAGCAATTGTTAAATTGTTCAGTTGCTTCTTGATTACTATGTGATTTTTCAAGAGCTGACTCTAAAGGAGTTGAAAGAATTGGGAGACATTGCTGAAATATTCTAGCAATAAGTGATTTCATTCATATATATATGAAATAATAAAAGGAGGGCAGGTAGTCTCATCTGTCTTATTGAGATAACCTTCTCCAAAAAAGTTTACTTTTAGTACCTAGTTGTCAGATATGTATTTTTGCTTCAATCAACTGTATGCTAATAATACTTGTAATCAAAAGTCAATCCAGAGGAAAACTTTTAAACTTAGTGCTTCATGGTTACAAGGAATTTAATAAAAATCAATTCTATTTGTATATATGTTTTGTTGCATAGAAATGTGACAGAGTGCGCCCCTTATGAAAAAAAAAAAAAAAAAAAAGAAATGTGACAGAGTGATCAAAAGAAGATTTTTAAGCATAAAAGCTGATGGTACCAGAAAAAAAAAAATCACAGAAAAGTGCTATAGGAATATAACACTTCATAAAATTGTTCATAAAGAAAGTAAATGATGTGGTATTTGTGCTGTTAAGCAAGGATTTGTGTGTTTTAGACATGAATGATTTTGAGAATCAGTCGCTGTGGTGTGTAGATTCTGCTGGATACATTGACAGTGATATAAATTAATTGTATTTTAAGGTGCTAGTGTTTATAGTGTACTGCAATCTTTGCAACTTTTATTTTTTAAAAACTACGTGTATATTTATTTTTATTTATTTATTTTTGGCTGCACTGGGTCTTTGTTGCTGTGCACAGGTTTCCTCTAGTTGTGGAGAGCACAGACTGCTTTCCGATGGAGCATGTGGCCTTCTTACTGCGGTGCTGGCGTCTCTTGTTGTGGAGCCGGGGCTGTAGGGCATGTGGGCTTCAGTAGTTGCGGTGTGCAGGCTCTAGGGCCTTTACATAGCATCTGTTTAAACTTAAATTATGAAAAATTTTAGATGTCAGTATAAAAATGTTCGAGGGAGTATATTGTCTTTCAAAATTCTCTGCAGCAGTAATGGAAACAAAAAAAGTTGAAGACCACTGAATATTACCATGTTAGATAATAGGTCTCAAGGGGGATTGTAACACTCAGTGGGGAACATACTGGAATTTGAGCAGGCATTTTTGCTTGTCATGATGATTGAGGGGCTTTACTGTCATTTGATTATTGGGAGCCAAGGAAGCTAGATATCCTGCAGTGTACAACAAACAATATTGTAGTTTCCCATAAGTTTTCTAAAGTTACTGGACTAGTCCACGGCAAATATAAATAAGTAGAAATTTACTACATAATACTCCTAAAGCATATTCAAAAGAAGGAATTTATTTTTTAAAAAAAGCCCAAGAATTTTGAGAGGACCATTTTAGTGGACAGTATTTAAATGAAATAGATACTCTCTCAGAATTGTTAAATAATGTATTAACTCTGTGCATTGTCTTCTTGGGGTATTACATTTCTAATTACTACATGTTTAGTTGAAAAGAGTGTGCAGTACAGGAGCAATATAAGCAATTAAAATATGTAACTTAGAACCAAATATTAAATTATCAGGAACTTACAAACTACAGAGATCTCACTGAATTTTATTACACTTTGTCTGTAAGAACAGTGTGATTGTACTATTTAGTGTTGTAACATGGTTCAGATCTTCTACTCCAGATTCACATTTCCTGATTGATTTACTCCTGAACATTTATTGCTTTTTATGTAGGTTATTTATTATATTTATTTTTTACTGTATTTTTGTCCCTTTTACTTAGAGACATACTGTAAGAGGAGAGATTGGAAGACAGAAAAAGCAGCCCTTTTGAGGAGTCTAGCTTATTAAAAAAAAAAGAAAATTGGAGGTAGCTGGATCAGGTAATTGTGTATGGGGATCAGGAATTTTTTTTTTTTTTTTTTCATTTGTCTTTTGGGGCAGGACATTAGGATTTATTGGTAGTCGTGAGTAAGGAGGGAAAAATACCGGCTTTCACGAGTGTAGGTTCTGCCATTTGTCCTGTGGGCCACAATTAGAGATGTATTAGGTTGGGTCAACACTCCAGTACTCTTGCCTGGAGAATCCCAGGGAGGGAGCCTGGGGGAGCCTGGTGGGCTGCCGTCTGTGGGGTCGCACAGAGTCGAACACGACTGAAGCGACTTAGCAGCAGCAGCAGGAGGTTGGTTCAAAAGTTATTGCAGTTTCGCATCGTTGAACTTTGCCGTTTTATGTTGAAATACATTCTTAAATAAAATAAATGTGGTTATGTTATATATCATTTTAATACTCATTTCTAGCTTTATTTTCTTTTTTTGCTGATGACTTATTACATGCTGTTTATGATTTCAGACTGTATAAATAATGTTAGGACAAAAAGCAAATCTGAGCAGTTTTTTAATTTGAGTTCAAAATGGATCATACAGCAGCGGAGACAAATCACAACATCAACAGTGCCTTTGGCCCAGGAACTGCTAACGGAGTAGACACAGTGGTGGTTCAAGAAGTTTTGCAAAGGAGACGAGAGCCTTGAAGATGAGGAGCATGATGGCCACCATCGGAAGTTGACAGTGACCAGTTGAGAGCAATCATTGACGCTTGTTCTCTTACAACTACACAATAAATTGTCAAGGAACTCAACGTTGACCATTCTATGGTCATTCAGCATTTGAAGCAAATTGGGAAAGTGCCTTGTGAGCTGATTGCAGGTCAAAAAAATCATCATATTGAAGCGTCATCTTCTCTTACTCTTTGCAACAATGACCCGTTTCTCTGTCAGATTGTGACATGTGACAAAAAGTGTATTTTATATGATACCCAGTGACAACCAACTCAGTGGTTGGACCAAGAAGCTGCTCTAGGGCACTTCCCAGAGCAAACTTGCACCCACCAGTCATGGTCACTGGTTGGTGGTCTGCTGCCCAATTGATCCACTACAGCTTTCTGAATTCAGTGAAACCATTACAACTGAGAAGTATGCTTGGCAGATTGATGAGATGCAGCGAAAACTGCAATGCCTGCAGTTGATATTGTCAACAGAATGGGCCCAGTTCTTCTGCATGGCTACGTCCGATCACACATTGAACAACCAACGCTTCAAAAGTTGAATGAACTGGCCTACAAAGTTTTGCCTCATCTGCCATATTCACGTGATCTCGGTACCGACTGCATCTAGACAGCTTTTTGCAGGGAAACCACTTCCACACCCAGCAAGAAGCAGAAAATACTTTCCAAAAGTTCTTTGAATCCTGAAGCATGAACTTTAAAAAAAAATTTTATTTATTTATTTTAATGGCAGGGTAATTACTTTCCAGTATTATGGTGCTTTTTGCCACACATGGACATGAATCAGCTATGGGTGCATCTGTGTCCCCCCTTCCTGAACCCCACCTCTCTCCCCACCCCATCCTTCTGGGTTGTTCCAGAGCACCGGCTTTAAGTGCCCTGCTTCATGCATCAAACTTGCACTGGTCATCTGTTTTACTTATGATAATGTACATGTTTCAATGCTATTCTTTCAAATAATCCCACCTTCACCTTCTCCCACATAGTCCAAAAGCCTGTTCTTTACATCTGTGTCTCTTTTGCTGTCTTTCATACAGGATTGCCATTTCCGTCTTTCTAAATCTCATATATATGCGTTAGTATACTGTATTGGTGTTTCTCTTTCTGAGTTACTTCACTCTATATAATAGGCTCCAGTTTCATCCACCTCATTACAACGGACTCAAATGTATTCTTTTTTATAGCTGAGGAATATTCCATTGTGTATATGTATTACAACTTTCTTATCCATTTGTCTGCTGATGGCTGCCTCCATGTCCTACCTGTTGTAAACAGTGAAGTATGAATTTTTTATGCTACGGAAATAAACAAACATTTCTTGTTGGTAAAAATGTGTTGATTGTAATGGTTCCGATTTTGACTAATAAAGATATATTTGAGCCTGGTTATAATGATTTAAAATTCACATCTGAAACCATAATTACTTTTGTACCAACCTAATATTTGACTACCCATCATCCAGGATGATCCACTTTTCTCCTACCATGTCTTCAGATTCATCCACTTCTTGGAGATGTGGCTCTTCAGGGGCCAAGGAACTTGAATGTGGCCCTGTGTGGGGCCTTAGTCATCTGTTCCTTGTTTTGCAGCTTAGTGCAGATGGGCATGATAACTTGGTCAGTGTGGACCCTGGCCAGTGTGCGCTGCGGCTTTCCAAAGGCACTCTGCATACCTGTCTGGAACTTGGACTGGGGACACCAGTATGTCCGACATGAATGTCCATGGGAAGGGGCTGTCTTCACAGTCCTTTAAGGCAACTGGCTGCATGCACTACCGAAGAGGCTACATTTTCCAGCCATTCCAGCCATTGCACACCAGGCCCCCACAGAGAAAAGGAGCACAGTGCACCTGATTGGCTGCAGAAGGAATTTTGTCTTCTCTGGTGGCTCAAATAAAGAATCCACCTGTCACTGCAGGGGACTCAGATTTGATTCCTGGATTGGAAAGATCACCTGGGGAAGGAAATGGCAACCCACTTCAGTATTCTTGCTTGGGAAACCCCATGGACAGAGGATCCTGGTGGGCTATAGTCCCTGGGGTTACAAAAGAGTTGGACCTGACTTAACAACTCAACAACAACAACATTATGTAGGAAAATTGCATAAAGTTTAAGTAATAAGTTTCTACAAAATGAACTCACCTGTGCAGTCACCACTCAAACTAAGGAATGAACACTACCATTACCAGCGTACTAATCCATTCCATATGCCTTTTCCTATCATTAACCATCTCTCACCCAAAACTAGTGGAGATTTTTATGGTTTTTATTACCAAATACTAAGTTTGCCTGTTTTCAAACTTTTCTGTAACTAAAAATTTCAAGTATGTATTTTTTAAGGTTGACGTTTTCTCAACATGTTTGTGGGATTCATTGCATAGTCTTCATCTTGGAATAGTATATTCATATTCCTTGGGGCAGTATTTTATAGTTTATTCGTTTTGCTGTTGATGAATGTTTGGGGTGTTGCTGGCTCCAGCTATTCTAAATAATGCTTCTGTGAATATGTTTCTGCATGTCTTCTGGTGTAAATATCATGCGTTTCTGTTGGGTGTGTGCATGTGGGGTGAAATTGCTTTTCCAAAGTGAGTTTTACCAGTTTTATTCCTAACAGCGTTAAATCAGAGTTCCTGTTGCTCTGTGCCTTCACCAGGGCTTCTCTGGGGCTCAGTCAGTAAAGAATCTGCCTGCAGCACAGGAGATTGCCTTTAACATAGGAGACATGGGTTTGTTCCCTGGGTTGGGAAGATGGATCCCCTGGAGAAGGAAATGGCTACCCACTCCAGTGTTCTTGCCTGGGAAATCCCATGGACGGAGGAGCCTGGTGGGCTACAGTCCATGGGGCTGTGACAGTCCTACATGACTGAGTGACTGTAAACAACCACCATACCTTCACCAGCACTTTAGCACTGTATTGCTTATAAACCTATCTGTGTCTGTAATTGGTGTTTCCTTGATGATTGTTGTTGTTTAGTCGCCAAGATCATCAGAAAAGCAACAGAGTTCCAGAAAAACGTCTGCTTTACTGATTACACCAAAGGCTTTGACTGTGTAGATCACAACACACTGTGGAAAATTTTTAAAGCGATGGGAATAATCGACCACCTTATCTGCCTCCTGAGAAATCTGTATGCAGGTCAAGAAGCAATAGTTAGAGAACTGGACATAGAACAACAGACTGGTTCCAAATCGGGGAAGGAGTACATCAGGGCTGTGTACTGTCACCCTACTTATTTAACTTATATGCAGGGTACATCATGCAAAATGCCAGACTAGATGAAGCATAAGCTGGAGTCAAGATTGCTGGGAGAAATATCAATAACCTCAGATACGCAGATGACACCTCCCTTATGGCAGAAAGCCAAGAAGTACTAAAGAGCCTCTTGATGAAAGGGAAAGAAGAGAGTGAAAAAGTTGGCTTAAAACCCAACATTCAGAAAACTAAGACCATGGCATCTGGTTCCATCACTTCATGGCAAATAGATGGGGAAACAATGGAAACAGTGAGAGACTATTTTGGGGGGCTCCAAAATCACTGCAGATGGTGACTGCAGCCATGAAATTAAAAGATGCTTACTCCTTGAACGAAAAGCTATGACCAACCTAGACAGCATATTAAAAAGCAGAGACATTATTTTGCTAACAAAGGTCCATCTAGTCAAAGCTACGGTTTTTCCAGTAGTTAGGTCTGGATATGAGATTTGGACTATAAAGAAAGCTGAATGCCAAAGAGTTGATGCTTTTGAACTGTGGTGTTGGAGAAGACTCTTGAGAGTCTCTTGGACTGCACAGAGATCCAACCAGTCCATCCTAAAAGAGATCAGTCCTAAATATTCATTGGATGGACTGATGCTAAAGCTGAAACTCTGATACTTTAGCCACTTGATGCGAAGAGCTGACTTATTAGAAAAGTCCCTGATGCTGGGAAAGTTTGAAGTCAGGAGGAGAAGGGGACGACAGAGGATGAGATGGTTGGATAGCATCATCAACTCAATGGACACGAGTTTGAGCAAGCTCCAAGTGTTGGTGATGGAAAGGGAAGCCTGTCGTGTTGCAGTCTGTGGGGTTTGCAAAGAGTCAGACACGACTGAGCAACTGAACTGAACTGAGTCCCCAAATTGTGCTTGACTCTTTTGCAGTGGTCCCAGCCTCATTTACTGGACTGTTCCAGCAGTGCCATCTTTGTCATAAGTCAAGCAGGTCTTTCCCAGACGTGCTGTTCTGCTCCTTTGCTCTGTTTCTCTGTCTTTGAGTAAACATCACATTTTGTTATTTACTGTAGCTTTATAATCATTTTATTTTAGTATAAATTCTCCCAACTTTTTCTTCTTCAAGCTTATTTGTTATTGAGCTTTTGCATATCTACTTTGTAAACTTCTAAGAAGTGTTAGGATTTTGATTGGCACCACATTGAATATTAATTTGGAGAGAATTTACATCTTTCAGTATGGAGTCTTATAACATATGATGAACACAATATATTCCTTCATTTATTTTATTGTCGTTGCACCACTAGGTCATGTCTGACTCTTTTGTGACCCCATGGACTGTAGCCCACTAGGTCCCTCTGTCCATGGGATTTCCAAGGCAAGAATACTGGAGTGGGTTGACATTTCCTTCTCCAGGGAATCTTCCTGACCCAGGGATCAAACCTGGGTCTCTTGCTTGGCAGGTGGATTCTTTACCACTGAGCCACCTGGGAGGCCCCTCCATTTATTTAGGACTTATTTAATTTAGACTTTGTAGGTGTTTTTTTTTGTTGTTGTTGTTCAGTTCAGTCCAGTCGCTCAGTCGTGTCTGACTCTTTGTGACCCCATGAATCGCAGCACGCCAGGCCTCCCTGTCCATCACCAACTCCCAGAGTTTACTCAGACTCATGCCCATCGAGTCGGTGATGCCATCCAGCCATCTCATCCTCTGTCGTCCCCTTCTCCTCCTGCCCCCAATCCCTCCCAGCATCAGGGTCTTTTCCAATGAGTCAACTCTTCGCATGAGGTGGCCAAAGTTTTGGAGTTTCAACTTCAGCATCAGTCCTTCCAATGAACACCCAGGACTGATCTCCTTTAGGATGGACTGGTTGGATCTCCGTGCCATCCAAGAGACTCTCAAGAGTCTTCTCCAACACCACAGTTCAAAAGCACTTAACCAGTTATTTATTTTTGGTTATGTCAGGTCTTCCTTGTGACAGGCGACTTCTCTCTGGTCGTGGCGTGTGGACTGCAGGGTGTATGTGCTCTGGTTTCCAGCACACGGTCTCTCTAGTTGAGGTGCTAGCCCTTAGTTGTCCCACAGCATGTGAGATCCTAGGTCCCCAACCTGGGATTGAACCCGCGTCCCCAGTATTGGAAGGGGGATTCTTAACCTGAGGACCATCAGGGAAGTCTTTTTGTATGTTTTTGTGTCAAGATTTTATGCATCTTTTATTATATTTATTCCTTGACTCTTTGAGTTTTGAATGTTAATGTAGATGATATCTTTTTAAAAATTTCTTTTTGTAGTATATAGAAAGACAGTTGATTTCTGTATATTGAGCCTGTATCCAGCTTATTTTTATGATTTGTAAATTCTTCTGAGTATTCTTCATGTATAATTAACTCATCTGCTAATAAAGACAGTTTTATTTTTTTTCTTATGATCTTTATAATTAAAATTTTTCTTATTACACAGACTAATACACCTATTTACATTTGTAGAAATGATAAAGAATGCATTGCCTCATTCTTGATAATTGAGAGGAAATTTTTGACCATTAAAGGTGATGTTGCCCATAGGTATTTTGTATTTACTCTTTTTAACAAATTAAGAAAGATTCTTTTATTCTTAGTTTGCTATGAATTCTTAATTAAAAATGAGTGTGTTGATTACAGAGGACAATAAAAGCACAATAAAAGAGAAATATTGATAAACTGGATTTCATTAAAATTGAAAACCCATCAAGAACTATCAAAAGATAAGCTACAGATACGAGAAAATATTTCCAAATAATTTTTCTGAAAAGGGACTTTTATTTAAGATACAACTCTTACAACCGGTTA
Organism: Cervus canadensis; assembly: GCF_019320065.1. Taxonomy (NCBI): domain Eukaryota; kingdom Metazoa; phylum Chordata; class Mammalia; order Artiodactyla; family Cervidae; genus Cervus; species Cervus canadensis. The sequence continues at coordinate 19,568,211 of NC_057415.1, forward strand.
AGAATCAAATAAATTGCACAGCAAAAGATTTGAATAGACATTTCAATCAACTGTGTGAATGGCTATTAAACATCTTGAAAAGGTACTAATAACTTCATTGTTGTTGTTCAGCTGCTAAGTAGTGTTCATCTTGTGACTCCATGGAGTGCAACACACCAGGCTTCCTGGTCCTTCGCTATTGCCCAGAGTTTGCTCAAGCTCATGTCCATTGAGACCGTGATGCCATCCAACCTTCTCATCCTCTTCCCCTTCTCCTTCTGCCTTCAGTGTTTCCCAGCATAAGAGTCTTAAAAAAAAAAAAAAAAGAGTCTTTTCCAGTGAGTCAACTCTTCATATTAGTATCGGAACTTCATCTTCAGCATCAGTCCTTCCAGTGAATATTCAGGGTTGATTTCCTTTTAGGATTAACTGGATTGATCTTGCTGTTCAGGGGACTCTCAAGAATCTTCTCCAGCACCACAGTTCAAAAACATAAATTCTTTAGTGCTCAGCCTTTTATGGTCCAGCTCTTACATCCGTACATGACTACTAGAAAAACCAATAGTTTTAACTATATGAACCTTTATAGCAAAGTAATGTCTCTGCTTTTTAATATGCTGTCTAGGTTTGTCATATTAGTCGTTAAAAAAAAATTAGTCACCCATTCCTGTCTGACTCTTTGGAACCCCATGGACTGTAGCTTGCCAGGCTTCTCTGTCCATGGAATTCTCCAGATAAGGATACTGGAGTGAGAAGCCTTTCCCTTCTCTAGGGGATCTTCCTGAACCAGGGATTGAACCCTGGTCTCCCACATTGCAGGCAGATTCTTTACCATCTGAGCCACCAGGAAAGCCACATTAGTCATTTGGGAAATGCAAATTTAAAACCATAATAAATATCACATCACTAAAATGGCTATGATAAAAAGGCAGACTAGTGTCCTTGTAGGACAACAGAGACCCTTCTGCATTGCTAAGAATGTAAAGTGGTACAGCCACCATGGAAAGCAGTGGCAGATTTTTGTTTTTTTTGTCCTTCCCTGTTTTAAATTAAATAGAAATTTACAATATAGCTTAGCAGTTCCACTCTACCCAAGTGAGTCTTTGGGTGAAAGTGAAAAAATTTCTCTACACAAAGACTTGTATGCGTGTGTTCACAGTAGTATTTTTCATAATAGCCAAAGAGTAGAAATAGTGAAATGTCCATCATTGAATGAATGGATAATATCTGTCTCTACAATGAATACTATTTGGTAATAAAAAGACAAAAGATACTGATTCATCTTTATATCATGGATGAACCTGAAAAACATTATGTAGTATGAAAGAAAGAAGTGAAAGACTATATATTCTATGAGTTTTGTTTATATGAAATGTCCAGAGAAGGCAAAGTTATAGGAAAATAATAGTTTGGGACTAGAGGTGAGAACAGGGAGTGACTGTATATGAGTATGAGGAATCATTTTTGTGATAATGAAAATGTTCTAAAACTAGGTTGTGGTGATAGTTGTACAACTCTCTAAATTTACTAAAAGATACTGAATTGTGTATTTTAAATGACTGAATTTCAAGTAGATTATGACATCAAAGAAGGTGTTAAGGAATGAGTGTTGAATTCTATCAGCTCATTTTCTACTAAAAATTTATATGATTTTCATCTTTCTTAATTTCTTAAATTAAAAAATCTAATAGTAAATCAGTCTTAAATCTTGGCCTGAGTATAAATTGGTATTAATACATGTATGTTACTAGTAGGTATGATATACTGATATTTTGTTTAGGATTTTTTGAGACCTTATGAGAAAAATTGGTCTGTCATTGTTTTTCTTACAATGTTCTTGTCAAGTTTTTATTTTCAGTTCAGTTCAGTCGCTCAGTCATGTCCGATTCTTTGCAACCCCATGAACTACAGCACGCCAGGCCTTCCTGTCCATCACCAACTCCCGGAGTCCACCCAAACCCATGTCCATCTAGTTGTTGATGCCATCCAACCATCTCATCCTCTGTTGTCCCCTTCTCCTCCTGCCCTCAATCTTTCCCAGCGTCACGATCTTTTCAAATGAGTCAGCTCTTCGCATCAGGTGGCCAAAGTATTGGAGTTTCAGCTTCAGCATCAGTCCTTCCCATGAATATCCAGGATTGATCTTTAGGATGGACTGGTTGGATCTCCTTGCAGTCCAAGGGACTCCCAAGAGTCTTCTCCAACACCACAGTTCAAAAACATCAATTCTTCTGCGCTCAGCTTTCTTTATAGTGCAACTCTCACATCCATACATGACCACTGGACTAGACGGACGTTTGTTGGCAAAGTAATGTCTCTGCTTTTTAATATGCTGTCTATGTTGATCATAACTTTCCTTCTAAGGAGTAAGCATCTTTTAATTTCATGGCTGCAGTCACCATCTGCAGTGATTTTGGAGCTCAGAAAAATAGTCAGCCACTGTTTCCACTGTTCTCCCATCTATTTGCCATGAAGTGATGGGACTGGATGCCATGATCTTAGTTTCCTGAATGTTGAGCTTGAAGGCAACTTTTTCACTCTCCTCTTTCCCTTTCATCAAGAGGCTCTTTAGTTCTTCTTCACTTTCTGCCATAAGGGTAGTGTCATCTGCATATCTTAGGTTATTGATATTTCTACCAGCAATCTTGATTCCAGCTTGTGCTTCCTCCAGCCCAGAGTTTCTCATGATGTACTCTACATATAAGTTAAATAAGCAGGGTGACAATATACAGCCTTGACGTACTCCTTTTCCTATTTGGAACCAGTGTGTTGTTCCATGTCCAGTTCTAACTGTTGCTTCCTGACCTGCATACAGGTTTCTCAAGAGGCAGGTGAGGTGGTCTGGTATGCCCATCTCTTTCAGAGTTTTCCACAGTTTATTGTGATCCACACAGTCAAAGGCTTTGGCATTGTCAATAAAGCAGAAATAGATGTTTTTCTGGAACTCTCTTGCTTTTTCGATGATCCAGCAGATGTTGGCAATTTGATCTCTGGTTCCTCTGCCTTTTCTAAAACCAGCTTGAACATCTGGAATTTCACGATTCACGTATTACTGAAGCCTGGCTTAGAGAATTTTGAGCATTACTTTACTAGCGTGTGAGATGAGTACAATTGTGCGGTAATTTGAGCGTTCTTTGGCATTGCCTTTCCTTGGGATTGGAATGAAAACTGACCTTTTCCAGTGCTGTGGCTACTGCTGAATTTTCCAAATTTGCTGGCATATTGAGTGCGGCACTTCACAGCATCATCTTTCAGGGTTTGAAATAGCTCAACTGGAATTGTATTACCTCCATTAGCTTTGTTCGTAGTGATGCTTCGTAAGGCCCACTTGACTTCACATTCCAGGATATCTGGCTCTAGGTGAGTGATCACACCATTGTGATTATCTGAGTCGTGAAGATCTTTTTTGTACGGTCTTCTGTGTATTCTTGCCACTTCTTCTTGATATCTTCTGCTTCTGTTAGGTCTTTACCATTTCTGTCCTTTATTGAGCCCATCTTTGCATGAAACTGTTCTTCATATAAGCATTTAAGATTGATGGTAAATGTTTTTCATTATATTTTTGGAATAATTTACTTTTGCAGCCATATGGGCAAGCAGTTTTCTCTGTAGGAAAGTTTTAGATTACATATTCAATTTTTAAAATATTTATTTGCGTTTTCAGATTTTCTGTTTCTTTGTCAATTTTAATAAGTTGTGTTTTCCTAGGAATTTGTTCATTTCATGTCATTTTTCAAATGCATTGAGTCAGAATTATTAGTCGTTTTATTGTTTGTGAAATCCTTAGTGTTACCGTCTTTTTCATTCTCGAGACTTGTGCCTTCTCTGATTATCTGTGATGCGTCTTGCTAAAATGTCTGTTATTTATTTAAGTTTTTTTCAAAAGCTGATTGTTTTGATTTTCCTCTCATACATTTGTTTTCTATTAAAAGTTTCTTGCTTCAGTTTTTGCTGTTTCTTTTCTTCTACTTTGGGATTAGTTTCGTATTTTTTATTTCTTGATAGGAACGTTTGACTGCTTTATCAGTTAATGTGAAAGGTCTATTATAGTCCATTGTAGTTGTCCGCTGTAGACAGTTTTTTCATTTTAGTTCTGTAAATTTTTGCTTTATGTATTTTGGGGCTGTCTTTTTTATGTATGCCAGTTTAGAATTTTTACGTCTTTTTTAATGGATCATCATATTTATTATAAAATAACCCTCTCGTTGAGCGATATTTCTTGCCTTACTTCTCTTTTGTTAGAGATGAAGATACCTTTACAAGTTTTCTTTTGGTTAGTGTTTGTATGTTTTTTACACTTTTATTTTAGCCAGCCAGTGCTCTTACATTTTAAGAAGATCCCTTATAAGCAGTATACAGTAAGTTTTAAAACTCTGCTCTCATAATGCCTGAAGAATTCCCTGTAGTGCTTCTTTTAGTTTGGGCCTGCTGGTGTGTTTGAGGATGTGTCTGTTAGTTGGTGTGTAAAATGTTTTTATTCATCATTTTGAAGGATAGGTTTGATTAGATTGGAATTCTAGATTGGCAGTTAGTTTCTTTTCCCACTTGAAAGACAAATCCTCACGCATTTGTGTGGATAAAGCTGCATTCCATAATAGGACACATCTTCTATACTTCTCTGCTGGGACTGATGTGCAGTTAGTTAAATGGGCTCCATATGTTAAGAGAAAACCTTGATTCCCTTTAGCTCCTGACATGGTTTCTAGCAGCTTTGTCTTTTGTTTTCAAGCATGCTGCGTGGTCACAGGGTCAGAATGTTGGTAAGACCCCCAGTCGGAGCTCTAGTTAGTGTGTTAGAGGGTACCCTAATGGTGCCCTGGGGTCCGAGGACATGGATCCCATGATTCAGTTACGAGGGCTCCTTCAGGACTACTTCCTCAGAGTCCCTATCTGTCCCATCAGCTTTTACTTTGTGGCTTTGGCTCCTCTTCTGTCTGTTCCCTTCCCTCATATCATACTGCATTTAGCTACATATGCAATCTAGAAAAGCAGTACTGACGACCCTATTTGCAAGGAAGAAATGGAGGCATAGACGTAGAGAAGGGACTTGTGGCCACAGAGGGGGAAGGAGAGGGTGGGATGAATTGAGAAAGTAGCATCAACATATATACACTACGGTGTGTAAAATAGCTAGCTAGTGAGAAGCTGCCATGTAACACAGGGAGCTTAGCCTGGGGCTCTGTGATGACCTAGAGGGGTAGGATGGGAGAGGTGCAGGGGATGAGGGATGGGGGGGGTGGGAGGGAGGCTCAAGAAGGAGGGGATGTGGGTTCTAGGGTATGGGTTTTATCAACTGCAGTTCTCAATTGCACAGGAAGTGTATCGGCTCAAAATGTCTCAGCTTCAGCTGCTACTTGCTTGTTACATCTAGTCCTGATCAACTTATATTTGGCTCGTAAAAGAGTAGGTAGCCGAGTAGGTACCTTCTATGCTGTAATTTTACTTTGTTTTTTATTTGTCTATTTATTTAAATGAGGACTTAACCTTTTCTCAGAGTGTTTAATTTTACTAAAAAGAATGTCTTTGTTGAGACACAAAGGAAATGATCCCTTGAAAATGAAGTGAAAGTTGCTCAGTCGTGTCTGACTTTGTGACCCCATGGACTCTATAGTCCATGGAATTCTCCAGGCCGGAATACTAGAGTGGGTAGCCTTTCCCTTCTCCAGGGGGTCTTCCCAACCCAGGGATTGAACCCAGGTCTCCTGCATTGCAGGTGGATTCTTTACCAGCTGAGCCACACGGGAAGCCCAAGAATACTGGAGTGGGTAGCCTATCCCTTCTCCAGCGGACCTTCCCGACCCAGGAATCGAACCGGGCTCTCCTGCATTGCAGGTGGATTCTTTGCCAAACTGAGCTATGAGAGAAGCCCCAAATGATCCCTTAAGGAAGTAATTATATTTATTATCTGTTCCAAAGTTACGATTCTCTGGTAAACTCATAATTATGGAATTGTTGGTTTGTATGTATTTTCAAGTCAGTGATTCTCAGATGTGATCTGCAGTCACCAAGTCAGGCATCCATAAAATAACAGTGATTTTCATAGCAGTAAGGTGTGAATTGCACGTTTCATTGGGTTGGCATTTGCACTGATGGGGCAGAAGCAGTGGTGGATAGAACTACCAGCATCTTGTCAGGAACCAAGGAAGTGGCATCAATCTGTAGTCATTTATGTTGACAGGAATGGATTTATTTGTATTCAGTGGATAAATAATTTAAAATTTTAATTGGGTTCATTTTCTAATAGAATACTGTGGATAGACACATGTATAATCTTAACAGTACCTCTTCCTCTAAGAGTATAAAGGAGTCCTGACATGAGAGTTTGAGAAGCATTCCTTTCAGTCCTTGGTAGATGTGTAGACAAGCAAGTATTTTGTTTAATCTGATGCTGATTTTTGGGAAGAAAAGCTTAGAGAATATGATTCCTTTGATAGGTAAATCCAGTCTATCTTCAAGTTTTATGTGAATCTTATGTAAATGTTCAGTTCATTGCCTTAAAATTTTAACTAGTTTATATTCATAAATAAAATACTTTGCAGGTGCTGATCTTAAGGAAAGAGCCAAAATGAGTTCCAGTGAAGTTGGTCCTTTTGTCTCCAAAATAAGAGCAATGATTAATGAAATTGGTAAGTACAATTAAATTGTCCTTTTAGCATGGTTAAAGTGACCTTAAATATTGGATTTTAAAAGTTGCACACTGTTTTTAAGTAATGTGAAGTGAAAGTTGCTCAGTCTTGTCCGACTCTTTGCTACCCCATGGACTGTATAGTGCATGCAATTCTCTAGGCCAGAATACTGGAGTGGGTAGCCTTTCCCTTCTCCAGCGGATCTTCCCGTCTTTATGTATAAGCTTTGGCTAAAATATTTACATGATTAGATAATCATGGTGTATAGCTGGTTGTAAAACAGAATGTATGTTTATGTTTAATTTGAAAAATTGTGAAAAATATTTTGTAATTAAACCTGCCTCATATTTATGATGACATTACTTATGGAGGTAATTATTAGAAAACAAAGAATAATTTGGCATAAGTGTTTGACATAAGTATATTTCTTAAATAATTGCAATCACAGACATACAGATTTGGATTTATTTTTTGTGTGAGTGGGATTATATTGTTTCTTTAGAATGACAGTCTTCTTTGTAAGGTTTATATTTAAGTAACATATAAATTTGCTTTTATTATTAATACCTTTTAATACATTACTGCATAGTAATCCATGGTCTTACCCAGAATTTTATTTATTTATTTTCCTTTATTTTTATTAGTCGGAGGCTAATTACTTTACAATCTTGTAGTGGTTTTTGCCATACATTGACATGAATCAGCCATGGATTTACATGTGTTCCCCATCCTGAACCCCCCTCCCACCTCCCTCCCCATCCCATCCCTCTGGGTCTTCCCAGTGCACCAGCCCTGAGCACTTGTCTCATGCATCCAGCCTGGGCTGGTGATCTGTTTCACACTTGATAATATACGTGTTTCGATGCTGTTCTCTCAGATCATCCCACCCTCACCTTCTCCCATAGAATTTTAAATTATTTCTTCATTAATGAACATTGGATGTTTTTTTTTGTTTTGGCTGTTTTATTTTCATGTTTTTTTAAACTGCTTTTTTTGTTTATAATAAAATAGTGATTCCTTTGTACAAATTCTTTTAGAACATTAGTATATATAAGATAGATTTCTAAATATGGTATTGCAGTTCTAAGTATCATGTGTTCATTTTACATTTTAATAAATACTACCAGATTATATTACAAAAAGATTATAATAATTTATATTCCATCAGTTATATGACAGTACCTGTTTCTTCATGTTCTTGCAGCATTTAACGTTGTTATTTTTTTAGTTTGCCAAAGTTATAGAAAAAATAGATCTTAACATTTTAATTTGCACTTTCCCAGATGCTAGTGTAATGTTATATCTTTTCAAATTAAACTTGCCTTTCCCCTTCTGTAGATTGCCTTTTCACATTCATCTCCTTTTCTGTAGCATCATTTAATAACTGTTTACTGAAAAGCCAGTTTTGTATTGAGCTTTTGTTGTTAAATGTATTAGAGGTATTGTCTCTTAATATTCCACCCTAATTCAATTCCAGGAGCTTTATATATCTAGAGGGTACTAAGTTCTCTTTATTGTTTTTTTTTTTAACTGAAGATTTCTTTGCTAATCCTCACATCTCAGTTCTTCCAAATGAATTTAGGATTGTTAATTTTAAAGGGAAGAGGAAAAATAGTCTCGAGCCTATGATTGGAATTTCTGTAAATATTGTTTATAGAGAATTAACATTTTTATGATACAGAATCTTTCCATTCGTCATGTCATAGCTTTCATTGTATGGGGGGATCATTCATGTTTTAATGTTCTTTAAGAAAGTTTTCTTCACATTGCCTTCAGTCTTGTATCTTTTTTCCCTCTCAGATTTATCCGTATTTTATAGCACTTATTCCTTTGAATGGAATCTTTTCCTGATATTTCTGTTGAAGTCTAGTTATTGTTGTAGGTCTGTAGGAAATTTGTTAAATTTTATGTGCTTGTTTTGTATCATGCTAGCTTATTACTTGTATTAGTTATTGTTATTTCTCAATTTTCTTGTGTTTTCCAGAAAGCAAAAAAGTTCCTTATATATAAATAATGCTGTTTTTATCTTTTCCTTTTCCAACATTTTAATCTTAACATTTTTCATATATTTTCACATTGGCTAAGGCTCTTGGTACAATATTCAGTTGTTGAAGTGATCATATTCATCCCTTTATTTGAGCATGATGACTGCATTTAATATTTTGCCAGTAATTGTCAAGTTCAGGGAGTTTTCTTATATTTCAGCTTGTTTTGGAGTTTATTACTCTTCTAGTCAAGAATTAAGGTTAAAATTTGTCAACTGCCTTTTTGGTATGTGTCAAGATCATATCTATTAGAATTTGTCTCAGCTTTTATTATACTAAATTGTATTAATAGCATTACTGATGTTACACTGGCCTTGTGTTACTAGAATAAATACTGCCTGGTCATTGTGGTTAGTGATTATGGTGGTTTTTAATATATACCACTGGATTTAATTTTATATATTTTGATATAAGCATAAATGAGATGGGATCTTCTAATTTTGTGTTCTGTGTTTCTCTTTCTGGTTCATTACCATGGTTTTACAACCTTCATAGAATAAAGTGAGACGTTTTTCATCTTTTTCTGTGCTATCCAGGGAAATCATCTGTTATTTGAAAGAGTAGTAGAATTTGACCATGTGACATATTTGGGGTTTTGTTATTGTTGTTTACCTTTTGTTTTTAGAGCTAAGTTTTAAAATATACATGTTTTGATTTCTAAAATAGTTCTTGTCACCTTCCTACCTTTTGTTTATCCCTTGCCAGATTTATTAGAGGCTCTTGTCCACACAAACACGTGGTCAGAGAGATGTTTTCTAAGGCAGAACATGGATTTGTTTTCCATTGTGGTCAGAGAACTTGATCTTGGAAGTAAAAGTTTATGCTGTCTGTAACTTTATATATATGCTAGGACGAATTGTTAAGGCTGGTTCAGTTGTAAACATTACCTTGATGTTTCTTCTCAGCCTCTTTCTGTTTTATTGAACCTGAAATTGGAGTTTTCTGGGACTTCTTAAATGAAGAACTATTCCTTTTTAGTAGTGGTGTTTTCTTTTCAGTGGTTGTAGTGGTAGCATTTCTGTTCTGGATCCTGATCCAGTATACTTGTTTCCCTTACATGGATTCCCTAACTTGGGAGTGATACTTTTCACTATGATATTACAATGGGCATAAATCTTTTAAGATGTCTTTTTTTTGGTGACTTACTGAGATTTTGAGGGGCAAATAAAAACTGTCTTGATCAAATCTCTTTGTTTAAACCACGGGCTAGCAAAGTTCTTCTTAAAAGGACTGACAGATATTTTAGGCTTTGTGGGGCTGTTATGGTCTAAGTTGCAGCAACTCAATTTTTTTTTTCTTTTAAAGACTATTTTTCAGGAGCAATTTTAGGTTCACGTCAAAATGGAGGGGTAGGTAAAGAGATTTCTCATATATCCTCAGCCCTCAATATGCATAACCTTTTCCCCATTATTAATATTTCACACTAGAGTGGCACATTGGTTATAACTGATGAACCTACATTGATATATCATAATTACCCAAGTCCATATGTTTACATTAGGGTTCTTTATTAAGTGTTTTACATTCCATGGATTTGAACAAATGTAAAATGACATGTATCCATTATTATAGTGTTATGCAGAGTGTTTTCACTGCTCTAAAAATCTTCTGTGCTTGTCCTGTCCATCCCTTCTGCTGTCTCTGGCAACCACATTTTATTGTCTTCATAGTTTTGCATTCCCAGAATGTCAAATATTTGGAATCATATAATATGTAGGTTTTTCAGATTGGCTTCTTTTCACTAAGTAACATGCATTGACATTTTCTCCAGGTTGTTTCATGCCTTGCGAGCTCTTTTCTTTTTATTGCTGAATAATATTCCAGTGTAAAGATGTGTCACAGTTTGTTTATCCATATACCTACTGAAGGACATCTTAGTTGCTTCCAAGTGTTGGCAATTATGAGTAAAGATGCTGTATACATCTGTGTGCAGATTTTTGAGTAAATGTGTTTTCATTTCCTTTGTGTAACTGCCAAGGAACATGATTGCTGGATTGTGTGGTTAAGAGTCTGTTTAGTCAAGAATTTACCAAACTGTTTTCCAAAGTGGCTGTACCATTTTGTTTTCCCACTGGCAATGAACGAGCTTCTGTTGCTTTATATCCGTGCCAGCATTTGGTGGTATCAGTATTCCAGGTTGTGGCTATTCTGATAGGTGAGTCGTGGTATCTCTTTATTGTTTTAATTTGCATTTCCATGATGGTGTATGATGTGTCTTTTCATAGGCTTGTTTACTGTCTTTACGTCTTCTTTGGTGCTGCTGCTGCTGCTGCTAAGTCGCTTCAGTCGTGTCTCTTTGTGCGACCCCTTAGACGGCAGCCCACCAGGCTCCCCCGTCCCTGGGATTCTCCAGGCAAGAACACTGGAGTGGGTTGCCATTTCCTTCTCCAATGAATGAAAGTGAAAAGTGAAAGTGAAGTCGCTCAGTCGTGTCCAACTCTTAGCGACCCCATGGACTGCAGCCTACCAGGCTCTGCCGTCCATGGGATTTTCCAGGCAAGAGTACTGGAGTGGGGTGCCATCGCCTTCTCCCTTCTTTGGTGAGGTGTTTGTTAACGTTTTTGGCTCAGTTTTTAATTGAATCGCTTTTCTTATTGTTGAGCTTTGAATTCTTCGTATATTTTAGATAACATTCCTGTATCAGATGTGTCTTTTGCAAATACCTTGTCCCAGTCCATGGCTTGTCTTATTCTTTTGACTTGATCTTTGACGGTGTACTGTGAGGGCTTTCCAGATGGCGCTCATGGTGAAGAACCTGCTTGCCAATGAAACGTAAGAGATGGGAGTTTGATCCCTGGGTCAGGAAGATCCCCTGAAGGCAGGTATGGCAACCTACTCCAGTATTCTTACCTGGAGAATCCCATAGACAGAAGAGCCTGGTGGGCTACATACAGTCCATAGGGTCGCAAAGAGTCGGACACATCTGAAGCAGCTTAGCATAACACAGCACACTCTAGCTTATCACCCACCAGCTGGTCACAGCTAGTACTAGGGTACTTCAGGGAAAGCAACCAGCTAGGCTGGGATACAGCCTCGCCCACTAGCTTCGAAGTCGCTAGGTTGTGTCCAACTCTTTTGCGACCCCATGTCAGCTGCTTCAAGACTTCTTGAGCCCACAACTACTCTGGGACCTGGCTCTGTCCTCCAGAGGGTCCAGAACCAAGCCTTGCACACTAGTAGGCTGGCAATAGATGCCCCCCTAAGGGCCCTGCAGCCAGAGACCTCAGGTCCTGACTCTGCCCACCAGTTGGCTGGCACTAGCCTTAGACCAACCTCAGCAAACATTGGGCAGGCACCAGCTTCAGGTCACCTTCAGCCCTAGCCTGCCCACTAGTAGGTTGATACACCAACTCCAGGACCTCCAGGGCCAAAGACTCTAGGATCTGGCTTTGCCCACCCAGGGACTGGTACTAACCCCAGACCAGCTTTACCAGCTTGCTCATAGGACCTGCCCTGGTGTAAGCCAACAATAGCTCTAAGACATCTTGGACCCCTCAGCAGGCCTACCCAGGATTCAGCCCTACACACCAACAGGACAGAGACAGCTTTGGGACACCCTGGGCCCTGCAGCCAGCTGTGTCAAGAACTGGCTCTGCCTACCAGCCGATGAACATTAGATCCAGGAACCCCAGCTCTGCGGTCACCCACCCCACAACCTGGCTCTGCCCACCAGTGATCCAGTGCTAGCCTTGGGACCCCCTAGGGATCCACAGCCAGCCAGCTGCCTTGTGACCCAAGCCTGCCTAGCATCAACCAGCAGCCTTTGTGTAAGGACCTGGCAAACAGCTGAATTGGAGCCAGCTATGCCTGCCAGACTGTTCATAGTAGTCAGTTTGCTGTAACAGCAGGACCCATGCAGCCCCCATGAGGGGCATCCCTTGAGCATACAGTTCTGGTGACCAGTTGGAGTGTGTTGCTGGAACACATAGGATGTCTTCTACTAAAGAGAAGTTCCAAGGTTGGGGAATGTAACCAAACTACCAAATACATAGCAATAGAAATGGCAGATTAGTCAAAAAGAGGCCACAGAGGTACATGTTCTAAATGAAGGAACAAGATAAAACTCCATAAGGACTAAATGAAGTAGAGATAAGCAATTTACCAGATAAGAAGTTCAAGGTAATCGATCATAAAAATGTTCAAAGAAATTGGAAAAGATTGGATGTATAGATTGGGAATACAGACGTTTTTAACAAAGAGTACTAAAATATGAAATGACTAAATAGTGTAAGAATGCAGTAACAAAGGAAAAAAAATATGCTAGAAGGAATCAACAGTAGATTAGATCATAGAGAGGAACAAGTTAGCTGGAAAAATGGAGTAGTGGAAATCAATGAAATGGAACAGAAAAAGAATAAAAAGAAATGAGGACAGTTTAAGAGACTTGTAGGACACCAAGCATCTGAACATTTGCGTTTTAGGAGTCCCAGAAGGAGAAGAGAAAAAAGGGAATGGAATGTATTTGAAGACACAATAGCTAACAACTTCCTTGACCTGGGAATGGACCAGGAAGAACAGAGAGGCCCCCAAGAAGATCAACCCCCAAAAGATAACACCAAGATACATTGTATGATTAAAATGGCAAAAACTAAAGATAAAGAGAGACTATTAAAAGCTGCAAGGAAGAGTAACAAGTTGCCTAAAAGGGAACTCCCTTAAGGTTATCAGCTGACTTTTTAGCAGAAGCCCTGCAGAGCAGAAAGTTGTGGCTTGATACACTTAAAGTGATGCAAGGGAAAAATCTACAACCGAATATACTCTACCCACAAGACTTTCATTCAGATTTGATATAGAGGTCAAAACTTTTACAGATAAGAAAAGCTTATAGCACTAGCAAACCAACTTTACACAGAGTAGTGAAGGGGTTTTTCAAAAGAAAAAAAGAAAAGGCCAAGTTTTTATCATGATGGATGATGAGATTTAAAAAAAAATGTGGAGAAATAGTGATATATTTGAGAAGGGGAAAAATTGCAACCTGGAATGATTTTCACTGCAGTAGTAAACATTTCAGGCATGATACAATTTTAGTAATATTGACAGGTAAAAGAATGTTAGAGAACTCAAGATAATTAAGTTTTAAGAATGTCATCTGATGTGTATTTCAGAATTCCCAGGCCCTTTGCTCAATTCTCTGCAGCCACTATCCAAAGGGCAGTTGTTCAATTATCTGTCAGGGCTCATCCTAGAAAAAAACTGGGAAAAATGAAAACATGAGCAGAGGGTTTTGTTCAGTACTTTTGTTTTTTTTTTAAAGGTAGATTACTGAGGGAAAGGGGTTGCTGATTTAGCATTCTCTGGGATTCTAATATCCCCTCTATCCTGGAGATAGTGTTAGTTGATTTTGGAATTTACCTAATAAGATACCAAATTTTCTTTTTAAAAATACACCAACTCAGGAGGCCTGTATATTCATTGATGCATGAACATTGTTACTCCAGGGAGCCGCCTTAGATCCTTGTTAAATTACCATATATGACTCCCTGTCCTCCTCTTAAGTCAGCTCTGATCATCCCTCCTTGAATCTTAGTCAGTTGGCTATTCCACTTACTTATCCAAAGCGTAATAAACACACCTCAAAAAAATAAAATAAAAAGGCCACAACTAGAAATATGAAAATTATGAAAGAAAAACATATTATTGTTAAAGACAAATATATAGTAAAGGTAGTAAATCAACCACATATAAAAGTAGTATGAAAGTTAAGAAATAAAAATAGTAAAATCACCTATATCCCCAATAAGTAGTAAAGGGATACACAAAAAAATGTAAAATATGATGTCAAAAACAGTGACATATTGGGGCGGGTAGAAATTCACAGAGTTGTTAAAATACATTTGAACTTAAGAGATCATCAGCTAAAAATAATTACTTAAAACATACGTATTGGTATATTTAAACTGCATGGTAACTGCAAACCAGAAATGTAATAATATAACAGATGCACACACAAAACAAGAAAGGAATCCACATGTAACAAGATGATAATCAAATCACAAGGGAATAGAGCAAAAGAAGAAAGGAACAAGAAACAGCTTCACAAAAAGCCCAAACACAATTTTCAAAATAGCAATAATTCAGTAATTACTATCAGTGATTGGGCTTCCCTGATAGCTCAGTTGGTAAAGAATCTGCCTGCAATGCAGGAGATGCCAGTTTGATTCCTGAGTCGGGAAGATCCTCTGGAGAAGGGATAGACTACCCACTCCAGTATTCTTGGGCTTCCCTTGTGGCTCAGAATCTGCCTGCAATACGGCAGACCTGGGTTTGATCCTTGGGTTGGGAAGATCCCCAGAGAAGGGAAAGGCTACCCACTCCAGTATTCTGGCCTGGAGAATTCCATGGACTGTATAGTCCGTGGGGTAGCAAAGAGTCAGACAGGACTGAGTGACTTTCACTATCAGTAATCACTTTATATGTAAATTGACTGAAAGCTCTAATCAAAAGATATAATTGCTGAATGGATACAAAACAAGACCCATATATACACTGCCTGCAAGAGAACTCACTTCAGATCCTAAGACACACACAGACTGAAAGTAAGAGGGTGGAAAAAGTTATTCCCTGCAAGTGGAAATGAAAAGAATGTCAGGATAGTTATATCAGATAAAATAGATTTTTACAACAAAGACTGTCAACAGGAGACAAAGAAGGATATTACATAATGACCAGGGGATCTATCCAGTATGCAGCCAGCATAGGCACACCTAAACACATAAAACAAATATTAGCAGACTTAAAGGGAGAAATTGGTAGTAACACAATAATAGTAGGGGATTTTAACACCCCACTTATATCAGTGAACAGATCATCCAGACAGAAAATGAATAAAGAAATATTGGCCTCAATCAACACATTAGACCTGTGCTCTGAAGAGCAGAGTACACATTCTTTGGAGGTACATGTGGAACATTCTTCAGGATAGGTCACATGCTGAGCCACAAAACTAGTCCCAGTAAAGTTACAAAAATTCGAGATCTTATCAAGCATCTTTTGCAACCACAACACTGTGAGATAGGCATCAGCCACAAAACAATAAAATTACTATTTATTTGTATTATTAATCCCTCAAAAAACAAAACAAAACCCCAGACACATGGATGCTAAGTAGTAGTCTACATAACAACCAGTGGATCATTGGAACAATCAAAGAAAGAATAAAAATACACCTGGAGACAAATGAAAATGAAAACATAATGATCCAAAACCTATGGGATATGGCAAAAGCAGTTCTAAGAGGAGAATTTACAGAGATACTAGCCAAACTCAGGAAACAAGAACATTGTCAAATAAATATCCTACACTTACACCTAAACGATGTAGAAAAAGAATGAATAAAACCCACCCAAAGTTAGTAAAAGGAAAGAAGTTAAAAAGATCAGAGCAGAAATAAAGGAGATACTGAAAGGTTGTTGCTGAGCTGTGAAAGATGACAGGGTTCTTGGCCTCTGGAGGAGAAGCATTCAATCTGGGGCCAGTGACAAGGCTTGGTCGCTCAGAGCTTTTGTACTTTAATAAAGTTTTATTAAAATATAAAAGAGATAGAGAAAACTTCTGACGTGTACATCAGAAGCCGGCAAGAGTGCCCCCCTGCTCGTCTTTACCCGGATGTTATATAGTTACTAGCAGTATGCTAATTAGAGAAAGGAAATGTCTCAAAACTCAGAGACTGACACCAGGCTCCTCACCCACAACATGCATTTTGGGATAACATTGGCACAAGGTGGGTTTTCCCAGGCCATAAAATGATTGACATGAATCTTGAAGAAAGGCAGGTTTCCAAGTAAATATATAGATTCAGTAACATAGATTAGAAGAACTTTTGTATGAATAAAACATATTGGTTTGTCAAGGTTCTGAGTCTTAGGTGAAACTGACTTGAAGAGTCTAGGGTAAATACATAGTTCATTAACATAGCTTAAGACAAATATTTCCATAAGAAAAACACACTGGTTAGCTCAAGGTTTGAGAAAAGTTAAGTTCTGGTGGAACCAGGTGTCATCATGGCAACACGAAGGGGAAAAAAACACTTGTAGTTTGTTTCCTCCTGCCGCTTAAGAGAGAGGTAGAAAAAGTCTGACACTTGCCTGTTTCCTCCGTTTGGAGACCCCAGCCTTCCTGCTTGTTACCCTCTCAATACCTAAAAAAATAAAAGATTAATGAAACTAAAAAGCTGGGTCTTTGAGAAGATTTTTAAAAAATTGATAAACCTTTAGCCAAACTCATGAAGAAAAATAAGAGAGGGTCCAAATCAATAAAATCAGAAATGAGAAGTTATGACTGATACCACAGAAACACAAAAGATCATTACTCACCAATAAAATGGACAGCCTAAAAGAGATGGAAAAATTCCTAGAAATGTCCAGTCTCCTAACATTGAACCAAGAAGAAGTAGAAACTGTCAGCAGATTAGTTACCAGTAATGAAACTGAGTCCATAATAAAACTCCCAACAGACTATAGTCCAGGGCTAGATGACTTCACGGGTGAATTCTACCAAACATTTAGAAAAGAGCTAACACCTGTCCTTTGTGAACTATTCCAAAATATTTGCAAAGGAAGAAATGCTTCCAAGCTCTGTGAAGCCAGTATCACCCTGATACCAAAATCAGACAGACACAGCAGGTTAAAATCATATGTTTTTCTCAACAGGTTGATAAAAGGAATTAGATGTCATATCTATCTTAAGTAAAGCTCAAGGCAAACTGGAATTAGAAGGAAGCTTTCTTAGCCTGACAATTGTTAGTAAAATATAAAAGTGGTCTCCTAAAATCAGGAAAAAGACAAGAGGCCTACAGTCACCTCTCTTCAACGTTGTTCTGAAAATCTTGACGTTTTCTTTTGCTGTTACGGAAAAGCAGGAAATAGAAATAAAATAATGACGAAAAAGAAGAAACGTAACACTGTCTTTCTCAAGTGGTTATTGTCGCCTTTGAACTAAAAGGATTAACAAATTGTTAGAAATAATAGACTTTGCAAGATAGCTGAATATAGGATTCATATTAGAAAATAATCAGTTGTCTTTCTTCCTGCCATGAACAGACAAAAGATGTTGTTCTTCAGTCACTAAGTCGTGTCCAGCTCTTTGTGATCCCAAAGAACTGCAGTACGCCAGGCTCCTCTGTCCGCCACTATCTCCTGGAGTTGCTCAAATTCGTGTCCATTGAGTTGGTGATGCTATCTAACCATCTCATCCTCTGCCACCCCCTTCACCTATTACCTTCAGTCTTTCTCAGCCTCAGGGTCTTTTTCAGTGAGTCAGCTCTTTGCATCAGGTGCTCAAAGTATTGGAGTTTCAGCTTCAGCAGCAGTCCTTCCAATGAATGTTCAGGGTTGATTTCCTTTGGGATTGACTGGTTTGATCTCCTTGCAGTCCAACGGACTCTGAAGAGTCTTCTCCAACACCACTTTTCAAAAGCATCAATTCTTCTGTGCTCGGCCTTCTTTAGAGTCCAAACGATAAAAGTCAGACAAAACATATCTGTCAAAATAAGATACTGTTGACAATAGAAAAAAAAAAAGAATTTAAAAATATATTCAAGCTGTATGGAAAAATTATGAAACTTTTTGGGAAGGCATTTAAAAAATTAAATACCGACATACCATCTTCTTGAATAGGAAGATATCAGTATCTAAAAGATGATTCTCAAAAACGATCTGATGTACAGATTTAACTTAAAAACACATTAATATTATGAGGAACTTGATGAGCATAGAGAGGCCTCAAAAGAGCCAACATTTTTAAAGAAGGAGAAAATGAGGGTCCTTATGTTATTAGTACTGAAGACCTATTTTAAAGATATGAAAATTAATAATTAAGAACATAATATTATTGGCTTTGGGATAGACAGTTGACCAGTGGATTGGAGTATAGGACCCACAACAGAGAGGTCATTGAGATCACTGGAAGATGGCAGACTTCACTGCATTTATGATGTAAAACAAACTTGCATGATCTTCACAGAGTTAAAAATTTCTTAAACATAGAATACAAAGTAAAGGGGAAGGTTGATAAGTCCTATGAAATTAAACTTAAGAACATCTGTTCATTGAAAGATGTTGTAAAGAAAGTAGAAAGATAAAACACAAACTGGGAGAGAAGACTTGAAACATCGCCAAAGGATCTGTGTGTGTATATATACATGCGTACGTGGGTCAATGCATGCATACATATATGCAGCTGGGAAATCAGTAAGACAGAAATGTTTCTACACAAGAGGAAAGATAAATGGGGAGTAAGCATGTGGAAAGATGATCAATCTCATATGTAGTCACGAAATGCAAATTAATACCACAGTAGCATGCTATTTTATGTTTTCCATGTTAGCCAAAATTCTCATCCTGACATTACCAAAGATAGCAGGGAATTTGATCACCACAAAGTTTTATACACTTCCAATGAGAGTATAAATTGGTGTAATAGTTAGGAAAATAGTTTGTTGTTGTCTTAAGAGTTGGGCATCCACATTTCAAAAGACTGAATAGTTCACATTTTTATGGGGTATTTACCTAGAAGGGTGTCTTTAAGACTATTTTTACTAGACTTGTAGTAATATATTTACAATTTGGTCAATTAAACACATAGAGGTGGATGAGTATCAAAGGTTCATGAAATAATTGCATTGCATTTGATGCTATCTTATTTCATTTTTAAGACTTCTGATTTTGGCTTTTTAAATGAATGAGTTGCTACTTGGAATTTGAAACTACGCTTATCTGTAGGCATATTGCACACGTATGTTCTGGGGAGACTTATAAGAAAAAGACTATAGTAGCGATATTGTTCATAATAACAAGCTGAAAACAACCACATTTCAATAACAGGGGAATGAATAGATGTTTTGGTATATTTGTATGGTTACATGTGGACAGCATTGCAAACAAATAAATAAACTTAAATAAATAAATACAAAACAGAAATCTTTAAAATATTGAATTAAAACAACATAATTTTTTATAAAACTAAAAGATGCAAAAGAGCCTATGGTTTAGAGATGTGTATAAATGTAATGAAATCACATAGACATATGTATACAGGGAAAAATACTAACATGATAAACAGACTTTGGTGATTACCTTTGGGTTTGAGAAGGCAGGTGAAAGAATGGGGGCAGATAGGTTATTAGTGCTGATCTGTTTCTTGATTTGGTGGTTTTAAGGTAGTTTGTTATTATTATGCTTCATTATATATACATGCTACATATATTCTTTGTATTTGCCAAATTAGATCAATGTTTTTAGTAGCTTCATAGAGCTTGAGTTCTGCAAACATTTCTTATGTGATTTCTTGAACAATTTTCTGCATTTTTGCTTATATTCCTTTTTCTTATTTTCAAGAGAAGCCAGAATTCCCGATTTTTAGAAAGTATCTCCAGTTTGAGGGCTTCCCCAGTAGCGCTAGTGGTAAAGAACCCACTTGCCAATGCAGGAGAATTAAGAAGTGCAGGTTCTATCCTTGTGTCAGAAAGATTCGCTAGAGGGAGGGCATAGCAATCCACTCTAGTATTCCTACCTGGAGAATCCACATGGGCAGAGGAGCCTGACAGGCTTTGGTCCATAGGGTTGCAAAGAATCGGGCATAACCGAAGCAACTTAGCATGTACCCACTCCAGTTTGAAGGTTTTTCTTGAGAAGAAACCCGTTGGATGTCAAACAAAATTGGTTTAGGGACCAGATTTGCACATATGCCACCAGCGTTCTTGGTCCTCATCCTAACGTTCTCCTCACATAATTCATTTTCTGTGGAGATGGATTTCCTGGGGCTGTTTTTCCCTTGGGTTGAAATGGCTTGTCTGGTGGATGTTAATGGATGATGGTGGAGGAGGATTCAGCATTGTAATCTCTCTCTCTCCTTTTTTTTTAAATACAATTGATTTCTAAAAATCATTTGTTTATTTGGCTGCACTGGGTCTTTGTTGTGGCATGCAGGATCTTCATTGTGTCACACGGGATCTTTGCCTGTGGCTCACTGACTGCCCAGTTGTGGCTCACAGGCTCAGTAGTTGTGGCACGCTGGCTCCAGCCCAGAGCTGGCAGGCTTCTCTAGTTGTAGCACCCAAGCTCTCTGGTTGTGGTACATGGGCTTTGGAGCACATAGGCTAAGTAGTTGCAGCATGTGGGATCTTAGTTCCCCAACCAGTATTTGAACTTGCATCCCCTGCATTGCAAGGTAGATTCTGAACCACTGGACCACAAGGGAAGTCCCAAGCATTATACTCTTGGGACTGTTTCATATACACGTGTTCTGGCATCTGTTCATATTGTTACCCAAAATGCAGGTCCATATGCCTGATGCACAGTGAGGTCAAACAATACTAAAACATTGGAGTTTGGAACAGGGAAAGGTTTATTACAGAGCCATGCAAGGAGATGCATAGCTTATGCCCTAAGAACCCCAAAGTTACTGAAAGCTTTCTGCAAAGCCGTTTTTAATAGGAAAGGTGGGGGAGGGGCATGGTTAGTTGTTGCATACTGCTGCTAAATCACTTCAGTCGTGTCCGACTGTTAGCGACCCCATGGACTGCAGCCTATCAGGCTCCTCCGTCCATGGGATTTTCCAGGCAAGAGTACTGGAGTGGGCTGCCATTGCCTTCTTCGTGTTGCATACTACTTGGAGTCAAAGCCTTTGTTCTTGAAGTCAGGTCATGGCCAGGTAACTATATTCCTGTAAAATGAATGTTATTCTCTGTCCTGACAAGAAAGGGCAAGGTCCCCAACTCTGCCCAGCTGCCATCACTGAAGGAGCCAGGTGTCTAACCCAGCTGGCTCTCAGACTGTCCATATGAGGTGGGGGCCAGGTCCCACAGACTGCAACCCAGACAGACTGCTACTCCTGTTAGATTACAGAGACAGGAATGGGGGAGAGGTTCACTGTTCTCTCAAGGCCTGGGCCAAGGCTGTTGGGTGGTCTTGGTGAGGAATCTGATGCCCTTGCAGGACACATCCCCCAGCTTGTTCTCTGGGCCCAGCAGATCACCTGCTGGCCCAAGGCCAGGTGAGCTGGAGGGCCTCTGGGAGAAGGGTGGGATCCCCCTCTTTCTGTAACAGGGCAGGATGAGCACAGGCCTTAGCAGGTAGCCATTGCTGTGCCTCATTACTCCACATCCTGTTCGTAGCTAGGCAACAGGTCTTGCTCGGCCATTGGTCAGTGCCTCAGTGGACCCTGCCCACAAGCAACCAACTTTCAGTGAGCGACCCTTAGGGAAGAGATTGAGCCAAGGGTTGGTTGGTGGTGTGGTGGTCATCAGGTGGAGAGTGAGATAAGAGGCAGATTCAGGCCTTCTCCTGGAGGCCCTCCAGCTCACCCAGCCATCCATCTCTTTGTGTGAATCTGTAATAAACCTTTCTCTATTCGAGACTCAAGCGTTTTAGTACTGATGGGCCTCACAGTGCGTCGGGCACACGGACTCGCAACATTGCCTCACTCTTTACCTTATGACTACCATGCAGCCGACCCTTGGCTGAATTCCACTCACTGTTGCCCCTTAACAGATGATTGCTTGTGGGCAGGGCCCACTGTGGTGCCAGCCAGTAGCTGAGCAGTACTAATGGTTGCTCATTGATAATTGGTTACTTGTGTGGGGCCCGCTGATGTGCTGACCAATGGCTGAGCAGGACCCCTTCCCTGATAACAGGATGTGGAGTTATTATGCACACCAAGGGCTAAAGGTTCCCACTCACTGTGCTCTGTTACAGTATGGACTCGGATTGTTAAAGTTTCACGAATTTTGTGAGCTGGTTTTTAACGACCATGTATATCTTGAAATTGGTCACTACAGCAGTATCAGTAATAGTATAGATTAGAATATACCCTACTTGTTTGACACTGCTTTCCCCTTTTGCCCCATTATACTTTAATTTTCCACAGCTAGAGTATCTTTCTCTGTGGTCTAAACGGTGACTACTGTGCTCTGCTTGTTTTTAATGAAAGAGAATCTATAAGAAACCAAAATGTACTAGATTCATTTGAAAGCTGTTCTATTAAAATAGAGATCAGAAAGAAGCTTTATATTTTGAATCACTGAATTCCTTACTTTACTGTTCTTAGCTTCTTAGAAAGCTTCTTTTTAAAAACTCCAAAATCCTAGAACAAAATTTAGGTCTTTTTCTCTTTTCAGAGGGGGAAAAAATACAACTTTATGGCTCTCTTTGAGATGTTTTATTCTAAAGAATTTTTCAGATTTCTAAAAGGTTAGTCGTTATTACAAGTCCCCACTGCTCACTTCGGGTGTGGGATATGTAGGTTGAAAGCAGTTAACTATTATTAGGCATCAGCAGGTCAGCATGGATGCACAAACATATGATGATCTCAATCTAATAACTGCTCTTATTCCTGAACTTACCACCTCTCCTGCAGTTCCATGATGTGACTGCCTCACTACTGGGCCCTCCATTGTGCAGATTAGCCATGTATCAGTAGAATGTACAGTTTGAGAGCAGAGGTGTTTAATTAGCTACTTATGACCAATCTTTGTCTAATTAGATGGTACTTCATGAAGAGCCAGAAAACGTTTTTACAGTTCTCTTTGAAGTAAAAACCGAGGGTGCAGGCCCAGTTCTCTTAACATTGAGACCTCAGGGAATTTCTGTCTCATGATAAAGAAATATTTAAAATAGGTTTTCACCAGAATTTTAAATAGTAAAATATTGTGTGATGTGGATAATATTTTTGTAAATGCTCTTCTAGACTAATACTTTAAAATGCCAGGCATTTCTAGTTTCCTTTGCCTTTTTTTTTTTCCTGATGAAGAAAAAATTGCAAAAGCTTTAATTTAGCTTTGTAAATACAGGGCTGAATTTGCATTGAAATACAGGTAATTATGTTAAAAGGATAGATCACAAAATTCATCTATTTAACAAACATCTTTTTTTCTTAAAATTTTGTAAGGAGATAATTTAATTTTGAAAGTTTTCAAATTCTGATTAGCATTTCTTCATGCGATTGAAAAATCTCCTGTTCTTATACATTTTTCTGTTAGAAAAAACCTGTCTTTGGGTCAAATATTTATCTCTCTTCTCCTTGAATGATTTCAATAAAGTCAGACTTCTGGTATTATCATATAGGCATTTTTTTGGGAAATAGTTAATTTTCTGTGAGAACACTGTTCTTCAAGCAAAACCAAATTTAAGATTCATAACTTACATTAGCATATTCCCTTAATAATCACATTGTTTATTTTTTTTTTTAAGAAACATCTGAAAACGTACATTATGTATTACATTTATCTCAGAGCTGAAAGGAGACCCTCACTTGCCTTTCCCCCTACATTCATGGCCTCTGATTCTAGTTATACTCACAGAAGATGTTCTGCAGACTCAAATAGACAGGGCCTCCCCTTGCAGCTCATTTATTTTCTCTTAAAATAGCAAAACTCTGATCGTTTGCTTTAATTATATTTTTAGGAACATTCAAACGATTATTATCTTCTTTGTCATACCTGGCTCATTTCCTGGTACTAAACTCAAAATAGAATCTGATCCTGTTGGTTGCATAACACATTGAGTCATCATTTCTTCCTATTGCTATTGGGAATAGACACTGCTCATGGCAGTTCCCTTTTCATTCAGTCGCACTCTGCAACTGCCAATTTGATATTTCTCAATTCTTTGAGACTGATAATCTGCTTTTCAGATGTGTGTTTTATTGAGTTTTCTCTTAAGATTATTAAGTGCTCCCAAGTAGAATAAATACTGTGTGTAAAAACAAGCATATTAGGTAACTATGAAACTAGCATGTACTTTGAGATGACTCATGTTTTCCTGAAAAAAAGTTTACAAGAAAACATCTTTCAGGGAAAATTTAGGGTTATGTAAAACTTCAGGACTATAAGATGATTGAAATTTAATTAGTCATTGAATACTAATTAAGTTGTTCTGTTTAATTCTTTAGTAGGAAAATTTTTATAGTCAGCTTTATAGAGTGCTAATTTTTTAAAAAATATTTATTTATTTTTGGCTATGTTGGGTCTTATTTGTGGCCCATGGCATCTTCATTGTGGCATCTTTTGTTGTGGTGGGCATGTTGATTGCTCCACAGCAGCTGGGGATCCTAGTTCCCTAATGAAGGCTCGAACCTGTGTCCCCTACATTGGAAGGTGGATTCTTAACCACTGGGCTGCCAGGGAAGTCTGTACAGAATGCTAATTTATATTAATATTCAAAAGTACCAAGTAGTTTGCCTATTTAATGATGTGAGAGTATTAATACTCTTGTTTTCTGTGTTCTTTTTTATGTTAAGGACTCCACATTTCATTTTTTTATTTTATATTTTTATAGAAGTTGTAATGTTAAATAAGTAATGTTAAAAACTTTTATCTGAGTAAATATCTTAAATTCTTAACTTCTCACATTTAAAAATAATTTTCATTACTTCTAAAAAGATAAAGTGTATAACAGAAAAGTGTTACATTCTCTAATTTCAGAATTAAGAAAACCTTTAGCATGAGCTGATTCATTTTAAACCCTTCCTACTAGTGAGTGCCCTCATTTCTCAGGTCAGCAAGTTTCCATTTGTTAATTTCTTTCTCTTTTCCTGCCACTGCATTGTATAAACCACACCCTCATACTTCACCTCCTGTGAAACTTGAAACCTGTCTGTTGAACATATGCCTTCCACCATCATTTTATTTTAACAAAGTAGTAGTTGTCAGTTTTCATTCCAGTGCCTAAAAAGGACAGTGCCAACGAATGTTCAAACTACCTTACAACTGTGCTCATTTCACATGCTAGTGAGGTTATGCTCAAAATCCTTCAAGCTAGGCTTCAGCAGTTTGGGAACCAAGAACTTCCAGATGTACAGGCTGGGTTTCGAAGAGACAGAGAACAAGAGGTCAGATTGCCAACACTCACTGAATCATGGAGAAAGCAAGGGAGTTTCAGAAACATATCTGCTTCTGCTTCATGAACTACACGAAAATCTTTGACTGAATGGATCACAACAAACTGTGGAAAACTCCTATTAGAGATGGGAATACCAGACCACCTTACCTGTCTCCTGAGAAACCTATATGTGGGTCAAGAAGCAACAGTTAGAATCTTACATGGAACAACGGACTGGTTCAAAATTGTGAAAGGAGTACAAGAAGACGGTATATTGTTACCCTGCTTATCTGATTTCTATGCAGAATAAATCATGCAAATGCAGGGCTGGATGAATCACAAGCTGGAATCAAGATTGCTGGGACAAATATCAACAACCTCACATATGCAGAAGATACTACTCTCATGACAAAGTGAAGAGGAACTAAAGAGTCTCCTGATAAAGGTGAAAGAGGAGGGTAAAAAAGCTGACTTAAAATGCAACATTCAAGAAACTGCAAAGAGATCAAACCAGTCAATCCTAAAGGAAATCAACCTTGAAAATTCATTGGAAGGACTCATGCCGAAGCTAAAGCTCCAATACTTTGGCCATCTGATGCAAAGAGCAGGTTCATTAGAAAGAATGCTGATGCTGGGAAAGATTGAAGGCAAAAGAAAAAGCGGGTGGCGAAGGATGAGTTTGTTGGATAGCATCATCAACTCAGTGGACATGAATTTGAGCAAACTCTGGCCGAGAGTGAAAGACAGAGGAGCCTGGTGTGCTGCATTTCATGGGGTTGCAAAGTCAGACCAGACTTAACAATTGAACAACAGCAGCAAGCTATTTGTCTATAGACTTCTCACAGTGAAGGGAAAGGGCATAGTCATTAATTGCATTTTCATTTTTGTTTTTCTTCTTTTAATGACATTTTATACTTACCCAAAAAATGATGCTTTTTAACTTTCTATTAGCTAAGTGTGATTTTTAAGTGTAATGTTTGTTTGAGAATATTAACTAATAAAAATGTAGAGCAAAGCCTTGTCAACTCTTTTTGAGACAATCATTGCCTTTGTGTTTCAGTGTTAAGAGCATTATAGATGACCAAGAATTGTCCTTTTCTGGTATTCTCTCCATTATGCTTTAGGTATTATGAGGTTATCAAATATTTCTTTTGTAATTTATAGTCAATTTATTCCTTTTACACTTCTATTTAGTCTACATTTTCAATGCCCAGTTTGAAGTGAAGAAAAATTCCTCTTTCCATATACATCACATCAGTTTGTTCCTATTTAAAAAAATCTAAGGAACTTGAAATAATCCCTATTTACCATGAGTTGAAATTTTCAGAAACTGGAACTTGGGAGTACATATATTTCAAGCCTGGATTTGATTTTGTATGTTTGTGTGTGTTTTAGTCTCTTAGGTCCTATCCGACACCTTGCAACCCCATGGACGTAACCCACCAGGCCCCTCTGTCCATAGGACTTCCCAGGCAAGAATACTGGAGTGGGTTGCCATTTCTTTCTCCAAGGGATTGTCCCACCCAGGGATTGAACCCGCATCTTCAGCATTGGTGGGCAGATTCTTTACCACTAAGTCACAGGGGAAGCCAGGTTTGATTTTTTGAAAGCCCTTTAAACTCACTTCTGTTAATTCATTCTCTGATGAGTCAGCTTCCAGCAGATTTAGTGAGTCCTGAAGGCAGTTACTGTTGACCAGCGTTTTCCACAGTGAGGAGAAGATACTCCCCCTGTTCCTATTGCTTTCTCCAGCTTAGGAACTCTGCAGTTTTTCTTTTCTGTAGCTCTGTAGGGCTGCATATATTCATATTGTTCCATTTAATTATAAAATGAAAGAAGTTAATAAGAAAAATAGAGACAATATAGGACAATAGAGGAAAATAGAGACAATATCAGGATTAATGGAGATAGAAGAGGCAATGAAAAATCTTGAGGTTTGTTGCAGAGTGGTAAGAAGGATATTATTGACCAGCTTTATGTGATGTTAATCTTTGTTTCTGAATGGGCAATAAGGTGGTGTGAATGCTCTGTTGGAAAAACATGTATAAAGTGCCAAGGAAGCATAAAGATAATTACCTCTAAAGATAATTAGGGGCTAGCTGGGCATTCTAGGCAATGGGCAGCTTGTACACAGCTTTGGATGTAAATGATTTCTGAAGGTGCCTTAAGTAGTTTGGGCCTGGAGTATGGAGTATGTGTGTGAAGAGAAGAGGTTGGGTAGGTGGGCAGCTGTTTCCTGTGCCATGCTGAATTTTTCACTGTTTTTATCTTGAATGTGGAATAAATCATTGTACTGTTTTAAATAGAGGAGTATCATGAATGTGTTTGCATTTTAGAAAATTATCCTGCAAGAAATATAGAAGGTATAATGGTAGGGAAACATTGAGGATCGTTGTTCAGTTGCTCAATCATGTCTGACTCTGCGACCCCCGTGGAGTGCAGTGCGCTAGGCCTCCCTGTCATTCACCGTCTCCTGGAGTTTGCTCAGACTCATGTCTGTTGAGTCAGTGATGCCATCCAACCATCTCCTCCTCTGTTGTCCCCTTCTCTTCCTGCCCTCAATCTTTCCCAGCATCAGGGTCTTTTCCAGTGAGTCAGCTCTTTGCATTAGGTGGCCAAAGTATTGGAGCTTCAGCTTTAGCATCAGTCCTTCCAGTGAATATTCAGGGTTGATTTTCTTTAAGATTGACTGGTTCTATCCTTCACTGTGCAGGTGAAGGAAGTCAGAGGCCTCCTGCTTGCGAGAAATGAGGGGGCCCATAACTCTGACTGTAGCAGAGGGAGGGGAATTTGCCAATTTGTGAGCTGTTAGGCAGGACTTAGAAAACAATTAGATGTAAGATCCCTGGAAAAGAGCGCATTTGAGATGACTTCTGGGTGTCTGTTTTGAGTAACTTGGTGAATGGAGATGCTAATCAAATGTGAAATAGAATCTTGAAGGATTGACAGGAAGTTGATTTGAACATGATAAAGTATTTAAGTAGAGGTGTCCAACAGGCAGGTAACTATAGAGATACAGTTTAGAGAGAAGTTTGGATTTCAGGTGGTGATTTGGATATCATTGGTATTACAGATGGTGAAAGGAAAGAGACCTCCTGGGAAGAACTTCTATTGATAGGGGAAGAAGACTGAGTTATATAACCAGAGGCGGGAAGAAAGGCAGGAAAGATGAGGGCAGGGACCCAGCAGGCAAAGGAAGAGAGGAATTCAAAGAGGAGGAGTGTCCAAGATTAAAGTTTCTGATCTTCAGAGGCAACAAGTTTAATAGGGACTGGATAGTGCCCATTGGCTATGGGACAGTATCACAGTGTCACTGGGAAGTGAAGCAAAAACAGTCTCTGTGAGACGAGCGGAACTAGCACTGTGAGGTGGAGGTGAGTGGAAGTGTTTATTCTTTTCCCTCCAGAAGCTTATCTTACCGGAAGGTGAGCCAAGGCCATAGTGAGGCCTGCTTCGGGAAAGATTTTGATGAGAGAGACTTGAGACTGGGGACATTGGGGAGGTAGCAGATCAAAGGAGTCTAGAAATAGGATAATTTCTATAACTAGCTTTGTAGAAAGGAAGGGGGTTTGGGACCTGTGTAACACTAATTCCATTTTGCTTGTAGTGGCTTGAGGTGATTGTGGGAGCCACTCAGATTAATTTGCCATTATATTACATCATCAATTTTACTTTTTTGTCAGATAAAATTTTATTTTTTCATTACTCTCATTTCCTGATTGTAAACACTGACATCGCTGTCTGTTCATTTTTTCATCAGGTGGCACATTGTGTGGA
This sequence comes from Cervus canadensis, assembly GCF_019320065.1. Lineage (NCBI taxonomy): Eukaryota > Metazoa > Chordata > Mammalia > Artiodactyla > Cervidae > Cervus > Cervus canadensis. Next base: position 19,597,452 of record NC_057415.1, read on the forward strand.
GCACCTTTGAATTTGTCCTGTATTTTCAAGCTCCCACCTCCCCCCAAAACTCTCAGACAGGTACAAATAGTGAAACATGCCCGTTGCAAAGACTCGTTCATTCCTGCTCAACCAATAGTGCTTTTGCCTCAGATGGCAGCATCTATATGTGCTCTATCCCAGCCTTTTCAGACTTTTTCTCTTAGAATAAATTTGATAAATTTCTTCATGTATGAATAAAACTCAGTGCACTTCAACACATTTGAATAAACATCTCTGTCTGAGGAATTTCACATATCAGAATACCTATGGAAGATAGGCTTCTAGTGATGGTATCTTTTAATATTTTATTTTTATTCATTTTTATTTTATTTACTTTAATACATAATTGACATGTAACTTGTGTAAGTTTAAGGTGAATGTGTTGATTTGATATATTTATATATTGTCATATGATTACCACTGTAGCATTAGCTAACACCTCCATCATGTCACACAATATTATTTCTTTTTTGTGGTGAGAACACATTAAGAGATGGTACCTTTTTAATATCCCCATTCTATTCATATGTTAAGGTTGTTCAGCCTAAACTTTGCATTTACATAGTCAAAAATAGAATTAATAGAAAGGATTCTGCTTTACATAATAATTAACCAGTCAGTTTTTGAACTGGTTATGAAAAATCTATATATTATGATTTATAAAAGTTTCAGTAAAATATTAATCTGTTTCTGAACTAAAGAAAGTCTGATTTTGAGTTTGTGATTGGCCAATCCCTTCCCAGTCATACTTACAGGCAGATTCAAGTGTCTCTTCCGTCTGAAGTGTGTGGTATTTTCTAGGAATTATTCATCGTGTGTGTGTGTGTGTGTGTATGTGCTCATTGTATTCTTACCAAATGGTAGAACTATTGGGTTGATGCCTTGGCAACCACTGAGACTGCTTCTGTTTTGTTTGAGTAAATATATTCTCTCAGCGAGGTTCTATCATTCTAAGAACCAAGATAACCTGTAAAAGGGTCATGAATTATCCATTATACCTAAGTCATTTCAACTTGAAATTTATATGAACCAAACATCTCATAAAAGACTTTAGGTTCAAAGATTACGAAGAACTGTGATCCTGTTAATGCAACAGAAAGTATTTATGAAAGTATTTCAGTAGTACGGTAAGATTTAAAGATGTTACTGCTTATTTTAAGTGGTAGAACACTATATGATCATTATATTTTCTAGAATCATGGTAAATGAAATGCTTGTTTAGTTAATAGTGAAAGGAATATAAAATTCTGTAGATAATATACCATTTGAATTATATTTACATTAAAAAATTTGAAATAATTGCATAGAACACCCTTACTGAAGAAGCATGAAGTCTTTCTTTCTGTTTCAGCTAATCTTCCAGTGCCAACCATTGCAGCAATTGATGGACTTGCTTTAGGTGGTGGACTTGAACTGGCTTTAGCGTGTGATATAAGAGTAGCAGGTGAGAATTAGTCCTATTAAAACATAACTTTTTTTCTATTAATTTTTGAGAATTTGGTATTGAAACGCCAACTAAAAATCTTAATTTATATACTTAAAATAATTGTCATAGATAATGGAACTATATGTAACTTTGTTCTGTATTTTCCAAGTCTCCTGTAGATGTTTTTATACTTTCATAATTTAAAAAATAAAAAAGAAACATAACTTTTAAAAAATGAGATTTGTATTTACTGTGTGTGCTCAGTTGTGTCCAACTCTTTGTGACCCCCTAGACTGTGGCCTGCCAAGCTCCTCTGTCCATGGGATTTTCCATGCAGGAATACTGGAGTGGGTTGCCATTTCCCCTTCCAAGATCCCTTGGATCTATCCCTGAATCAGGAATAGAACCTGTGTCTCCTGCATGTCCTGCAATGGCAGGTGGATTCTTTACCTTCAGATAATTCCAAATATTTTTTTCTCCCGTATTGTTGAATAAAACATGTTAAAAAAAAAGTCACCTGTTGAGGTTAATGAAGTATTTAAAATTCCCAGTTAAGAAAACAGTCTTTTATACTATCTCTTTCAGTCTTAGCAGGAGTAAAGGAGAACAGGAATTGGGTCAGATGGAACTGAATTTGGATCTTAGGTCCTGTCATTTTTAGATCAGTTTCTCCTCTACAGTGGGGGAAATGAAGGTTTCTATTGTGAAGATAAAATGAATTCATCTCCGGCATGTGCCTAGTCTAAGCATGTAATTATTATTAGGGCTATGGTAATAATGACTAAATGTCTTTGAGGTTCACTTTGTTCCTGCAAGGTTTTCTGAGTGTTGGATGAGGTGATTATGAAAGTAATAAAGGAAACAGTTAGTGCTAGCCATGTGCTGAGTATTGACTTGGTGCTTACCTAATACTCGACGTATACTTAGGCTCAGTTAATCTGCATAATAGCTCTGTGAGAGAGATACACTTTTGGTGCTTGAGGAAGCTAGGGCTGAGACAGGTGAAGAAACAAACCACAAATCAGTGACCAAGCTGGGATTTGAACCCAGGCAGTCTCATGTCACAGCGCTCACTTCTGTTATCCTTTCAGAGTACTGCATGCTGCCCCTGCTATTCTCGACACTGTCTTCTGTATGATCACAGCGCTGTCTGTATCATTGTCCCTCATCAGGGCGACAAAGAGGGGCTCTCGGACCAAGCACTGAGTGCCACAGGCAGCACATATTTGTCACTGTTCTTTCCCTGGTTCCCACTGTCTCTTCTGATGGAGCTGCCTGTTAAATGTAGAATCATTATAATTATGTTTTTAATAATTTTACGGTAACTGGCTCTTGGAATTTGCAGTTACTAATTTATGTGTACTTTCCCTTTTCAGTTTATTTTAGATTTCTGTTTTCTTGACAGCTATTTGGGTTTTAAACTGTAAAGTCAAGTTACATGCAATCCATCTCTGAAAGAATGCAAGTTCTGGGAATTAGGAGATAGGAAGTAGTCCAAGCACATTTGGATATGCAAATAAAGAAATAATTAAGATATTTTAAAGTAGCTGTGAAAACACACATGGAAAGAGGAACCCTATCCAGCTGTCAGAACAGTAAAACCATTTGTCAAAAGTAACTAGAGATTTGGTCTTGAGGAGTTGCTGTATCTGATATGATATATTAAGCTACTTGATCTGGAGGACTGTCTGGGCAGCTAAAGAATTCTTACTTGTTAGACACAGTCTCCCTCCTGATCCTGAATAATGAATGAGATCTGTGCCTTCAAACATGACTTGGCAGTATCAGGTCAAATTATGTAGTTAACACCCCTGGTCTTTCTGCATCAAAACTTAATTGGCTGCCAAGCAATTTTTAACAGAAAATGTTGTGTGAATCTCTTAATATATATCATTTAGAATGTTTACTTATTTACATAACTGAATGCCTTCTGGAGTGATTTTTAAAAAGATTTATGACACAAATTTAATTAGTCAACTGTTTCTAGCTTATTTTACTATTTGAAGTCATTGAATTTGAATTTGATGATTTGGATGTTACTTAATTTTCTTCTTTCCTTTTTAGCTTCCTCTGCAAAAATGGGCCTGGTTGAAACAAAGTTGGCAATTATTCCTGGTGGAGGTATGAATTGTTCATGCCCGTCTTGATCTGTCCCTCGAAACAGAGCATAAAGCAAAAAGGTGTTAGTTGAAAAGGCAACAAACATTTTGGGTAAAGAGACTAATGCTGAGTTGTTTGCTTGTAACAGAGTCCTCATTCAGAAGGTGTTTTTTGGTTTCTGTGGGTGTGGAGATGGCAGACGCGTTGTCTGTTGCTCTCTTGCTCTCTTTTTGTGCTTGCCCTGTGCTTTTCTGTATGATTTCTTAACTTTAAAATTATTACACTCGTCGCATGATTCTTGAAGGATTGCACTTGTGTTTTGAAACTTTAATGTGAGTATGTAAATGTGTGTGCCCTCAGACCCCAGTGCAGGAGGGGGCAGAGGTTCCCAGGCTTCTTGCCAGCTTGCTTGTGTTTCTGTGCAGCGGGACAAAGCTTGGGGTTGTTTGGTAGGCTGGATTTGGATCTGAAGAGGTGTTATTTCTTCTCTGTTACTACAAAAAAGATAATTGAGCCGCTGCTTTTGGAAGATTAATAAAGCACTTTTCCAGCATTGATAATGAAATCTTTCACCACACGGTAAATCTGAAAATTTTGTTCTTTTGTCTGCTCAGAGAATTTGGAGCCATTGCCATTCTGTTGAAGTCTTTCTTTCAAAACGTAGGCTTCATCCGAGGCTGTACTCTTTGATAACTTACTAGTTTATGAATGAAATAATAATAATTAAAAATTTAGAGCAGTGTTTGAACACTTCTTTTGTACCTGAGTTAAAATTATCTGTTTAACCTTATTATAAGAATATTTATCTTGATTAGGGTGTGTAGGTAGAAATTAAAACATATTTCAGTGAAATTAAAGACTACCCAGATCAATGTGTATGATTCACTAAGTTTTCTACTTTGGTAATGTGCAAAAAGTGATTCTTGTAAGTAAAAGCATTTACTGTCTACCTGTTTTACCACGCTAGTCTTTTTTACTGTGACCCGTGAAAAAGCCGAAAGAATTTATGAAGCTTTAGCTTCTTCTGTCTTCTGTTGGGAGCTGCCTGTGTCGTATTAGGTCCAGAAACTAGTCTTTTCTTTCCAATGTGCTTCAGTTTTTGGGGTCTTCTGCAATAGTGGATCCATTAATCAGAACCTCTGTTTTGTATATATGATTGAGTTTGGATTCTCATGAATACTGTTATTTAGAAAATTTTTATTGAATTTGTTATAAAATTTGTAATGCTTTAACATTTTCCATATATTTATAAAGGATAGTTTTCTGTCTTTTTTTCTTCCCTTTATTTCCAAGTGAATCTGAAGTAATATATGTCAGTTGTTCCTTTAGTATAGTAAAGCTTTCAAGTTCATAGTGCATGTAATTTGTAATATTGAACTTATTGAAAATTAATCTAATTTTGTATAAAGCCACATATTCACCTTTAGATGATAAGAGGTGCATGTAGAAGTTTTTGCTTCATTCTTGTATTAGTATTATGGTTATTAAAGTATCCCAAAGTAAAGTCTGTTTTTCTTTTTGTTTGTTTGTTTTAATAGCAGCAGAATAACTTAAGTAAGCATTTTTTTAAAGTATATCTAAAGAAGTTATTTCTGAAAATTTTATGGAGAAAATCCTCTTCTGTCTTATGCATATAAAATTTTTTTAATCCACAAATACTTTCTCCATTTTCATTTTTCTCCTTCCCTTTCTCTTAGATGATCCTCCTGTGAAAATACTGCTTATGTTTTCTTCTGTTTTTAAAGATTTTTTTTTAAATGTGGGCCATTTTTTTAAAAAAGTCTTTGCTGAATTTGTTATAGTGTTGCTTCTGTTTTATGTTTTGGTTTTTTGGCGGCAGGTCACTTAGGATCTTAGCTCCATGACCAGGGATTGAACCTGCACCCCCTGCATTGGAGGGAAGTCCCCTGTGTTATTTTTTGCTTAAAACTGTTTTTAAATTGGTGGATTTTCTATGCCTAAAATGATCTCTGGGATGTTCCCCTTGCTTTTTTTTTTTGGACTATGAACATTGCTGCTGTTATGAAGAGCTTATTACTATAATAGACGTAGCAGACTACACTGAATTTTTTTCTCCCTTCCTCGTGGTACCAAACTTGCTTCATGTTGTAGATGCTCATTGAGCAGCCAGGTGCTCCTGACCCTCATCAGTGAGCCTGTCTTCAGCGTCAGTGGTCCCAGCCTTCCATCTTTCAGACAGCGGTGGCTGTGGATAGAAGATGGATAGAAGATAACTAGGAAGAATTCAAATACAGCAAGAGTATTGTGGGGGAAAAAAATAAGACTTCCCTTTTCTTTTTAATACTATGGATGGAATAAATATTTTTGGGTGAAATGTATGGATTCCATTCAGTCTAGAAGATATATGTCTGTAAGTCTGAGAAATAATGCTCTTCGGAGTTGTTACAAGTTCATGGTTTCATGTTAATCCAATTGAAACTGTACCTGTCCATTTGTATTTACTGTATGTTTGATCAGCTGCAAGAGTTAACCTGATGCTCTTAGTTTGCATATTATTATGACTTCTAATCTTTTATGGTAACAGTTTACTGAGAAATGATCAAAACCTGACATTTACTTTTGGGTTTTTGTTTCTGCTTGAACTTGAGTCTGAATAACAACATGATTATTTTTATAGTATATTTTGTAATTCTTCTTATAATGCAACAAGTTAAATTATAAAGTGATTGTTTTAAAGTGATAGTACTATTTCTAATGAGTGTATTAATGGACCATCACTGTAAGTTTTAGGTTTAATATTCTAAATTTCAGTTTTTACCTGACTATTAAAATTACATAGTTAGAAAAGAAGTAAGATGTAAAGAAAGGGAGAAACACACTAAAGCCAAATTGAACTTCTTTAAGTTGTATTTTGTCAGATACAATTAAAAATGGAGTGTAAGTGACTGTCCTGTGCTTAAACCAGCACCTTTATTTGTTTTATATATATTTATATAGACAAATATTATAAAATATAAAAAATACAAAATAAAATTTAATGATGTAAAGTTTAAAAATCATTAATATTGTTACCCTAGGATCTTCCTATGATATTTTAAATTATATTTGGGATTTTTATATACTAAATAGCCCTATCTGTCCTCCACTATTTTCACCTTTAAGAGAGCAGCTAAATTTCCTGTCTTCTTCCTAACTGGGAGAATGCTCCAGTATTATAAAATAAAATTCTCTTTTGGGAATAGCTCCCAAACAATACTGCCCTTAAACATGTTTATAAGACCACAATAAAACAAGCTCAGGGGCTTAGGATTCTGTTATTTGACAGTTTAGAAAATTTCTGCTAAATGTGCACAGAAAATGGTGGCCTCTGCCTCTGTTTAACCATTGCTACATCTCTACAGTTTCCTCTGTTGAACCATCTCTACAGCTTCTGCTGGAGGATTTGGGGTATATGTCAGGAAACTTTATTATAACTAAGAAAAGTGTTCTTTGCTTTTTGCTTGGGTATATACCCCTGTGGACAAGATGTCTAGTATTTCCATTGCTCTGTGGCTGTCTTTCATTCTCTCTAACCTTTTTTTTTTTTTTAAATATTCAAACTTTAGGAAATAGGAAAGGCAGTGAATGAACCTCTTTATACCTTTCGCCAAGGTCTCTCCTCATGCCCCTTCTCCTTTCACTCTTTGTCTCTCTCTCATATACTTATTCCTTTTTTTTTTTTTTTTTTGCTGAACCATGTCAAAATAACGAGGTGAACCTTTAAATCTTTCAATGTGCTTTTCATAAGAATAAGAAAGGAGTCTTTAACCACAACCCTATTGTAACACCTAACAGTATTAAAATTAGTATTATTAATATTCAGATTATCCCAGGTTCAAAATGCTGTTTGTAGTGTTTTTTTGTTTTGCTTTTCTAATTCAGGGTTTATTTAAATGTCACACATTACATTTTTGTTTGTTTTTTAAAAGTTTTGTTTTTTAAAAGTTTTCCATCTCTTATTGTTTCTTAGAACAGTAATCTTTTTTAAAAAAGTCAGACAAATTATTTTCTTGAAGTTTGCACATTCTGGATTTGACTGAGTTATTTCCTCATATTTAGGTTTATGATAAAAAATGTTTTCAGAGAATAGTAAGTGGACCATGTTCTTTATTTCCTTTTCTTTTAATTTGTTGGTACTTAAGAGTTAGATTGTCCCACTTTGGGTGACAGAAACTTTGATCACTTGGTTAAGGTGGTGACTTAACTGTGCGTACACTTTCAGTATCCTCCTCTTGGAAGGTTTACAGGAAAAGAATCTTTAACTATTATTGGTATTGACTGCTTCCCAAATTAAAAAAAGAAAGGAAGAAAGAAAAATGAGTTTTTATTTTCCATTAAAAAACCAAAAAGAAGGAAGGAAGTGAGCGCATTCAGATTTCACAGGACTAGAGCAAGAGGCCCCAGTTTTGTCTCTTCCTCCTCCCCAGGGTGAGGGGTTTGGGACATTGCTGCCTGTCCCGCTGTAGGCTGTGTTTAGCAATAAGGCGTCTCTTGGCATGGTGTCCAGGAACTCTATTTTAAGGTGTGTCTATGAAGTAATGACAGATTTTTAAATCCAGTGTGTGTGTTGTTCTGAACACAGTAGTCATTTTGGAAAGTTTTGTTTATAACCTTTGTTGAAATCTTCTTAGAATTTACATCAGTATCTGACCTTATTCTTTTGAATATCTTCAACAGTGACTCATCTTGATCCTGTGAGGGTGAATTTGATTTTCAAAAATAGCATAGGACCTTTCTGTGCCAAATCTGATTAATAAGGTCATACTATTTCAGGAAGAAGAAAAGTATAACAACAAAAGTAAGACCGCTTTTCTTAAGAGGCTTATAGATATCAAACATTTACCAGTGTTACAGGCAGTGGACAGTGCTGCTGGGTTTAGTGGACTGATTGCTAGTGACCTCTAAAGGCCAGTGCTTGTTCTGCTCTCTGAAGTCTAGTGCATTCATGAACACACTTCATACACTGTGCGGGCTCATTTCTTTGTATTTTAAAATCTGTTCACTGACCACTTTACTCTTTTCTGTCTATTTATGGTGTTTTAGAAGCTATTGGTTGCTAAGTCATGTGGTTAGTTGTTGTAGAGGAAACAGACAGATATAGATACAGATACAGGTATAAATATAGATGACTCAGCAGTGTTCCCTTGAAGTGCCCATCTGAAATCTAGTGAGAGAGATTAAACATGTACAAGCATCATAACTGCTCTATTACAAAGTTGTTGGACTCAAACAGGAATAAGGCAGTTGAAACTTGGAATTGTGAGTTTGAGAAAATGGTGTGGTTTCTGTCAGCCATAAACCTCAGTTTATAAGACCCGCATCGTGGGTCCCCAGCACTTCTCTCAACCTTCTCTCCTCCTGCCGCTCCCTTTGCTCACACACTAGCTTCCAGGTATATTTACTCACTCAACTTGCAAATATTTGTTGAGCCATCTGGTGTAGACACTGGGTATGTAGCCGTGAACAAACGTGGGAAGATCACTGGTGCCTTGCAGCTGACATTCCAGGACACAGGCGGTAGACATGGCAAATAGTAAGTTGTGAATTACGACAGAAGTGTAAAGTGCTATAGAAAAAGAAGTAGGGGAAGGGATCTGAGGAGGGAGGAGAGCTTGCACTTTAAAATAGGGTTCAGAGGAAGCCTCATTGAGAAGGTAACATTGGGGTTAAGACTGATGGGAATTGAGGAAATTGTCATACAGATAGGAAACGAGCATTTCAGACAGAGGGGCATACAGGATGTAGGGCTAAGATGGGAGCACGCCTGGAACATTCACCCCACCACTGCAAGCACAACAGATGGGAGGAGGAGAGTGGTAGGAGATGCTGTCAGAGAAGGAACAGAGAAGTCAGAGCATAGAGGTATTACAGCTGTTAGCCTGAGTGAGATAGACCCCTATAGGTTATTAGCAGAGGTACAGTGTGATCTTAGGGTTTCCCAGGTGGCTCACTGGTAAAGAGTCTGCCTGCCAAAGCAGGAAACGCAGGTTCAGTCCCTGGGTTGGGAAGATTCCCTGGAGAAAGAAATGTCAACCCTCTCCTGTGTTCTTGCCTGGAGAATCCCATGGGCAGAGGAGCCTGGTGGGCTGCAGTTGATGGGGTCACAAAGAGTGGGACACAACTGAGTGACTGAGCACGCAGCACATAATGTGATCTTAGGCCTTTAAAGATTTGCCTGGTTGCTGTGCCAAGGATAGAAATTAATAGGGCCACGTTAGAGGCAGAAACCCATTCCTACTTGGAGCCTGTTGCTGTAGTTCAAGTTTTCTGGCTGGAGGACCAAAAGAGGGGAGCCCCCTAGGACCCAGAAAGTACCAGGGAAATAGTAAAGCGTGAGGAACTCAGGGAGGGGACCCCACCGATGTGTTCATGGACTCCTGGACTCATTCCTCAGCTGTGCGTGTGTCTCTTATGCTAAGCAGCAAACTAGACCACTGCCCAGATCTAAGACTGGCCAAGGGCCTTGGAAACATAACCAACACTGAAGCCACAGTTCACAGAAGGCTGGCTGGAATGTGCAGCCTGAGCACAGCCAAGTTGATTGAATGCTGAAACAAAAATGTCCAGGCCAGAATTACTCAGCATTACCTGAATGTTAGTTTACACGAGCAATGATCAAACAGATGTCATCCAGAATGACAGGTGTTGGAATTATCTAAGATTTTAAAGCAATTTCTGCTTTAAGAAGTAAGGGTGAACTGTTTCAGTTGCCTCCTCTTCACCTTGTTGGTGAGGCAGGGATTCCTTTCCTAGGTTTCTGGAGATGGCCAAACACAGTCGACAGGTATGATTGATAGCAGTTTCTTAGCTGGATGTACTCACAGCCCAAGGGGCGCCACCGCATGGCACACAGGATCATATGGAGGCTGTGCTTGGAACATTGGAGAAAACAGTGTGGGAGGCAGGCTTTGTAGTGATGAGAAGGTGGTGTGCCCCCTGGTTCCTTAGGGAGGAGTCTCACAATCTGGCAGGAACCTCGAACCCTCTCTCCAGGGATAAGTAGGAATGCTGCCTAGTCTTCGTGATGAGGAGGGTTGTTTGTCTAGGGGACTTAATAATCCTTTGGAACAGAATTGGTAAGAGACCATGTGGTCAGGTCATTTGTGGTTCACTTGGTTTCCCTAAGGTGTTAGGCAGCACATGATATTGGGCCTTAGTTTTGGACTTTACCCACATGAACAAATGGAAATATAGGAAGTTTCAGAATAGAGATGACAGAAGAAAGTGAGTGAACTTCATGATTAATCAGTGGGAGTTACTCAGTATCAGAGAAAAAAAAAACCCAAAAAACCTAAATAAATGAACTGGACCTCAGGAACCTAGAGGATGGTACTGAAATGTTTAACATTTGTGTCACAGAAGTCTTAGAAGGAAAGGAGAAAGAATGTGGTCCAGAAAAATATATTTGAAGAAAAAATAGCTGAAAATTTCACAAATATGGTGAAAGGCATAAACTAAGGATCTAAAAAGGTGAGTGAACTCAAGCCAGATAAGCCCAAAGAAGTCCAGGACCAGACACATCATAATCAAATGCTTAAAGCTAAAGACCAGATCATCATCATCTTTAAAATTGAAGGAAAATTGCACATTATTGATATGGAAACAATGATTTCAGTGACTGGTTTCTTCAGAAGCAGTGGAGTCCAGAAATAAGTGGATTTCTATAGTGCTAAAAGGAGAGAACTGTCAACCCGGAAATCTAGAAAAAATGTCCTTTAGGAATGAAGATGAAATGAGAATATTCCCAGATTAAGGAAAACTAAGAGAATTTATGGCCTGCAGACCCAGTGTGGATTTGGGGGAAAGACAGACACATTGATCTGTGGAACACAACAGAATCTAGAAATAGACCTGTGCAAATATGGCTGGATGATAATTGATAATTCACACAAGCAAGTCAGTGGAGAAAGTATGGTGATAGAAAAATTGGACATCCATATGCAAAAGAAAAGAAAAAAAAAACACTTCCACCTAAATACCACAATGTGTACAAAATGAACTCAGAATCATAAATTTAAATGTAAAATATAAAACCATGCAATTCTTAGAAGCTACAAGAAACCAGAGACCATCTCTTCCATACCTGCAGTTTGAGACTACAGGTCTGGTAATCATCTGAGTATTCCATTAGAGTTAGACTAACACTAACACTAGCTTACTTATAGTACCTCTATAATATAAATGCTGTGTAAGTAGTTATAAATCCAGTGTAATTGTATGCAGTGTATACAATTTGTATATAATGCTAGGTAAAGACAGTTGGCCTTTGAATAACATGGATCTGAACTGCATGGATCCACTTATATATGCAGATATTTTTCAGTAAATATACAATTGGCCTTATGTATTCATGGGTTTTGTATCCATGGATTCAGTTAACTGTGTATCGAAATTTCCACCTGAAGTTGGTTGAATCTAGGGATGTGAAATCCATGGATATAATGAGGGGCAGTTGTATTCATTGTACTACTCCATTTTATGTAAGGATCTAGATAATCAGCAGATTTTGTATATGTGAGGGGTCCTGGAACCAATACCCCTCGCATACCAAGGGATGACTGTAGTTGCCAACTATAGTTGCCAGTTTGCTTCTGGGAACTTTCTGGAATTTTTTTTTTTTTTCTGAATATTCTTGGTTGGAGAAGGTTGGGTGAATCCATGGATTGGGAGGGCCAATTTTACTGCTCCTGGAGGAGATAGAAGGAAATTAACTTCAAAGACTGATTGCATGAAGCAAATTGGAGATTTACTAATCAGAAATACTTTGTTTACTTTTACTGCATGCTTTTCTTTATTAAAATTCACATTATTGCTTTATGTATTTAAATTATATAATAATGGGGTTGAATTAATCAGCCGTTTTGACTGATCTCAGATTTATGTCTGTTGCTCTCATTTTTTTTTTTTAATAACTAGTAACTTGGTATTTTGAGAGATCAGATTATTCATTTCCTGAGCAGCATCTTACTTTCCTTTTTCCAGCTATGCTCAAGATAGCCTTATTTGCATTTGGATATTCTATAGTGTTTATTTTATGTATCAAGTTAAATAACTAAGTTTTAAGAATCACTTGAAGCCGTGTACAAAGCAGATGCTGAGCAATTAAATGAAATATGTAAAAAGTTCATAAAGGCAGATTAATACTATATGTGTAAATTAGGGAGAATGGCAGTTCATTTTTCCCATCTTTTGACAATAAAGTTGAATTTTCTTTTCATAAATCACTGATTTTGGTGACTGGATTTTGACTCTCTGATGCCTATAGCGTGCAAAATAGGGTGTGAACCATTCAGACTTATCCTCAGTATGTGACCCTGAGCATTTTATGTTATAAAAGTACTTGTCCTAGTCTAATGATAACAAGAAAGCTTGTTTGGAGAGCTGGTAAAATTGCATTCTTTGTATTTATACAAATTGAACATTCTTACCCACTCAACCGTGGCATTTGTGATTACATGGCTGATGAGCAGCCACCTCTACCTGTAGGTGAAGTCCTGGTTCATGGGAGGAGTTCTGGGCTGAGCGTCTCAGGGCTTGAATCCTACCTCCCTCACTAAACAGTCTTTATTAGGCAAGTTATTTCTGTACTTTATATTTCACTGTTTTCTTTTGTAAAATGAAAATAATGTCTATACCCACAGGGCTATTGTGAGAATTGGCAAGGATAGTATGTGTGCTTATAATATTACCTGGCACATTGTCAGGACAGATATTTGTCTTGTTATTGGGTGGTGGTTTGCTGTAATTTTTCTTCTTTTTAAAGTATCTTTAACAGCTGTATTAAGTTACAATTGATGCACAATAAGCTGCATGTATTTTTAGCATGTTTAAGTTTTGACATACACACACACACACACACACACACAGGTATATGTTTCATTTTCTAGAATTTTACATAAATCACACCATATATTATGTAATCTTCTGCCTGGCGTCTTTTACTAAGTGTATTTCTTTTGGTATTCATTCATGTATGAGTTTCAGTACCTAATTTTTTTTTTTAATCGCTGTTTGGTATTACAGTGTTTGGCTATACCACAGTTTGATTATCTAGTCACGTGTGGGTAGACACTTGGTTCATTTCCAGTTAAACTGCTGTGAACATTTGTGTATAGGCCATTGTATGGATGTTTTCAGTTAATTTGGGTAAATGCCTAGGACTGGATGGCGTTATATGATAAAATGTGTGTTTACATTGTAATCTGCCAAAGTGGCTTCTAAGTTGGTTAGACTAGATGTCTGTTAGATTTCCCACCAACAGTAATGAGAATTCCAGTTTCTTTTGCATCCTTACTGATGTCTGGTAAGCTCACCAGTGCTTGGTATGAGTTCAGATCTTCTCAAGGGCATATGGTATCTCGTTGTGGTTGTAATTTCCCTTACTCTAATGTCTAATGATATTGAACATCTTTTCATCTGCTTAATATTTGCATTTCTTCTTTGATGATATATCTGTTCAAACTTTTCACCCATTTTTAACTGCGTTGTTTTATTACTGAATTTTGAGTTCTTCATAAGTGTTCTTACTAGTATTGAGTATTATAGATGTAAATCCCTTTTTTAGAATTATGCTTAGCATGTGTCCCTTTGATCTGACTTGACTGTCTTTGTCTTAGCAGTTCTTTCAAAGAGCAGAAAGTTTTAATTTTGATGAAATTTGATTTATCATTTTGTTCTTTCATGATTTTGATGTTGCATCTAAGAAATCTTTGCCTAAACCGAAGTCATAAATGTTTTTCTGCTATGCTTCTAGAACTTCTGTAGTTTTTGGTAAACATTTAGGTCTGTGGTCCATTTTGAATCAGTTTTGGTGTGTATATGGTGTGAGGTATAGGTTGATGCTGTTTTTCCATATAGACATTTGTTGTTGCAGTGCCATTTGTTGAAAAGATTGCCCTTTTATTTGCCTTTGGATTGTTCTCAAAAATGAGATGTCCATATTTGTGTGTAGGTTTATATCTGGATGCATTTCTATTCCATAAATTGTCTATCTTGATACTACTAGTATACCATTTTCATTACTGGAGCATTAAAGTAAATCTTGAAATCAAGTAGTGTGTTAGGCCTCTTGCCAAAGTTGTTTTGTCTAATTCTTTTGTATTTCCATATGAATCATGTCAATTTCTATAAATATATGCTGCTGTGATTTTGATTTAGATAACTTTCAATCTGTAAATCAATTTGTGGAAATTTGATAATTTGGCATTATTGACTCTGTAGACCCATGAACACAGCATGTCTTTATTTTGTTAGGTCTTTTGTGTCTACAATTTTTTAATATTCTGTATATGTAAATTAAGTTGTCCAGTAGTGTTATTCAGTTCTTCTTTGTCTTTATTGATTTTTTTTCTCTGCTTTTTCTATCAACTGTTGAGAGACAAGAATGTAAACCTCCAGCTGTGATTGTGAATTTTTCTATTTTCTCTTTTCAGTTGTGCTGGTGTTTGCTTCATGTATTTCAAGGTTCTGTTATCAGAGTGCTTAGGTACTTACTTTTGTAATGTCTCATGATGAACTGAACCCCATCATCTTTTTTTTTTTTTTTTTTAACCCCATCATCTTAAAATGATCTTTTGCAATCCTTGTAATGTCTTTGCTATGTAATTCTCTTGCCTGCTATTTACATAGCTTTTCAGATTTGGTTTTTTTTTTTTTTTTGACTACTGTTAGCTTGGTATAGTCTTTCCATTTCTTTTATTCTGAACCTATTTGTGTCTTTTTATTTAAAATATGTTTGTAGTAGGCAGCATATTGTTGGATCTTGCTTTTTTACCCTGTCTCACAACTGAGGCTATTTATGTTTAATGTGATTGACATTGATATATATAAATCTCTTGCTTTATTATTTGTTTTCTGTGTGTTCTATTTTTGCTCCCCTTTTTCTTTTCATTTTTGTCTGGGTTAATTGAATATTTTTTATGATTCTGTTTTATCACCTTTATTGACTTACTATTAAAGTGCATTTGTTGTTTTCCCCTGACCCTTGTCCTGCTGTTGTTATATACTTTACTTTTAGCATAGCATACAAACCCACACTGCATGGTTAATTACTTCTATTAAATGATCAATTATTCCTTAAAGAGATTTAAGTAATTAGGAAAACATCTTCTGTGTTTACATCCATGGTTATTGCTAACTCTTTTATTTCTTTGTGTTGTCATTCTCTTCTTCCATCTATTATCATTCTCTTCTCCAGGAGGACTTCCTTTAACTTTTCTGTAGTGCTGTCTGCTGCTGCTTAATTCTTTCAGCTTTTGCATATTTGGAAAGGTCTTTATTTTAACTCTGTATTTGGAAATATTTTTTCTGGGTATAGAATTCTAGGTTGGCATTTACTTTCTTTCAGTACCTTCAGGATGCGCTTCACAGCTTTCATAGTTGCATTTCTTTTCTGGCAAGGACCCTGCTCTCATTCTTCTCTTCATTTTTGTATATGACATTTCTTTTTTTTTCTAGAGCTGCTTTACAGTTTTCTTTATCACTGTATCGCTGGCTGAGAGCAGTTTAAATTACGATGTGCTTCAGTGTAGTTTTCTTTATAGCCCTTTTGCTTGGCAGTTAGTGAGCTTCTTGAAATCTCTCATCCTTTCGGGTAGTTCTTTCCCTGGACTCAGAGTTTTCTCCCATGCATAGTGGTCAGTACTTTGCTGAGTGCAGAGTTCCTTTCTTCAGATTTCTCTGTGCTGCACACGGTCGTTCCTTGAGTCTCTTGGGATTACAGCCTGTCCTCAAGTGAGAAGTTGCCTTGGATTGGCTTGCTTCTGCCTGTCTGTGCTGTGTTCTGGAAACTGTTTTAGGATGATAAGTTTGGGCAGACACAGAGCTCACCTTGCTTGTTTCTCTCTTCACTGTTCTTTGTTGTCTCGTGTCTAGTATTGTGAAAAGTTTTTTGGGTGTTTCAGGAAGAAAGTAAATCCACTCTTTGCTACTTTATCTTGGTTGGAAAGGAAGTACTGTGATTTCTTAAATGAATACTTGTGCATCCATCTTTCAATTGTTTGCTTTATTTATTTAGATACAACTGACATATAACATTAAATTAGTTTCAGGTATGCAACAATGATTCTATATGTGTATATGTTGTGAAATGATCACAAGTCTAGCTAACGTCTGTCACCACACGGACTACTATTTTTTCTTCCAATAGGAAATGTTATGATTTATTCTTATAGCAACTTTCAAGTATACAATACAGTATTATTAAGTATGTCACCATATTGTACATTACATCCCCAAGGTGTAATGTAATTACTTATTTTATAGTTGGAAGTTTGCAACTTTTGACCATCTTCAGCCATTTCACCCAACCCCCACCCTGCGACTCTCACAGTCATCAGGCTCTGTATCTGTGAGTTTGTTGTTGTTTGAAAGATTCCACAGATAAATGAGATCATACAGTATTCGTCTTTGTCTGATTTCACTTAGCATAATGCTCTCAAAGTCCATCCATGCTATAGCAAATGGTGGGATTTTCTTCTTTTTATGACTGAATAATATTCCATTGTTTGTCTACACGCCACATTTTCTTTATCCATTCATCCATTGATGGACGTGTTGGCTTCCATTGTGTTGGTTATTGTGAATAATAGTGCAGTGAACTAGAGATTATATGAAGGTGCATGTATCTTATTGAGTTAGTGTTTTCATTTCCTACAGATAAATACCCAGGTGTGGAATTGCTGGATCACATGTTATTTCTCTGATATTTTGAGGGCCATCCATACTGTTTTCTGTAGCAGCTGCACCAATTCCCACCAACCGCACAGAGGTTCCCTTTCCCCTATATCCTCACTAACTGCTATTTATTTTTTAGTAATAGCCATTCTGATGGGTGTGAGGTTATGTCTTATTGTGGGTTTCTTTTGGATTTCCCTGATGATTAGTGATGTGAGAATTTTTTCATGTACCTGTTGACCACCTGTGTGTTTTTGTTGGAAAAATTGTCTATTCAGATCCTCTGCCCATTTTTTTTTTTTAAGCATTTGGATTTTTTTAGGTTTTTTGTTATTGTGTTCCATGAGTTATTTATATATTTTGGATAGCTATCCTTTATCAGATATATGATTTATTTTTGACTTTCTTTTTCCATTCTGAAATACCTATTTTGTTGACAGCGTCCTTTGCTGTGCAGCAACTTTTTAGTGTGATATACTCCCACTTGGGCTTCCCAGGTGGCTCAGTGGTAAAGAGTCTGCCTGCCAAGCAGAAAATGCAGATTCCATCCCTGGGTCAGGAAGAGCTTCTGGAGATGGAAATGGCAACCCACTCCAGTATTCTTGCATGGGAAACCCTACGAACAGAGGAGCCTGGCTGGTTGCAGTCCATGGAGTCGCAGAAGAGTCAGATGCAACTTAGCAACTAAACAACTCCCACTTACTTAATTTTGCTTTTGTTTCTTTTACTTTTGGTGTCAGATCAAAAAAATCATCAAGACTGATGTTAGGGACCGTACTGCTTTTTTCCGGAAGTTTTATGTTTTCAGGTCTTACATGAAAGTCTTTCATCCGTTTTTTTTTTTTTTTTTGCCCTGCTGTACATCATGCTGGATCCTAATTTCCTGACCAGAGATCAAACCTGTGCTCACTGCATTAGGAGCACAGAGTTTTAACCACTGGACCACCAGGGAATGCCCTAATCACTTTGAATTGATTTTGGTATGTGGGGTAAGATAGTGGTCCGATTTCATTCTTTTGCATATGGCTCTCCATTTTTCTCAGTGCCACTTATTGAAGACTGTCCTTTCTCTGTTGTGTAGTCTTGTATGTGTGTGAAGTGCATTTGCTCAGGCATGGCTGACTGCATCTCTGTGAACTGTAGCCCATCAGGCTCATCTGTGGAATTTTCCCAGCAAGAATACTTTAGAGGGCTGCCATTTCTTCCTCCAGGGGATCTTCCCAACTCAGCATTTGAACCAGTGTCTCCTGCGTCTCCTGCATTGCAAGTGGGTTCTTTTACCAGTGAGCTATTGGGGAAGCATGTAGTCTTGTATCCTTTACCATAAGTGAATTGACCATATAGGCACAGATTGGGTCCTCTGTTCTGTTCCATTCATCTATGTGTATATCATTATGCCAGTATTATATTGTTTTGATTGTTATATCTTTGTATTATAATTTGAAGTCAGGAAGCATCATTTTCTAGCTTTGTTCTTTCTCAAAATTTCTTTGACTGTTTGGAGTCTGTGAAGTGAAGTTGCTTAGTTGTGTTTAACTCTTTGTGACCCGATGAACTGTAGCTCACCAGGCTCCTCCATCCATGGAATTTTCCAGGCAAGAGTGCTGGAGTGGGTTGCTATTTCCTTCTTCAGGGGATCTTCCCGACCCAGGGATTGATCCCAGGTCTCCTGCATTGCAGGCAGATGCGTTACTCTCTGAGCCACCAGGGAATCCCCTGGGAGTCTGGTTCAATATAAATTTTAGGATTATTTGTACTATTTCTGTGAAAAATGTCATTCTTGGTCCTTTTCGTTTTTTGATTACAGATTCAGTCTCCTTATTTGTATTGTGTCTGTTCAGATTTTCTATTTCTTCATGATTTAGTGTTGGTAGGTTATATGTTTCTAGGAATTTTTTCTTTTCTTTCTCAGTTTGTTGGTGTATAATTTTTCTCAGTTTCTTATGATCCATTGTATTTTGTGGTATCTTTTGTGACAGTTTCTCTTTCATTTTTGATTTTATTTGTTTGAATCTTTTCTCTTTTCCTTGAAGAGTCTCAAGAAAGGTTTATCTTTTTAAAAATAGTTCTTAGTTTCATCAATCTTTTCTATTATCTTCTTATTTGCTATCTCGTTTATTTCTGCTCTGACCTTTGGTTTTTCCTTTCTTCTATTAACTTTGGGTTAGAAGTTTCTTTGTAGTTCTTTGATAATTGTTCATTTGAGATCTGCCTTTTTTCTTAAGGTACACATATATTGCTAAAAACTTTCCTGTTGTAACTAATTTTGTTGTATCCTTACAAGTTTTGATATGTGTGTTTCTATTTTCCCTTGTCTCAAGACATGTTTTTATTTCTTCTTTGACCCATTGGTTGTTCTGGGAGCATGTTGTTTAATCATATGTTGTTATTTCTGAATTTTTTAGTTTTATTCTTGTTGATTTCTGTGTTTGAAATAGATGCTTGGTATGATTTTGGTCTTCTTAAGTCTGTTGATTTGTTTTGTAGTCTAACATACGATTTACCTGGGAGAATGTTTTTAATGTGCTTGAGAAGAAAGTGTATTCTGCTGCTTTTAAATGGAAGATCTGTTAGTTCCATTTGATCTAACGTGTCATTTAAGACCAGTGTTTCCTGATTGATTTTATGCCTCGATGATCTATCCATTGATGAAAATGGGATATTAAGATCTCTTACTACTATTGCTGTCTATTTCTCCCTTTAATACAGTGCTTAGTTGCTCAGTCGTGTCCATCTCTTTGCGACCATTTGGGCTGTAGCCTACCAGGCTCTTCTGTCCATGGGATTTCCCAGGCAAGAATACTGGAGTGGGTTGACATTTCCTTCTCCAGGGGAACTTCCTGACCCAGGGATCAAACCTGGAATGAACTGATGGGACTGGATGCCATCTTTAGTTCCACTTCGCTTTTTGCCATAAGGGTGGTATCATCTGCATATCTGAGGTTATTGATATTTCTCCTGGCAGTCTTGATTCCAGCTTGTGCTTTATGCAGCCAGCATTTCTCACGATGTACTCTGCATGTAAGTTAAATAAGTAGGTTGACAGAGGAACCAGAAATCAAATTGCCAACATCTGTTAGATCATCAAAAAAGCAACATTCTTTGGAAGAAAAGCTGTGACCGACCTAGACAGCATATTAAAAAGCAGAGACATTACTTTGCCAACAAAGGTCTGTCTGGTCAAAGCTGTGGTTTTTCCAGTAGTCATGTATAGATGTAAGAGTTGGACTATAAAGACAGCTGAGCGCCGAAGAATTGATGCTTTTGAATTGTGGTGTTGGAGAAGATTCTTGAGAGTCCCTTGGACTGCAAGGAAATCCAACCAGTCCATCCTAAAGGAAATCAGTCCCGAATATTCATTGGAAGGACTGATGCTGAAGCTGAAACTCCAATACTTCGGCCACCTGATGTGAAGAATGGACTCATTGGAAAAGACCCTGATGCTGGGAAAGATTGACGGCACGAGGAGAAGGGGATGACAGAAGATGAGATGGTTGGATGGCATCACCGACTCTATGGACTTGAGTTTGAGTAAGCTCCAGGAGTTGATGATGGACAGGGAAGCCTGGTGTGCTGCAGTCCATGGGGTTGCAAAGAGTTGGACACAACTGAGTGGCTGAACCGAACTGACTTTCTGTCTTTGTGTATACTTTTGTCTAAAGTCTGTTGTATGCAGCATATAGATAGATCTTTGTTTTTTTTAAAACCCACTGAGCCATTTAGTGTCTTTTCATTGGACATTTCCTTTGTTCTTTTCTTCTTTTCTTGGTCTCCTTGTGATTTGGAGATTTTGTTGTTCTTACTAATAAGCTTATATGCTTATCTCCTTCTCTTTCATATACCTACTCTTGATTTTTGCTTTGTTGCCATGAGTTTTACATAAAACAACTTAACAAGCCTGTATTAATATCTTAAATACATTCTAAATCTCTACATTTTTATTCTTATACCACACAATTTATATTTTCCATGTCACATTTCCATCTTTTTATCCTGTGTATGGTTATCAATTTATTGTAGTTATAAATGTTTATCCTTTAGCTTTCATATCAGCTAAATGAGTCATTTACTCTTAAGATTTATACTTTCATATGTTTTCTTGCTACTAAGTCATACCATTTTGTTTCAACTTAAAGAAGTTTAACACTTTTTTTGCATGGCCAGTCTAGCTGAATTCTTTGGGCCTCCTGGATTTTGGTGACTTTTTACCTGTTGTTTAGTCACTAAGTCATGTCCAACTCTTTTGTGACCCCATGAACTATATGTAACCTGAGAGGCTCCTCTTGATAGCTTACTGGTGAATGTTGTCGGATTTGTGATCTCAGAAGAAGCAGATTTAGCTTCGGGACCAGGGAACAGGCTTGATCATTCAAGAGCTTTTGTGTAGTAGAGTTTAAGTGACAAAGGGACAGAGAAAGCTTCTGACATAGACGTCTGAAGGGGAACAGAGAGTGACCCCCTCTCTAGTCTTAGCAAGGGAGCTGTATACTTTTTTAACTGGTTGTTTCAATAAATCAAAAGAATGTCTCAAGATTGTAAAGGGTTTACCAGACCCACTCCCACAATATACATTTTAAGATGATGGGATTAGAGCTAACAGTAGAAAGATCTTACCAGATCCACTCCCACAGTATACATTTTAAGATAACAGGATTAGTCAGAAAGTTCTCAAGAAGGAGAAACATGTCCTCAAGCAGGGTGCATTGTTGTTATATAATCCTTGAAAGTGAAGTGGCTCAGTCGTGTCAGACTCTTTGTGACCCCATGGACTGACCAGGCTTCTTCATCCATGAGATTCTCCAGGCAAGAATACTGGAGTGGGTTGCCATTTCCTTCTCCAGGGGATCTTCCGTACCCAGGGATCGAACCCAGGTTTCCCACATTGCAGGCAGATGCTTTCACCTCTGAGCCACCAGGGAAGCCCAAATATAATCCTTAGTACAAAGTTTAAGCTGAGTTGTTTTGTTGTGTAATCATCAGCTCCAGGCTTAAAGAAAAAAAAAGTTTTATGTGAGGAAGACTAAGGAATGTAGGAAAAAAGTTTGTCCTTTTCTCCTCCTTGGACTTCCCTAGTGGCTCAGATGGTAAAGCGTCTGCCTACAATGCTGGAGACCCGGGTTCAGTCCCTGGGTTGGGAAGATCTGGAGAAGGAAATGGCAACCCACTCCTGTATTCTTGCCTGGAAAAACCCCATGGATGGAGGAGCCTGGTAGGTTACAGTCCATGGGCTCACAAAGAGTTGGACACAACTGAGTGACTTCACTTCACTTTGAAAACTCCAGACTGCTAACTCCTCTTCGAGAGCCCCAGACTCCTCTGTCCTGCTCAGGGACCCTGGGCTTCTTATCAACCTACCTAGGAATTGACTCTCTCACTCTGTCCGTGGGATTTTCCAGGCAAAAATACTGGAGTGGGTTGCCATTTCTTTCTCCAGGGGTTCTTCCTGACCCAGGGATTGAACCCAGGTCTCTTGTGTCTCCTGCATTGGCAAGTAGATTCTTTACTACTAAGCCACCAGGTTAGGGATATTTTTAGTCATTGTTTTTTCAAATAAGTTTCCTGCCCTTTCTTCATTCTCTTCTCTTTCTGAGACCCTTATAATGGGAATTTTGACATGCTTAATGTTGTCCCATAAGTCTCTTAAGCTTCATTCCTTTCCATCCTTTTTTCTTTTTTGTTGCTTTGATGGGATGAGTTCCACGACTTTGTCTTTGAGTTCCCTTAGCCTTTTTTCTACTTCATTTAGCTTGTTGTTAATTCTTCTGTTATCTTTCTCAGTTCAGGTATTGTATTCTTTAATTTTGTCACTTCTGTTTGCATCTTAAATTTTTTGTCTCTTTATGGAATTCCTTTTTGTTCATGCATATTTTTTCCTGTCCTTAGTGAACAGTTTTATGACTGGTATTTTGAGCTCTTTTTCAGGTAAATCACTTACCTTTTTTTGTTAATGTCTTTTTCTGAGATTTTTATCTTGTTCATTTATTTGGGAATATATATTCCTTTGTTTCTTTATTTTCCTTGACTTTCCATGTTATTTTTTATACATTAGATAAAACAGTCACCTCTCCCAGTCTTGGCGATGATATTTATTGTTCAGCCCTGCCCTAGCTCTTTACTGTCTGTGAAAACTTCGGTTTTGTCCAAGCATCTTGCTTTATTTTTAGTGGCTGTTGGTAATTGAGGGTGTGCTGGGACCTGTCAGTGTCTCAGAGGGGAGGATCTCAGCATCTGGGTTCAAGCCAATTAGAAGCCAGACCCTCAGGAACAACTTTTAAGGCCTGCAAACGTAATTCTTTCAGACTAGGAGAGGGTCATTTCTGTTTGCTCGCTCTACACTGACCCTTTTGGTGATAGCCAGTTAAAAACTGTCTTTTAGTTTGTTGTTGTCCTTTTGTACCATAAACACAGGGCCAGCTGGTCAGCAGATTCTGGCTGTCAAGGGGTGACTAGGTGGCAGCTGTAAAAACGAGGGTAACGTGTGTGTGTACAAGGATTTTTCTGAGACAACAGTGACTTGAGCAGGGCAGATGGAGGTTAGGAAGATGGCTCCTCCCAGCTCTTTGTCTCTAGAGAAGATTGTAGTAGGCCCTTTGATGTGTGTTTAATTAGAAACTGCCCCTCTAGCCTAGTTATGGAGGTAAGCTAATTGGCCTCTTACACAAAAATACTAGACCTGTTATTCAGCTACTTCTCTACTGTGCCATCAGGTGTATAACTGTGAATATAAGCTCCGTGGGCCTCCAGAGCCTAGTGATCAAGGGGGTATCTCCTAGGTGAGAAAAGTCAGAGTGCCAGATGGGTGTATAAAAGCTCATTTCTAGGAGATTCTGGTGATTAGAATGAGGCAGGAGAGTGAAAATATGGTATCCACTTGTCTCTGCTGTCTTTAGATAGTATTTCAATAGGCCTGTAGATAGGTATTGAATTAGATGCCTGTTCCTTGGACTGAAGCTTTAAAAGCAAATTGGCCTCTTTCTCAGAAAGGGGCATTTTTCAGACAGCTGCCTCTGTTCTGGGATTGTGAGGTAGCCAGGTGAGTCTATCAAACCCAGAACTAGTTTATCATAGCTGTAATTCTCATTGAGACGAACCCGTTGACTTTCACACCTAGGTATTTTGGGGTATCATCTCTCAGGTGCAGGGCTTAAAAGTTGGAGTGCTTGATGTTGGATTCAAATGCTTTGATCCTCTGGAAGAAGTTTGGATTTTCGACTTGCCTCTGGAGTGTGTTACTGTCTTGGGTGTGGAGTTAATGATGAGATTGTGCCTCAGCCTCTCCTATGTTTCTGTGTGGGTTTTTTTTTTTTTTTTTTCCCTATTTTCCCCAATGTGAGGGATCTCTCTGGTAGTTTTGGGTTTTCATCCAGAGGACATTGTTCCTTCCCTAGCTGTAGACTTGGTGTGTCTTATGGAAAGAGATGAATTCAGGAGCCTCCCGTGTTGTCATTGTAAACTAGAACTCAGTTGCATTATTCTTGTCAAATGACCAGAAGCATTGTGAGCAAAGTTCTATGTACCCAGGCTGATGGTTGCTAGATGACGATTCACTGAAAATCTCCCCAAACTACTTCCAGGATCTTTTACCCTCAGAAGTGAAGTCAAACTTAACAGTACCAGTCTTAAAAGATGTTTGGCATGGGTATTTGAAAGGTCCACCTATACTTTGAAACAGATTCGCCAGTGTTTCCTTGTTACTCATAGGTGTGCACCATCTGTTATGATTGTGGTTGAGCTGAAAACGTCCAGTTAAGATTCAGGTTTCTTATCTTTGTTTGAAAAATTGGCTGTTATGAAATAAGCTTTTTGTGTATAGAATTACACTGCTAAACTAGCATCTGTTTTTATAGTAATGTTTATTTATGTATATATAAAATGCTTGGACCCTGATGCTTGGAAAGATTGAGGGCAGGAGAAGAAGGGGACGACAGAGGATGAGATGGTTGGATAGCATCACCAACTCGGTGGACAAGAGTTTGAGCAAGCTCCAGGAGTTGGTGATGGACAGGGAATCCTGCTGTGTTGCAGTCCAAAGAGTTAGTCGCAAAGAGTTAGACATGACTGAGCACTGAACTGAACTGAAATTCCTTAACACTAGTTGCTTATGGTGGCTCAGAAGGTAAACAGTCTTCCCGCAACACAAGAGACCTGGGTTCAGTCCTTGCATCAGGAAGATCCCCTGGGGAAAGAATGGCTACGCATTCCAGTTCTTGCCTAGAAATTTACATGGACAGGGGAGCCTGATGGGCTACAGTCCATGGGGTTGCAAAGAGTTGGACATGACTGTCTAACATTTTTACGTTGTCTCATGTCTCATAATTTCAATAAAAATAATAAGGGAAATGTTAGTCCCAATAAGTGATTATTGTTAATGTTTTGTGCACGTCATTTCAGATTTAAAGTACATTTGCCAGTGTATTAATACAGGTCTATGTAGGTTTTTTCCCCCTGTAAATATTATATTATATACATTTTGTTCTGTGACTTGCTGTTTTTTATTTAATGACATGTTTTAGATAACTGTCCTTCCTTCTTATTTATAACTCTAGTATAGAAAAATTTCTGGTGTTTTGCCATCATGCATTCTCCTGGCCTTAACTCTGAGATGTGTATTCATTATCCTATGAAGGAAATATTTTGACATATTGATAGTGTTGAATTTTTTGATACTGAAATTACTTAGATTTTCTATTATTGAGAGATTAGCTTTCTTGAAATGAACTGCTCTGGTAATGGTGTATTACTCTTTCATGCTTAATGAGTTTTACGAATTCTGTATGCCTATATTGAAATGGTGCTTCCCAGATTGCACATTGGAAAGAATCTGCCTCCTAACACAGGAGATGCAAGAGCTGAGGGCAGGTTCCATCCCTTGTCTGGAAGATCCCCTGGAGGAGGAAATGGCGACCCACTCCAGTATTCTTGGCAGGAAAATTCCATGGGCAGAGGAGCCTGGTGGGCTATAGTTCATGGGATTGCAAAGAGTCGGATGCGACTTAGCATACACAGGTACATATTGAAATGGTACTTTTTGCATTCATTTTTATAGAAAAGATTATTTTGAGGTTTTATTTTATATGTTATCATGTGTGATTTTGGTAGAGTTAAATATTAACATCTTAAAAATTATTTGGAATCCTTACTGATTATCTGCTTTCTCATATACTGGAAGTAATCCTAGAATTAAATATCACCCTTGAAATTTTTGTATTAATTTTCATTTTGTATCCTTATATATTTTGACATTTTAAACTTTTCTTTTATGAATTGACAGTTCTTGGTAAATACAGTTACCCAAATTTTCAAATATGCTCACATAGACGTGTATATCATGTATTCTTATAGTGCTTTTAATTTTCTTTCATATTTGGGTGTTTGCCCTTATTAATTCCTTAATTTGTATTTTTATTCTCTTCTGTTGATCCTTATTTGCTTTCCCACAGAACCAGCTCTTAGGTTTATTGGTTTTTTACCCCTGTTGTGCTATTCTTTTCTTTTCTAACTTATAACTTCCTGCTTTTGTGATAATTATACCTTTTCTCTGCCTTTGTGCTTTCATTGTTTTTTTTAACTTAAAAAGTTAAGTATTTAGTTGGTTTATCTCAATTCTTTGTGATGAAAAAGTTTAAAGCTAATATTAGCTATTTAGCATTTATTTTTCATATAGCACACATTATTTTCCAGATTTGCATTCTATTCTTATCTAATAGTAACCCAAAAGAAGAGTTTTTGGGTGTTTTTTTTTAGCTTGTTTTTGTCATTTTTAGTTTCCAAGTTATTTTTGGTGTTCTCTATTAATAATTTCTAGTTTCACTTTAACATATTCATATAATATTTTCTGTAGCACTACTTTTAGAAAGTGATTGAGGTTTCATTTTGTATAACAGTTACATTGACCACTAGTTGTAAATACTCCGTGGCCTCTGAAAAGTAAGCATCCTTTTTGTTTGTAGGATTTAGACATAGTTTTATAGAATATGTTTTATTAATTACACTCTGTTTTAGCTTTTCTGTACTTCATGTGTCAGACATTTTCTTACACATTGACCCTTGAACTACTCAGAGGTTTTGGTGTACCAGCCCCTCATGCGGTCAGAAATCTGCATATAATTTTATAGTTGGCCCTCCATATCCAGTTTTGTATTGGCAGATTCAAGCAACCACAGATTGTATAATACTCTAATATTTGTGAAAAAACAATTTTCATTTAAGTGGACCCACACAGTTTAAACCTGTGTTGCTTTGAGGTCAACTGTATACATATATTTCAATTCCATGTTTTTTGGTGTCTAAAGAAGTCTTATGTATCTCCATTATGGTTTATACCACTTTACGAGTACAACATACCCCTGTTTTCCCATTAAATGTTTTTATGTTGAATTCTGTTTTACCTGGTTGTGATGCTGTGAACCCCTAATTCATTTGAGCATCATTTGCCTTATGTGTCTTACCCAGCCTCTTTTTCTATCTTTGAGTTCCTTTTGTTAAAGTATGAATCTTATACTGTATACATTATACAGTTTGTAGACACTATACAAGTAATTCTTCTAAGAGGTAATTTTATCCTGTTTCTTACATTCTTTATTTCAGGAAGAAAATTCCATAGTAAATAGGTTTCATAGACCCAGCATCTTTTAGACTTGTTTCTGGCTCAGGTCTTTGTAAAGTAATTGTTTTTAATTTTTGCTAGTGTTTATTGTGCCAGATAATGGTTCTGTGGTACTGTGCATAGGTTCAGTATTTCTTTATATTTCTATACACATGTAATATAAAGATAGTTCTTTTAAAGTCTTGTATTTTATTACTTGTATTTTTGTTTGACTGTGGCATTGGCAAAGTCAGCCAATTATTTTTATAGAGTTTCTTAAAAATGATCTTAGTCTGCTGGTGTGGTATGATTGCCTGTGTGTGTGTGTGTGTGTGTGTGTGTGTGTGTGTGTGTGTGTGTGTGTGTGTGTGTGTGTGTGTGTGTGTGTGTGCGTGCGCCATCATGTTTTATTCTTTGTGACCCCGTGTGTGTGTGTGTGTGTGTGTGTGTGTGTGTGTGTGTGTGTGTGTGTGTGCGTGCGCCATCATGTTTTATTCTTTGTGACCCCGTGGACTGTAGCCTGCGAGGCTCCTCTGTCCATGGAGTTTTCCAGCCAAGAATACTGGAGTGGGTTTCCAGTTCCTCCTCCAGGGGATTGTCCCGACCCAGGGATCAAACCTGAGTCTCTTACATCTCCTGCTTTGGCAGGCCGATTCTTTAGTGCTGGCATCACCTGGGAAGCCCACGATTGCCTCATAATTGCCTAGTCTAATAATATCACCTAATATAAGAGAATTACTAGATTTTGAAAACAATTTCTTAATTTTACAGATCCATAATTTTTTCCAAGCTTTGGAAATATTGATAACATAATGAGCTTACATTAACTTATGGGGGTACATAAACGAAATTCATTTTTGCTGTTGGCACTGGCTGTTCTATTTGCCCTTGCATGAAAAGATTATTTAAAGCTTCTAAAAAGTTGACGTTGTTCTTTAAAGAAGTTATTTTGGTACTAGTCTCAAAGGACAGATTGCTATTCCTTTCCCACCCTAATGAAACTAGGTCACTGGCTTTTGGCACGTCTCCGTGATGTGAGATTTATTTGATGTTTAAGTGTGCTGTCTAGAAATAGTGATGCAATGTCAGCAAGGCCACTTTTCATTTCATGAACATAATTTCCAGTGCCATGAAATTAATTCATTTCTTGACCTGTTAATAGTTACACTTGGTCACGAGTATTTCAGAGGCAGAGGAAGTGTCTGAGAATGGTCATAGTCACCCTGTTAGATGGTATGTTATGGGATTTCTGTTCAGCTTGAAGATTTGGCTTGTTGGAGTAGTTGATGCCTTATGAAAAACAAGGAGCTATCTGTTAAGTAAACTTTAGCCTGGTGCATGGTAGGATTTGCTGATTCAGGGGGTTGAGATAACTCATCTATTTTGTATTTTGTAACTCATGTATTTTGAATTCTGTTTTACTTTGGCCAACTTCAAATGTAGTCGAGGAGGTTCCCTATTCCATTCACTAACCAGAAGCAAGTACTTGGAAAATAAGGAGTAACCACAGGACTCCTTTAAAATTAATTATCTGTAGGTCCTAAAATGCCTGATATTTAAAATGAGCTACTTTGAGAGCATTTGTGTATTGGTTCAGTGTCTCAAAAAGAGATTGAGGAAACCTCATTGAGTGTGGACTCTGGAGTGGGTTTATGGCTTGCCTTTCTGTGCTTTCCTAATATATAAAGAGTTATAATCATTATGAGTAATTTATAATGGCGTTGTGGGGATGAAAGGAATAAACGGACATGCATTAAAAGTTTTCTGGTAGATAATGAGCATGCAGTATGTTCATCATCATAAATATCCTTTTAATGTGCTTGTATTTATAAGTGTCCTTTTTTCTCTTGCTACTCCTGACCCTTCCTTGCCTAATATATTGTCATTCCATCTGGTTATGGAGGGGTATATGCTTCACTTAATTCTGCCAAGAGAGCAAGTCTTGGAAGTAGAATCATTTCACCTGCTCAGGAAATGTATTCCAGTAGAATTGGAGCTTTTCCAAACTGTAGAATTAAAGAACAAAGCCTATAAGGAAGTTTGTGGACTTAGGATATTTTCTGTGCTTCAGTTTCATTATTTATTTAGTAAATGTTTTTCTTCTTAGAATTATTTAAGATCTACTTTTATCTTATTGTTAATTTACATAGATTTATTTAATAGAATTTAAATTCTTTACTTTTCAGAAACATAAAGAGTTGCCATTCTGATATTTACTTAATTCTCTTTGTTTTCGTACACGTGACTTTGCAATTATAAAGGTTTTGTTAATTTTTCATGCATTAATTTGACAACTTTGAGAATTCAGTGAGAAATAAATTACAACATCTGAAAGGATTTGAATGTTTTTATATAACCTATATTATGATCACATCATTAGGTATTGAAATAAGAACTTTATAATATCTTGTCCTTTTCTAGTTTGTAATTTTTGAAAGATAAACTGAGGCATATTAAAATATTAAGAGTTTATTTGAGCAAAAATCAATTTGAATTGAATTGGGCAGCACCAAACTGGCATCGCCGACTTGATGGGCATGTGTTGAGCAAGATCCGGTAGTTGGTGATGGACAGGGAAGCCTGGCCTGTGCTTGGTTGCAAAGAGTCAAACACAACTGAGCGACTGAACTGAAACTGGAAGTGGTTAGGAGCGCACTCCACCAACAGGTGGTTTGGGAGAAACGTTTATGGAGAAAAAAGGGAAGCAAAGGAAAGACATTATTGATTGGCTGTAGTAGAAAGTCTAGATGTCTGTGATTGGTTGTTCTTGGGCTTCCCTGGTAGTTCAGCTGGTAAAAAAATCGCCTGCAACGCAGGAGACCCCAATTCGATTCCTGAGTTGGGAAGATCTGCTGGAGAATGGTTAGGCTACCCACTCGAGAATTCTTGGGCTTCCCTGTGGCTCAGCTGGTAAAGAATCTGCCTGCAGTGTGGGAGACTTGGGTTCGATCCCTGGTTTGGGAAGATCCCCTGGAGAAGGGAACGGCTACCCACTGCAGTATTCTGGCCTGGAGAATTCCATGGACTATATAGTCGCGAAGAGTCGGACACTACTGAGCAACTGAACTGAAACTGGAAGTGGTTAGGAGCACTCCACCAGCAGGTAGTTTGGGAGAGACTTATGGAGAAAAAGTGGAAGCAAAGGAAGGAAATTATTGATTGGCTATAGCAGAGTCTTGATGTTTGTGATTAGCTATTCTTAGTGTTTTGATTTTGTAACTTCGAGGCATTTACAGACTTAGATTTTGGTTTGCTTACATAGGCTGCCAAGGCATTTAAAGTCCCTTAGTCTAATTGTTAGGGGAAGCACACTGATTGAAACCACCCACCCTAGCCAGGCACCATGGTAACCATTTGCAGGAGTTGTTTTATGACAGGAGGTCCTGGTAAGGAACAGGGAACTAATAAGCCTCCACCAACCAGAAGAGTGCGAGAAAGGTCGAAAGGAGACACCACCTGTCCGACCACCTCCCAGAATCCTTCTGTCTGGCATCCATCTTGGCTGAACAAGGCGAGCACCACCAGGAAGGACTCTGAGTCAGAATGACTGGCTAAAGACAACCCAGAAACTAATCCCATCACCGTAAAACCCCCAAGCCATGTGACAGAGCAGTTCTCCTGGGTTCCCTTACCCCCCTGCTCTCCGCCCGGGCACCCTTTCCCAATAAAATCTCTTGCTTTGTCAGCACATGTGTCTCCTCGGGAAATTCATTTCTGAGTGTTAGACAAGAGCCCAATTTCGGGCCCTGGAAGGGTTCCCCTTTCCTACAACATAATGGCCTCCTTGTTTTAATCAACAATTTATATCTCTTTGCTCATTTCATTATGTTCTCCATGTGATCTCAGCGAGGCAGCAGTGAGCCATGGCCTCAAGTGAGATCTTCATTCCCTGCTCAGGAATTGAACTTGGGTAGCCTGGATGAAAACCAGGAATCCTAGCCACCAGACCAGCAAGGGCTAGAGGCTTAAAGCTATTTTTCCCTGGATCTCTGCCCCCGGTGAAAAATGCATGTCTCACTGAGGCAGAGAAACTATACATGCAGATACAAAGTTTATGAGAGCTATAGCACTACAGCAAATGGGAGAACACACAGAGAAACAGTTGGCTAAGACTGAAGCGAGGCCAAGACGCACACCTGGGGAGAGAGGGTGTGGGCGGTCCCCCAGGAAGGAGGAGCTCAGTCAGGAGGCGGTTAAATCATTTATGTAGGGCAATTCTTTGGAGTCTTTGTCTTCCCTTTGGCCAATTGTCTGGTTTCTTTTTCCACACCTGACCTGCCCTAGGATCCTCCCCTACAGGCGTGCACAGCTTTTTCCAAGGTGGATTCCAGCCCAGAGGCCTATGGGACGCTCTTAGCATCACATATTATGGAGTGGTGCCCCCTCCTTTTGACCCCCAAGGAGCCTTTCAGCACATGTGAAATGTCTCCCTCGCACCAAGGATGGGAAATATATGACCTCCTGACCCTTCGCTCAAACAAGATATATCCCCTGAATTTAGTTATTTTATAACCAGCAAACAGCAGGCTGTTTATAAATATCTAATCTGGAGCCCACCTATCCCCTGTTTCAGGAAATGGAAACAAGAGACTAGTTGTAAGTGTTCGGCCTGGAGCCCATCTTTTTCTCGCCCCAAGAAATGTAAACAGGAGGCCAGTTGTAAATGCCTCACCTGGGGCTGTCTGTTCCTGCCTCAGCTTGCATCCTCAGCACTGCGTGCAGAAGGGAAGGAATTGGTCGATTTTGTTGACTTGTGTCAGCAACATCTATCTAGTGCAGTGTTTTGACGTGATAGGTGCTTAGTAAATGTTCCTTGAATGGAAGAAGTTGGTTTTCTTTAAATGTTTTATTTCTAAGATTTTTAGGCGATATACCTAGAAATTAAGTTTGTAAGTTTTTTCAATGAGTGTTTGGTTAATGGTGTTTTCTGCTTCTGTTACTTTCTTTGTTACAGTTTGTTGTTAACTAGGCCTGTTTCAGTACCCTTTGGGGACAAATTCTTCGGATTCCAGGGAGCTTGTAAAAACTGTTTCCCTGCTGTAAATAGCAGATCTTAACAGAGGCTTCTAAGGCCCATCATTTGAGCCAGAGGAGGCTGAACAAGAAAGGAATAGATTCTTTCTAAAACTCAAGCATACCTGATCAGCCCTTTCACACCTCTGAGAAGAGAGAAAAGAAAGTAGATTAAAATTCTGGAGGTTTGTGTGTGTGTGTGTGTGTGTGGCTACACAAAATAAAGCTGCAAAACAAAAACAAAAACAAAACCCTAATGTTCCTCAAAGAGCTCAGGCCCTTTTAAAATGCAAACAACTGAATTTTCCTGAGTCAGTGGTTGCTCTGTAACTGGAGCAGTCAGCCCCTCCCAAACCCTATTATTTGGGTCACTCTGCAATTTTTTGCTGATTTGCTCCATGAATGTACACACATGCTTGTTATTTTAGATGCCTTAAAAACATTTCAGAGAGGTAGAGGATTTAAAATACTTCAGTTTGAGGCCTTTATTTTGTGCAACTTTAAATAAGTGTAACATTTCTAATGCTAGCTGATATAGTAAAAATCTGAATTTTTCAAATCTGAAGTTTAGCATATTCATTTTAATCTATTCTCACATACGGTGTTAATGAACAGCCACCTCACTAATTTGTTCACTCTAGTCAAGTATAGTAGAATTCTTTGTAATGCGGATATTAGGAGATACATGCATTCCAGGGAAGAACATTTGGTATTTATATTAATACCAATATTGTAATGTACCTTTTTGTTTGTTTTTTTCCTGGCCTTCCCAGCCTATGAAACCCTCTTTCTAAGTCTGTGGGTACCTGCTAGCAAAAGTTTCTGCCTAGGTTTTTTAATTTGAAGCTTGACCTTCACAGGTAGGGACAATGAAGGGTCCTTTCGGCAGTGGTGAGGGCTTTGTCCAAATCCTGGGAGACAGTGTCCTTACTTCTGTAACCTCTCTGGAGTGGACTGGAGCTGCCATCCTGGCTCATGGTGACTCTTGGTTCTGTCTATTAAACATAGTTCTTTAATATTCATGGCAATTCTTGGAGTGGTCCAGAAAACTTTCAGTAGATTTTGTTGTGTGCATATCAGCCAAAGTTAATTTACATTGCCAACAGCTAAGAAGTCTGACTAATACAGATTGTTCTATCCATCCACTTGCACATCAGTGAGATATAGTTGATGGTCAGGTGCAAATGTTATATACTCAGAATTTTGTTCTCTTTTTCTTTAGAATATATTCTGTGCCTAGGATGTCTGACCTGATTTTTCCAGTAAAGTATTAATTTTGGTTTATAGGTCTGTGAGATGTATTCATTTATCTGTTTGGTATTTTATTGAGTGCTTATTATGTACCAGGTGCTTGTAGTGACTAAAAAAAAGCTGAAATGAATTTAGGCTGATCTTTAAAAATTCTGCCTATCAGCTACCTGTTCATCAGCCATCACTGTCCTGAAACCGTCAGCACATCTTGAGAATCAAAGTGGTCCAGAAGCTGTGCTAACTTACATAAAAGAGACCAAACGTCTCATTCATGGAGTTTACATTTGAGGAGGCAGATTTTTGAAAAAATAAAATATAGCCTTCTTAACAGTGCAAAGAAATAGAGGAAAACAGTAGCATGGGAAAGACTAGAGAGTTCTTCAGGAAAATTGGAGAAACCAAGGGAACATTTCATGCAAAGATGGGTACAATAAAATGGCAAGGACAGAAATGGCAAGGACTTAGCAAAAGCAGAAGAGATTAAGAACAGAAGAATACAAGAATACACAGAAGAACTGTACGAAA
This sequence comes from Cervus canadensis, assembly GCF_019320065.1. Taxonomy (NCBI): domain Eukaryota; kingdom Metazoa; phylum Chordata; class Mammalia; order Artiodactyla; family Cervidae; genus Cervus; species Cervus canadensis. The sequence goes on from NC_057415.1 coordinate 19,632,047, forward strand.
AAGGTCTTAATGACCCAGATAACCATGACAACGTGGTCACTCACCTAGAACCAGACATCCTGGAGTGGGAAGTCAAGTGGGCCTTAGGAAGCATCACTACGAACAAAGCTAGTGGAGGTTATGAAGCTCCTGCTGAGCTATTTCAAATCCTAAAAGATGATGCTGTTAAAGTGCTGCACTCAATATGTCAACAAATTTAGAAAACTGAGCAGGGGCCGCAGGACTGGAAAAGGTCTGTATTCATTTCCAATCCCAAAGAAAGGCAATGCCAAAGAATGTCCAAACTACCTTACAATTGTGCTCATTTCACATGCTAGCAAGGTAATGCTCAAAATCCTTCAAGCTAGGCTTCAGCAGTACATGAACCAAGAACTTCCAGATGTTCAGGCTGGATTTAGAAAAGGCAGAGGAATCAGAGATCAAATTGCCAGCATCTGTTAGATCATAGGAAAAAAGCAAGGGAATTCCAAAGAAAAAAAGATCTACTTCTAAAGACTCTTGACTGTGTGGATCACAACAAACTGGAAAATTCTCAAAGAGACTACCAGATCACCTTACCTGTCTCTTGAGAAACCTGTATGCAGGTCAAGAAGCAACAGTTAGAACAAAACATGAAACAACAAACTGGTTCAAAATTGGGAAAGGAGTTTGTCAAGGCTTATTGTCACCCTGCTTATTTAACTTATATGCAGAGTATATCATGTGAAATGCCAGGCTGGGTGAAGCATAAGCTGGAATCAAGATTGCTGAGAGAAATATCAACAACCTTAGATACGCAGATGATACCACTGTAATGACAGAAAGTCAAGAGGAACTAAAAAACCTCTTGATGAGGGTAAAAGAGGAAAGTGAAAAACCTAGCTTAAAACTCAACATTCAAAAAACTTAAGATCATGGCATCCAGTGTCATCACTTCATGGCAAATAGGGAAAAAGTGGAAACAGTGATAGCTTTTATTTTCTTGGGCTCCAAACATCACTGCAGATGGTGATTGGAACCATAAAATTTAAAACACTTGTTCCTTGGAAGAAAAGCTATGACAGACCTATGGCCAGTAGTCATATATGGTTGTGAGAGTTGGACCGTAAAGAAGGCTGAGCCCTGAAGAATTGATATTTTCAAATTTTGATGCTGGAGAAGACTCTTGAGAGTCCCTTGGACAGCAAGGAGATCAAACCAGTCACTGTTAAAGGAAATCAACCCTGAATATTCACTGGAAGGACTGATGCTGAAGCTCCAATACTTTGGCCACCTAATGCAAAGAGATGACCCATTAGAAAAGACCCTAATGCTGGGAAAGATTAAGGGCAGGAGGAGAAGGGGGCAGCAGAGGATGAGATGGTTGGATTGCATCACCGACTCAATGGTCATGAGTTCGCGCAATCTCTGCGAGATGGTGAAGAACAGGGAAGCCTGGCATGCTGTTGTCCATGGGGTCACAAAGAGTCAGACATGACTGAGCGACTGAACAGTAAACAATGTAGTTTTGTTAGATGGTGATAAATGTGGTAATGATAAAAATTAAGAGAGAAGAAAAGGAATGCTTAACCAAAAGGCCATTAGATTGAGATGTCCTGGTCATCTTACCAACAGCGGTAGGGGACTGCTGGTACCCTAGGCGATTTCTAGTGAAGCAGTTTGGAGGCCCAGAAGGGAGCAAGGCTCACCCAGAGCACTCATAGCTTTTGGACCACTTTGATTATCAAGATGTGCTGATTGGTCCAGGAGAGTAATGGCGGTTGCATAGATAGCTGATAGGCAGAGTTTTTAAAGATCAGCCTAAATTCATTTTAGCAAGTATACATGTAATGAGGTTATATATATGTTTGTGTGTGTGTGTGTATATATATATATATGTGTATATGCAGTTTTTGTAGAACATAGTTTAAAAAGTACACTCACATAGGAGTTAGCACTTGAAATAGTTTACATAAAAATGAAAGCACCTGCTTTATTAAATCTAGACCATATGCTCATCATCCTTTTTAGTTGTCCTACCGCACACACAGAGTGTGTAGAAGCACAGCGTTTCAGAACAGCATAACCTCCGGGGGAGCTGCTATAGTTTTTCCTTAGTGAGCATGCAAAAGCATTTCACACTGATGCTTGTATGTGAGTACAATAAATGTAGAGAAGTAGGGGCATTGTAGAAAGTGAGAAGCATAGTGAAGATATTGTATTTCTTTATGAAAAGGCTAAATTATTTTATTATGTAGAAAGTCTATAAATATATCATTTGTTGAAATAATTGTCATTGGAAAAATTCTACTGAACGTCAGGTCTTTTCCCCCACTTATACTTTACTCTAAATGCCTTATGATTGAATATTTATTTTTGTCAGTGTGAAGATTAAAGAAAAGCTAAGCAGAAGCAATCTTAATATCTTGTTGATTACATTCCAGAAAGAAAAAGAAATGGCAGAACATTAAGCCTAAATGCCATTTGCTATAATTACCCTGTGTGTGAAATATAACTGGTAGCTGTCAAGCTTTGATTGAAACTTACTGAAGGTTAGCACCAGCTGCATGCATTAATTGTCTCTGAGCAAATGCACATACCACAGCCACCATTTGGAAGCATGCTTTTTTGTATTTAATTTGTTGTAAAGTATTTTATGATTGGGTTTGGATGAATGCTACTATAACTTCCGATTTATTTTTTGCATCATTTCCATCAAACAAACAGTCCTTTCAGTTAAATTCTAAGTACTCTATGTAAGTGATATTTCCAAATTTCATATTACTGAGTATTTTGAGAAGGGGAACTTATAAATATTATTTATTATTGTTATTGTTCTATAAATATTATTTTAAAGTGTTTTGAAACATTTTTCTAATAAAGATTTATGTATCTACCCTTTTTGAACTATTATTATTTAATTTTTTCTAGATATATGAAATCTAACTTACACCTTGATATTTTTTGTTAAGGTAGTTTGATCTTATTATGGTGTTTACTTTTACCCTCTATTTATCCTTTTTAGTTGAAAGGTAGCAACCTTCAGTGGAATTTTCTATAAATACTAATATTTAATCTTCATAAAGTTTAGGTCTTTTGAAAAGTACTGAGGCAAACCTATTATCTGTATTAAAGTAAAGAATATTAGTTTGCAAATTTAGTTGGAAATTAAAGCATATTTTCCTGAGTGAATAACTACAGTGTTTGATTTGACAGGTACCACATATGGCAGCACCAGAGCCTGTCACATATTGATTCTTTGTTTATATTGATCACAATCTGAATTGAACAAAAATTCTAAGTAGAGCCCAAAGATAAGGTGTTTATTCTTTTATTGCCCTACATAGGGACATTTAAATAGTTTGAGTTCTCTGAGAGCCATAACCATGTAAATATGACTTGAGTTCATCAAATTACACTGAGAAATATTTCAGTATTGCCAGACTGTTGGTGGTCTGCAGTAGGCATTTGTTGCTTTTTGGTTTCCTAGTGTCCATTCTCCTTTCTGAAAACACTCCAGTTTCCATGAGGAGATCACGGAGCCTGTTCCCACTAAGGAGGGAACCAGAGTCCCCCCTCCTCTCCCTTGGGCATGCAACCTTGAGCTCCCCCAGGGTGGGTGCTCTCCCAGGGGACCCTACAGGGGGTGGTGGAGCTCCCACAGCATGACCCTGACTGTGGCATTACCAGTTGGACTTGCGGTGTCTGCCTGTTATCTTTCAGAGCCTCCCTTGAGATCCTTCCAGAAATCCCATTTTCTTTACACTAAGCAGAATCAATTTTAGTTGCTTATCACCTTCACCAGAATTTTAATTGGCTAAAAAAAGCATATCCTTTTCAAGTCTAAGGGCTTCCCAGGTGGCACTAGCAGTAAAGAACCTGCCTGCCAATGCAGGAGACCTGAGATGTGGGTTCAGTCCCTGAATGGGGAAGATCCCCTGGAGGAGGAAATGGCAACCCACTCCAGTATTCTTGCCTGGAAAATTCCATGGGCTGAGGAGCCTACAGTCCATAGAGTCACAGAGATACCAAGTCTAAAGTGGTGTTTTAATTTTAGTAAGCATGTCCTGCCGGCTCGTATTATACAGTTGGTGGCAGTTTCCAACTCCGTGGCTCAGAGACAGTCCGCACACTTGGCCTGTAGACCTTGACTTTTTGTCTCTTTTTAGTTAGTGTTTGTAGACAGAGTTTGTACCCATGTGGATAGCAGGCTTTATAAAGGTATTTGGCAGTGTTTTTCTTTTTGCTGAATTGTATTTAAAAATGCTACCCAGGTGCCCTAGTGTTTAAAGCCAATTAATTAGTTACTGGATGTTGTGTGAAGGGCAGCTGAAATAAAATATTTCCTCACTGAATTTTTATATAATGTAGGTTTTTTAAAAAGATGTGGAGTAAATAAGTACTTCATTTTCTCTCTTCTGATTTCAAAGTGACAGTTTTAGAGTTAGAAGATGACTAAACTTGAAGCATTTTAGAATTCATATAGAATAAAATATACTTTTTTCATTGAAGACATTTCTTTTTATAAAAATTAAAATATTACTAGAATTATATACTGAAAGAAAATTAATTTTTTTCAGTCATTTTTTATTTTTCTGAAATGAAATTTCAGAAATTTTTCTGAAAATTTTTTCATTTTTCTGAAATTTTTCATTTCAGAACTAGTGAAATAAAAAATTGAGCATTTATATTTAGATCTGTCATTACATGGTTTTTGTATTAGATCACTCTCTGACTCTGTCACATCCTTTTGCATTTGGCCTTCTGGACAGTTAAGCATTTCTATAGTTAATCCATCTCTACGGAGGGAACTTTTTTCAGCATTTGGAAAGGGTTAATTATCTGAATCATATCACCTTGATGTAGGATAAACCTGGTGAAAGGGTAGTCAGACCAGCATCTTATATTGCTGTTTATTAAGTATATGCTGTTCTTCTCTGTATTATGGATGTATTATGTACATATAGATGTATTATGTACAGTGGCTTTGAATATAGGCTCATCACAACTGAGGATATATGGATTTACCTCAGAAGACCCAGACTTAGCAGTGCATATGCTATAAAGGTATCCCAGCTTTCAAAACAGGACTGTGAAATAGTTGCAACTGGTATATCAGCATAAAAAATAGAAGCTTGGGGTTTTAAAAAGTATGTACATGGAGTGTCATATTTTTTTCAATGTAAGTGTACATGTGTATTCTTTTCATATTCATAGGTTTTGCAAGCTCTTTAAATTTTGTGCCCTTCCTGACACAGGAGTGAGTTACGTTAACATGAGTTTAACCCAGTGGATGTTCTTGTCATAGAAATGTTGCATAGGATGAGGAGGCCCATGGGATAGTACTCAAGCCTAATTTAATACAGAGTTTGGATGAATTCTTTGTACATTTGAGTATAAAAGGAAACAGTATTCTGTGACTAAACTTTGAATGGTAATGTTGTCCAGAGAAGATTTGACTCCGTGGATTTACAGTCTTCATTTTACCTTCCTGAAGGGCATCCTTAGAGTACTCTGGAGTTGATGTTTGGTGACCAGAGCTTTCATGGGTAAAGCTTAGAGTTAGTGGGACAGACTTGTCAGTCCAGGGATAGGAGTTCTGGGTAGGAATGTGGTATTTATGGATGGAGGTGCTAGAACCAGCCAAACTGCACTGTTGTCTGTCTTCTAAGAACTAGTATGGAAAAGGTGGTAGTAGCCTTAGGGAAGGAAAGCCTTCACAGAGTAGGGAAAAAGGGACTAGGAAGGGGGGGGGGTGATTTCTTTTATCACTTATCTAACCTGCCTGCCTGGAGTACCCACTACACCAGAGAAGAGGCAACCGAATATTACCCATGGGAGACAGGCTCCGTTGAATCACGGAGAGCAGGAAAGGGACATGGCAGTTGAAGCCACTAATCAATTCAGTTGAAGACACAACCAAGGAAGGAGGATGCATGCTCCTAGCAGTAGCTTCACATCTGCTTTCCACTTGTAGGGCAAGTAGATGAGGGCCAAAGCAATAAAAAATGCAGGCAAGTGAAAACATACTTCTGAAAACCTTGGGTTTTTCTATTTGGCTATTACAACCATTAAACAAGAACCAGAAAGCACAAAAAGGGAGCAGGTGAACAGTTAAGGGACACACAGGTTTTGTTCTACATTGTGGAAGTTTGGAGTTAAAGAAACTGAGTTTAAGTCATTTACTAATTATGCTGCAGGTTACTAATTTTGGCAGGTTATTTAGGTCTCTGAGCTTTTCTTTCTTTATGGAATGAGAGTAATGATAAATTTCTATTACAAAGCTGTTGTAAGATTTATTATATTTGTTATCTTCTTAAAAACTGCTTTGAATGCTGCAAAGTGCCATGTAAATGCTAGTTGTTCCATGGAGTCTTACATTGGGAGCTGGGGTACCTTTCTAGCACATGCATTGCTAGCTCTGGCTCTTAGAGACACAGCAGCAGGTTCGGGGGACACTTCTTTTTCTGCTCTCTGAACTGATACTAAAGAGATCTGCATCATGGTGCTGGAGAGCTGGTTTTACTCGTAACTAGCTTTGTGTTTCTGAAATTTCCCACTAAAGCAGACCTGAAGGGAACACATGCACTCAGGGCTCCCAAGCAGCTTGTGATGTGCTCCTAGTTTCTCTAAAATCTCACTTTGTTTTACAGTTTTATGTAAAGTTTGCAGCTTAGCCTATAAAGTATTTATATTAAACTAGATATTCCTTCTAAGTTAATTATGAATAAGATATTAAGAAGAGGGAAAGGGTCTTGCCTATTCAGTTAATTGATAGGCAAGATGGCATTGCCCCAGCCTGTGACTTCATGTCCCCAGACGTAACACACATTCCCAACTCTTGGGCTCCTCTTACTTGTTAAAGAAGAGGATTGACTCTGTGTGGCCTGTGTTCCCTTCTGGGCAATTATTCTGTAAAATTCCATGTAACAGATAATGTAAGGAACTCTTGCCCCAACTATAAAATCAAATTATATGACAAACTCATTCTTACACAGTGGATTTTAGATATTGTATAATCTTTATCCATATAGGCCAGTCACAGAGGACTTTGCTCAATAGCATTTATTGTAGAAGCTGCAAATGATCGAATTTTGTTTGCTTAGAATACCTTGAAAGTTAGTCATCAGTGTATGACACTTCATTTTACTGTTGTCTCTACTTTTGAGTATAACTTTCCACTATAAGCTTAAGAATCTTTAAGTCTTTTGATCAAGAAAGTAGACTAGTCACTGAACACTGTTAGTTGGCACCTGCCATTTTAAGCCTCATCGAAATGAAAGCACAGACTCTAAAAGAAAAAAAAAAAGGTTTAATCAGTAACCAGTAAATAGCAAGGCAAGGAGAGAGGAGTCTTCAGTAGACAAGAGATTTCAACAACTTTTTTGGAATGTAGGCGATGAGACAGATTGAAAAGCTCCAACTTAGATATACTGCCTGGGGGCCTCGGAAGAAATGGAAGGCAGTCTCTCTAAGGGAATCTTGGAGGGGCTCAGAGTCAGCAGCTGTTTCAGAGGTTGTACCTTAGATATGAGCTTTTCAAAAACAGGATATAATTGAAGGGTTTGTTAAATTGTACAGATCAGTCTCCCTGCCCCACTCTCCCAATACTCAGTGCACATGCTCACATGTTCACACATGTGCACACATATTTAAAACAGAGGCAGCTGGTACATACTATTAGGCAAAATAGGCAAAAACTTATTTTGGGGGAGGTTTCCTGCTCAGCAGTCAGGTTGATTCCTGTTCACATCAAGTAAAGCCTGCCTGCCCTGATTAAACATGGAGTTATAATTTCCAATTAGAGAAGAAGCCTTTCTGAAAGAAAAAAAACAGACCAACTAACAGAGAAAAGGAGAGCAATTCTATCTTCCTATATTTCCGTCTTAAATGAACAGCCAGCCAGAGGGGTCATTGAGTTTATAAGAAGAATTGACAGCATGAAAGGAAAAAAAAAAATGGGGCCTTAAGAAAACAGGTTCTGCAGAAGCAATGATATTACAAGAAATGCTATTAGATTTATGTATTTATTTTTTAAAGGATTGCTGATACGAAAATCTAAGAAAGTTGAAGTTATCTTTCGAAATGTAGACAAAGACCCCAAAAAGAAAAATGCAAGAAGAGGTGCTTAGAAAATGAATCTATGAGGTTTGATATTTGACTTATTAGAAGTGAGAGAAAAGAAAAAAAGAGGGGAGGAAAGTATCAAAAAAGAAAGGGAAGGTAATTCCCAGAGGCAGAAAAGACACATGCCCGTACAATAAAATGACCCACTGAGAGCCAGCACGGTTAATGAAAACAAGTCACCCATGGGTGTATATTTGTGAAATTTCAGTGTTTCAAGGATTAAGACAGGGTTATAAAAATTTTCAGAGAGGAAGAAAAACAAATTATCCAAGTATGAAGAAGTTTCCAACTCACATCAGTGGTTTATCAGTCTTAACACTGGATGCTCTAAGTATTGCCAGCTAAGTCCAAAGGCAAACACGTAAACAACCCAAAACTCTAGACCTGACAAACTGACATTCAGGTGTAACAGCAGAATGAAGACATTTTCATTGTCCTAATAAAGACATTTCATTTCCTTATACTTTATTCATATAAAGGCTAGAGAAATTTGTTTCCCAAGTACGCTTATTAAGAAATAACTTGGCCTCTGGGAAATAGACGAATCAACCTAATTGGGCATCAATACAAATCCAGGAATAATAGCAATAAAAGAAGTCCTGATAGTAACCATTCCAAATTGGAGGGAGGAGTATAAGACTCATGGGGGAAAGCAAGGAGTGACAGCTTGGAGATAACCTTTGTCCCACCCCCTCCCAAACTTCCCAGAAAGAAAAAAGTTAGAAACCCAAGGGAAAACTCCCCTTGTGGCCTAATGTGGGAGGACAGGCCATGCTTTTAAAACCATCAGTGAGGAAAATGGGTCTATTTAATTTTAGAACTAGATTTTTTTTTTTTTTAATTCTTGGAGTGATCAGACTCATAAAGAATGAAATGTAATTTTAGTTCACCTCTTGGTCTGGCATAATGTAGATGCTGGTTGTTGATTTTCAACTTTTAGCACTAATCTGTGTTAAAGAAGGTTTGGTTGCTATTGACTTTGAGATATAGATGGTTACAGTCAATATCATTAAAGAAAAACCATAGCTGACCCAGGGTGAGTTGTGGAAAGACAGAGAAGAGTGTATCGACATCGTTAATTAACTTCTGTCTTGTTCATCCAAGAGTAGTGTACTGTCATTGGGACATTTAAAAACATTTACTCATCTCACTTCCTCTTGGCTTTGTTCTCTCCCAAAACCCTACTTGAGAAAGGCTACCACTCATTTAAAAAAAAAAAATGTTAATAAACTAGTATTGAAGATAGACTAGAATACTAAAAATGCTAAAATCTTAAAGATAATAAAAGAATAGGTGGTGGTAGTCACTTAGGCCCGTCTGACTCTTTGCAACACCATGGACTGTGCAAAGAGTTGCACCATGCAACACCATAGCCTGCCAGGCTCCTCCATCTGTGATATTTTCCAGGTAAGAATACTGGAGTGGGTTGCCATTTCCTTCTCCAGGGGATCTTCCTGACCCAGGGATGGAACCCAGGTCTCATGCATTGTAGGCACTTACTGTCTGAGGCTCCAGGAAAGTCCAAAGAATAGGTAATAAAGGCCAGATGAGAAAAATAGTAAATCTCAAGATGGTAAATTTAAACCTAACCATATTGATATCATATTAAATGTAAATTTTTCTTTATAATGTCATTAAAAACAGATGGTTAAAAAAATAAGATTCAATTATATGCTGTTTATTAAGAGCTATGCTTTAGCTATAAAGATACAGACAGGTTAAAATTAAAAGAATTGAAGAAGATATGCATGCTAACGATAGATAAGAAAGATGGAATAGCTATATTAATACCAGAAAACTAGATTGCAGAATAAGAAATCTTACTAGTAACAATGAGGGATATTTTAAAGTAACAGAACTTCAAAATAATGGAAGCAGACATAATGAAAATGAAAAGCAGAGATCAAGTGAAAGTTGCTCTGTCGTGTCCAGCTCTCTGCTACCCCGTGGACTGTACAGTCCATGGAATTTTCCAGGCCCGAATACTGGACTGGGTACTCTTTCCCTTCTCCAGGGGGTTCCCAACCCAGAGATCGAATCCAGGTCTCCCACATTGCAGGCAGACTCTTTTACCAGCTGAGCCACAAGAAATCCACTATTTTTGCTGGAGATTTCATAATTAGTGGAGCAAATGGAAAGAAAATCAGTGAGTATATAGCAAACTTAAATTGTACATGGAATATTTATCAAAACAGAAAGATGAACCCCATAAAATAAATTTTAATAAACTTTAAAGGGTTGAAATAATGCAGACTGTATTTTCTGACCTCAACAGAGTTAAATTAAAAATCAGTAACTGAAAATAAATGAAAGTCTCTAGATATTTAGAAATTAAATGACTGCTAAGTAAATACATGGGTCAAAGAAGAAACACAGGAGAAAATTAGAAAATATTCTGAACTTAAAATGAAAACAACATTAAATTTTGTGAGATGTAGCTAAAACAATGCTCTTTAGAGAGAAATTAGAGTTTCAAAAGTTTATATGAGAAAGCAAAAGGAAAGATCTAGAATCAGTAAACTGAACCACTACTTGTAATAAAGATAAAGTTAGTGAAAAAGACTTTGTACAAACAGAGAAAACTAGAGAAAAAATCAGTAAAACCAAAAGCCATTAACACTGTCAACTAACCTGATAATCAAGAAACAACAAAAAAACAAAGACAAATTACCGATATCAGGATTAAAGATCAGTTGTCACTACAAATCCTACAGCTATTAAAGAATTATAAGAGAATATCATAAATACCTTTATACCAGGATATTCTCCAAAATTAAGGCTATAAGAAGTAGAATCTGAATACCTCTGCTTTTTTTTTTTTTTAAAAAGAAATTGAATTTGTAATTAAAATTTTTTTCCATAAGGAAAACTCTGGGCATGATGGCTTCACTGGTGAAATTTATTGTCCATTTATGGAAGAATTATGACCAATTCTACCTAAGTTCTTTCAGAAAACAGAGAAGGAGAGAACAGGTCCCAACTCATTTTATGAGGCCCTCATTACTTTCCTACGAAACCAAACAGTGGAAAAGAAAGAAATTTACAGACCAGTATCTCTCCTGAAAACAGATATAAAAATTCTTTTTTTTTTTAATGAATTTTTATTGGAATATAGTTGCTTTAAAATGTTGTGTTAATTTCTGCTGTACAACAGTGAATCAGTTATACATATACACATATTCCCCTTTTTTGGGTTTCCTTCTCATTTAGGTTGCCACAGAGCATTGAGTAGAGTTCCCTGTGCTATACAGTAGGTTCTAATTAATTATCTGTTTCATACATGGTAGTGTATATATGTCAATCCCAGCCTACCAGTGCATCCCACACCACTTTAGCTGCTTGATATCCGTGTTTGTTCTCTGTGTTTGTATCACTATTTCTGCTTTGCAGATAATTTTATCTGTATCATTTGTCTAGATTGCACATAAAAGCATTATACAATATTTGTTTTTCTCTTTCTGACTTACTTCACTCATAGTCTCTAGGTCCATCCACATCTCTGTAAACAGCACAGTTTTGTCCCTTTTTATGGCTGAGTGATATTCCATTGTATATATGTACTACATCTTCTTTATTCTTCCGTTGATGGACATTTGGGTTCCTTCCATGTCCTGGCTACTGTAAATAGTGCTGCAGTAAACAATAGGGTGAATGTATCTTTTTGAATTACAGTTTTCTCCAGGTGTATGCCCAGGAGTAGAATTGCTGGGTCGTATGGTAATTCTATTTTTAGTGTTTTAAAGACTCTCCATACTGTTCTCCATAGTGGCTTTACCAATTTACATTCCCACCAACAGTGTAGGAGAGTTCCCTTTTCTGCACACCCGCTCCAGCAGTTATTTGTTGTAGATTTTTTGATGATGGTCACTCTGACCAGTGTGAGGTGATACCTCATTGTAGTTTCGATTTGCATTTCTCTAATAATTAGTGATGTTGAGCATCTTTTCATGTGTTTGTTGGCCGTCTGTATGTCTTTTTTGGAGAAAAGTCTATTTAGGTCTTCGTTCCATATTTTTTATTGTGTTGTGTGGTTTATTTTTTTGTTTGTTTTTATTGAGCTGCATAAACTGTTTGTATATTTTGGAGATTAATCCTTTGTCAGTTACTTTAATTTGCGAATATTTTCTCCTGTTCCATGAGTTGTCTTTTTGTTTTGTTTATGACTTCCTTTGCTGTACAAAAGCTTTTAAGTTTCATTAGGTCCCAATTGTTTATTTTTGTTTTTATTTTCATTACTCTAGGAGGTGAGTCAAAAAAGATCTTGTTATGTTTTCTGGAAGAGTGTTCTGCCTATGTTTTCCTCTAAGAATTTTATAGTGTCCAGCCTTATGTTTAGATCTTTAATCCATTTTAAGTTTATTTTTGTGTGCGGTATTAGGGAGTGTTCTTATCTTGTTGATTTACATGTCGCTGTTCAGTTTTCTTCTCATACTATTCATGGGGTTCTCAAGGCAAGAATACTGGGTTTGCCATTACCTTCTCCAGTGGACCACATTCTGTCAGACCTCTCCACCATGACCCGCCGTCTTGGGTGGGCATGGCTTAGTTTCATTGAGTTAGACAAGGCTCTGGTCCTGTGATCAGATTGGCTGGTTTTCTGTGATTATGGTTTTAGTGTGTCTGCCCTCCGATGCCCTCTCGCAACACCTACCGTCTTACTTGGGTTTCTCTTACCTCGCACGTGGGGTTTCTCTTCACGGCTGCTCCAGCAAAGCGCAGCCGCTGCTCCTTACCTTGGACGAGGGGTATCTTCTCACAGCCACCCCTCCTGATCTTGAACGTGGAGTAGCTCCTCTCGGCCCTCCTGAGCCCGCGCAGCAGCCCCTCCTTGGAGGTGGGGTAGCTCCTCTCGGGTGGGGACCCTGACCTCTGGGGTGGGGTAGTTACTCTCGGCCGCCGCCCCTGACCTCAGGCGTGGGGAAGCTCCTCTCGGCCACAGCTCTTGTGCTGTCTCAGCCTGGCGCTCTCAGTTGCTACCCTTGCCCTTGGACGAGGAGGGGTAGCTCCTCACGACCACGACCACGCCTCTGTGGTGTGGTCCTTCACAGCCAAGTCACTTCAGTATTCTTGCCTTGAGAATCCCATGAACAGTATGAGAAGGCAAAATGATAGGATACTGAAAGAGGAACTCCCTAGATCTGTAGGTGCCCAATATGCTACTGGAGATCAGTGGAGAAATAACTCCAGAAAGAATGAAGGGATGGAGCCAAAGCAAAAATAATACCCAGTTGTGGATGGGACTGGTGATAGAAGCAAGGTCCGATGCTGTAAAGAGCAATATTGCATAGGAACCTGGAATGTTAGGTCCATGAATCAAGGCAAATTGGAAGTGGTCAAACAGGAGATGGCAAGAGTGAATGTCGACATTCTAGGAATCAGCGAACTAAAATGGACTGGAATGGGTGAATTTAACTCAGATGACCATTATATCTACTACTGTGGGCAGGAATCCCTTAGAAGAAATGGAGTAGCCATCATGGTCAACAAAAGAGTCTGAAATGCAGTACTTGGATGCAATCTCAAAAACGACAGAATGATCTCTGTTCGTTTCCAAGGAAACCCATTCAATATCACGGTAATCCAAGCCTATGCCCCAACCAGTAACGCTGAAGAAGCTGAAGTTGAACGAATCTATGAAGACCTACAAGACCTTTTAGAACTAACACCCAAGAAAGATGTCCTTTTCATTATAGGGGACTGGAATGCAAAAGTAGGAAGTCAAGAAACACCTGGAGTAACAGGCAAATTTGGCCTTGGAGTACAGAAAGAAGCAGGGCAAAGGCTAATAGAGTTTTGCCAAGAGAATGCACTGGTCATAGCAAACACCTTCTTCCAACAAGAGAAGACTCTACACATGGACATCACCAGATGGTCAACACTGAAATCAGATTGATTATATTCTTTGCAGCCAAAGATGGAGAAGCTTTATAGTCAGCAAAAACAAGACTGGGAGCTGACTGTGGCTCAGATCATGAACTCCTTATTGCCAAATTCAGACTTAAACTGAGGAAAGTAGGGATAACCACTAGACCATTCAAGTACGACCTAAATCAAATCCCTTATGACTATACAGTGGAAGTGAGAAATAGATTTAAGGGACTAGATCTGATAGACAGAGTGCCTGATGAACTATGGATGGAGGTTCGTGATATTGTACAGGAAACAGGAATCAAGACCATCCCCAAGAAAAAGAAATGCAAAAAAGCAAAATGGCTGTCTGAGGAGGCCTTACAAATAGCTGTGAAAAGAAGAGAAGCAAAAAGCAAAGGAGAAAAGGAAAGATATTCCCATTTGAATGCAGAGTTCCAAAGAATAGCCAGGAGAGATAAGAGCCTTCCTCAGCGATCAATGCAAAGAAATAGAGGAAAACAACAGAATGGGAAAGACCAGAGATCTCTTCAAGAACATTAGAGATACCAAGGGAACATTTCATGCAAAAATGGGCTCAGTAAAGGACAGAAATGGTATGGACCTAACAGAAGCAGAAGATATTAAGAAGAGGTAGCAAGAATACACAGAAGAACTGCACAAAAAAGATCTTCACGACCCAGATAATCACAATGGTGTGATCACTCACCTAGAGCCAGACATCCTGGAATGTGAAGTCAAGTGGGCCTTAGAAAGCATCACCACAAACAAAGCTAGTGGATGTGATGGAATTCCAGTTGAGCTATTTCAAACTCTGAAAGATGATGCTGTGAAAGTGCTGCACTCAATATGCCAGCAAATTTGGAAAACTCAGCAGTGGCCACAGGACTGGAAAAGGTCAGTTTCATCCCAATCCCTCAGAAAGGCAATCCAAAAGAATGCTCAAACTACCACACAATTGCACTCATCTCACACGCTAGTAAAATAATGCTCAAAATACTCCAAGTCAGGCTTCAGCAATACGTGAACCGTGAACTTCCAGATGTTCAAGCTGGTTTTAGAAAAGGCAGAGGAACCAGAGATCAAATTGCTAACATCCGCTGGATCATCGAAAAAGCAAGAAAGTTCCAGAAAAACATGTATTTCTGCTTTGACAATGCCAAAGCCTTTGACTGTGTGGATCACAATAAACTGTGGAAAATTCTGAAAGAGATGGGCATACCAGACCACCTGACCTGCCTCTTGAGAAACCTGTATGCAGGTCAGGAAGCAACAGTTAGAACTGGACATGGAACAACAGACTGGTTCCAAATAGGAAAAGGAGTACGTCAAGGCTGTATATTGTCACCCTGTTTATTTAACTTATATGCAGAGTACATCATGAGAAATGCTGGGCTGGAAGAAGCACAAGCTGGAATCAAGATTGCGCCGGGAGAAATATCAATAACATCAGATATGCAGGTGACACCACCCTTATGACAGAAAGTGAAGAGGAACTAAACAGCCTCTTGATGAAAGTGAAAGAGGAGAGTGAAAAAGTTGGCTTAAAGCTTAACATTCAGAAAACTAAGATCATGGCATCTGGTCCCATCACCTCATGGGAAATAAATGGGGAGACAGTGGAAACAGTGTCAGACTTTATTATTAGGGGCTCCAAAATCACTGCAGATGGTGACTGCAGCCATGAAATTAAAAGACGCTTACTCCTTGGAAGGAATGTTATGACCAACCTAGATAGCATATTAAAAAGCAGAGATATTACTTTGCCAACAAAGGTCCATCTAGTCAAGGCTATGGTTTTTCCATTGGTCATGTATGGATGTCATAGTTGGACTGTGAAGAAAGCTGAGTGCTGAAAAATTGATGCTTTTGAAATATGGTGTTGGAGAAGACTCTTGAGAGTCCCTTGGACTGCAAGGAGATCCATCCAGTCCATCCTAAAGGAGATCAGTCCTGGGTGTTCATTGGAAGGACTGATGCTGAAACTGAAACTCCAACGCTTTGGCCACCTCATGCGAAGAGTTGACTCATTGGAGAAGAACCTGATGCTGGGAGGGATCGGGTGCAGGAGGAGAAGGGGAGGACAGAGGATGAGATGGCTGGATGGCATCTCCGACTCGATGGGCATGAATTTGAGTAAACTCCGGGAGTTAGTGATGGACAGGGAGGCCTGGCATGCTGTGATTCAAGGGTTCGCAAAGAGTTGGACACGACTGAGCGACTGAACTGAACTGAACTGAACTGTTCAGTTTTCTGAGCACCACTTATTGAAGAGGCTTCCTTTTTTTCTCTCCATTGTATTTTCTTTCTTTCTCTGTCATAGGGTAGGTGATCACAGATTCGTGGGTTTACGTCTGGGCTTTCTGTTCTGTTCCATTGATCTGTATTTCTGTTTTCATGCCAGTACCATACTGTCTTTATTACTGTAGGTTTGTAGTATAACCTCAGGCCAGGGAACCTGATTGCTTCAACTATTTTTCTTTCTTAAGATCACTTTGGCTATTCGGGGTCTTTTGTGTTTTCATACAAATTGTAAAAAAATTTTGTTCTAATTTTGTGACAAATTCCATTGGTAATTTGATAGGGGATTGTGTTGAGTCTGTAGACTGCTTTCGGTAGTATAGTCATTTTCACAACACTGATTCTTCCAGTCCAAGAACATGATAAATCTCACTACCTATTTGTGTTGTTTTTGATTTCTTTCATCAATGTCTTACAGTTTTCTAAGTATAGGTCTTTTGACTCCTTAGGTAGGTTTGTTCCTAGGTAAATATTTTATTATTTTTGTTTTAATGGTAAGTCGGATTTTTTCCTTAGTTTCTCTTTCTGACTTTTCATTGTTAGTGTATAGGATGCAAGAGTTTTCTGTAAATTAATTTTATATCCTGAAGCCTTACCAAATTCATTGATTAGCTCTCGTAGTTTTCTTTTGGCATCTCTAAGATTTTCTATTTATAGTATCACAGATATAAAAATTCTTAACAAAGTTTTAGCAAATTTAGAAAACCCAATCATATATAAATGACAAGTTGGATATAGGAGGTAAACTACTGTTACACAAGCTCCTGATGGATGTTTCCTTCAGGAATCTTACTCTGAGTGCTGGGAAGAGGGACTTTTGCTTCTCTGAGTCAGGAGTCTGTGGTTATATTTCTTCTGTTCTCTGCTGTTCTGGCCTGAAATGCCAAGAGGCTGGGGAACTGGTTGGGGAGTAGGGGGTCGTGACTCTGACTTGAGCAACTCTGATGTAATAAATCCTATGGGAGCTTGAAAACCGCCATCACTTACCCACCCCGATTAAATTGCATAACTTGATTGAATTAAGGACAGACTGTTCTACATGAATCAGTCAGTAGTCAACAAACACTAAAGATTTTAATTTATCTGTTTTATAGAAGAATATAATTCATATTAACAGAGAAAAAGAAAAATTCTGTGGTCATCTCAATATTTGCAGAAAAAGCATTTGATAGATTTCAGCATTATTCATGATTTAAACTCTTAGCAAATTAGAATAACAGGGTGCTTCCTCAATCTGGCAAAAGGCCTTTGTAAAATGCTTACAGCTTTTCAGTGAGGAAAACTTGAACCCCTTCCCACAAAGAATGGAAACAAGGCAAGTATGTCCACTCTCATCACTTCTCTTCAACATTGTACTTGTAGGTTCTAGCCAGTACAGCAAGGCAAGAAGAAGAAATGATTGCAAAGAACTCTTTATTCACAAGTGCCATATGATCATGGTCAGAGAGAATCCTAAGAAGTTTACCAAAAACATAGGGGTTGAATTGATCGGAGTCTCTGAATACAAGATCAATATATAAACATCAATTGTACTATAATGCTACAGTGAACAATTGAAAAGTGAAATTTAAAAAACACTCCCATTTATAGTAGCATCAAAGAACATGAAATATTTAGGAATACATTTAACAAAGTATGTGTAAAATCTGTACATTCAAAACTATCAAACATGGTAGAGAGAAATGATAGAAGAGTGAAGTAAATGAAGAGGCATAAGACATTCATGTGTCAGAAAATGCAATATTGTTATTATATCACTTCTCCCCAAATTGATCTGTAGATTATAGATCTTAGCTATAATCCTAGCAGCTTTATTTTTTCTTTTATAAAATGGTAAAGTGATTTTAAAATATTTATGGAGAGGCAAAGAGCAAAGTTGACTGAATCACACTTCCTGATTTCAAGACATACTATTAAAAAATCAAGACAGCATGATACCTGTGGGAGAACAGATGTACAGAATAGAAAAGTCCATAAATGGACTTAAATGTACATGGTTAAGGAACAGAAGTGGGGGGGGGGGGACAGCAGTGAGTCCCATTTGTCATCTCATTGTAAGAAGTATAGAATTTCAGAATAATCTGGGTCAGTTTTATTAGCAAATGCTATTTTAGGACAGATTTTATGAAGTGTAATTTTATGCCACTAAATAAACCATAAGCTTAATTGCTGCAATCTGGGTAGATGTGTATTTGTTTTACAGTTTAAGCCTCACTAACTGATTTAATAGACTAGCCAAAAGCAATTTCAAATACTTCCATATATTACCAATGATCAATCCTTATTGTTTCTAAAATAAGATGAAAGTGAAGCAAAATGTTTGTATGACATTACTCAAATTTAATTATATTTAGTTTCTGTAAAATAGCAGATTAAATGCCAGAACTTAAAACTTGTCCTTCATTTATTTTTTAAATAGAGCTGCATAAGTTACAGTGCTGTAATTCATGAGCAGTTAGATTGTTTTGGAAATTTTTAAAAAGCCATTTTCTAAGCTAATTCACATTATGCTTTTGATTTTAAATAATAATGGTTATTTCTAAATGATAGCTTCACTGTGTACCAAGTTAGCATTTAATAGTTTAAAATAAGAAATTAAACTTTGATTCTTTTCAGGGAGTATTTTAAATAGCTTTTAGTGTTTAAACGTGTACATATACATGCATAGGCACATTTAATCATTAAAATTGCTTGTCAGAATAGTCAAGGAAATGTCCTCTGTAGCAGTTTTCCTCAGATCTATTTCAGACTTAATGCATGTGTTACTATATTTATCTTTATCTAATCAGCCCTTGCTGTTAGGTTTTGTTGTTTTATTACAAGCAGCTGTGCAAAGCTTTTTCTTTTAAAATTATATTCTTTTGTAGTGCTGCCATCATTCACGTGTTACACATTTGGGCAGCAAATTAAAGGCAACTAAACTGCAGAACTAGATGAAATCCATGATGTCAATATAATTCATACCTTCATGGAAAAGCTACTCTTTCGGGACAATTAAATTCAAGATACTAAGATTTTCAGAAGTCATACAAAAGATATACTCATGAGTTTGTTTTATCACTCTTAGGTGTTTTCAGCCATGAAGTTTACACTGCTTTAACTGTGTATTTACTATTCTGAGGGTTAATAGCGTGCCAATGTTTAATTAGTTTGCTCTGATACTGAGAATTGTATCTGTATTAGTGTATACATTTAGTGAATTTAAAAGACTGTCAGAAGTCTAAATTTCAAACCTGCGGCCCAAATAAGGACTTTTGGAATATAAAAACTCTTTTAAAGCCTAAACTTAAAACCCCACTGCAACTTTTGTGTGACAGTTTGAAACATTTCAGTTTGCAGGCTGTGAACATCAGATTTAGTTGCCCTTTGGGTTGATACTAGATTCCAGGCTCGTTTGTGGCATCCACACATGGGATAGGCATTACCCCATTGTCTCGTATTGCACCACCAAGCTTAAAAGGGGAATTACTCCTGTGTCATAGGTGTGGGAACTGAATCTTAGGGCCTTCTTCAGGGTCACGTAACTAATTAAGGATATTAGATACAGTAGATGTATTGATGACCTCACTCCACCATTTAGGATTGTTGTTAGTTAAGAGAAGTGCTCCATGTTCAGGAAATAATCTTTGCCGTGTAAACATATTACATTGTTTACCAATATAGACAGGTCTTTACTTTTGTATTAACTGAAGAGATTCTTGAACAACTTGCTATTTTAGATTAGCCATCTTTTAATTCACTTTTGTTTCTGCTGCCACTCTGTTAATTCAGATTTCCATGACCTGCCACCTGAGCTAATCCAGTATTTTGTAGTCAGTCTCTTTTGGTATGTTTATGTCCATATGATGTTTAACAGGTTAATTTGATTCCAAAACTTTCAGTACCTACCTCATATTGCTTAATCAAAGGAAGCATGAACTCATCCTGGCATGGAACTTGAATTTTGCTTCTCAGTTTTGTCCTTCCCATTTCATCTCTGTGACCCATGTAAACCTCACCTGTTGTTGAATGGACCTTGAATTGAGCTACAGGTGGATGACCTCCCTCTTTACTCCGCATCTCAGCACTGCCCCTTTACCCCCTCCTCTTGAAAGATTTTCCCTGTTCCCTGACCTAGCACTTGGTTTATACCTCTTAGTTTTAAAACCTACTAGTTTTATCCCCAAACTCTTATTCTGATTGGCTGGTCAGAAAGAGGTTCTGAATGTTAATTCACATGCAGCCTGCATGGGGATACGCAAACCACTTTAGCAATAAGCAGCTTCCAAAGCTGCCTGTTGCCTCAGTCTTCTTTGACTCTCCAACACCAAGATTTAGGATCACAGAAGAGCCACAAAGCCATGAAAGCCAACTCCTCACCATACTTGACAAGAATCTGGTTTAGCTGAAGCAGAGAGACCTGTTCTGAGTGAGGAGTCAGACAGGGCCACCTCCACCCCATTAATAATCTCTCAGATTTCTCTTGCATTTTGGATCATACCCCCATAATTTATTTTCTGCTTTGACAGGTGTTCTGTGGAATGTCTTTATAAACTTAACAATATAGAGGAAGATATTATTTACAGACTTAGTTTTTAGGAGATGTGAGTCATGATTTATTTATAAGTATAAATATCCAACATCAGATTATATGATAAATCCTGAGAGTTGCAGTTTCTTCACTTCACATTATGCCTTGTGGAGAGGCCTGACATGTGCATTCTATGGAACATGGGAATGGTGCCTGCCAAATTCATTTTTCCAAATTTGTCTTGGAGAAGAAATCACTTGCATATTGTCTGAGGTTGAAATGTTCATTCAGTACAGGCTTGCTTTTCATTCTATATTTTTGAAGGTCTATTGTAGTCTTTGTAAACGTCATAATTTCAAACCATGAAAAGAGGTTATATACTGAATTATTTTCTAAAGAGTAATATTCCCTAGTGTACTTTTAAAAATTATAAATCATACAGTAGTTTAAAGGAAAAGATTTTTTAAAAAGCCACTAGTAATAACAACTGGTATAGAAACAAAGTTTGTTCTTATTAAATATTCATCTATACCATATGTGATTATAGTTTAGTCCTGTAGTACAAATGTAAAAATTGAAAGATTGTTTTGCTAACTCCATATTAAGGTCAGTTTTACTGGGCTTTATTTCTTTGCCTTTAAGGTTTTATGATACCTTTGTTCCAGTTAAGTCAAAACATGTATTACATCCACATCCAGTGGTATCTTACTCTTAATAATGTTGACTTCAAGTATTTTTTTGCTTTTTATTTCCAGTATGTGACCTCCTCGGTAACCCAGGGGTCCCCTATCCTTTGTACTCTCCTAAAGCCAGTCAGAGCTGGAATTCAGTGAGCACTGAGGCTCACAGAGATGGAAGAGATAGGAGAGCAGTGACACAGGCCGCTGTCCCAGAGACACACCGCTCTGCTCGTGATTGCCTACGAGGCCTGAGGCAGGGGTTAAAGCACCACTCTCAAAGAGTTGGTGTGGGGGTGGAATTAATTTATAAAGTACTTAGAAAGGCCTGGCACATAATAAGCACTAGATAAATGCTTGCTGTTTTGTGCCTTTTTCCCCCAAGGCATTATTATTGCCATGTATGTAGCTATTCCTTGATCACATGTAAAAGTTTTTTTTAAATGGGGAACACATGTAAATCCATGGCTGATTCATGTCAATGTATGGCAAAAACCACTACAATATTGTAAAGTAATCAGCCTCCAACTAATAAAAATAAATGAAAAAAAAAAAGACCCTCCCCCTGCCCCCACCAAGTAGAGAAAGAGAAAAAAAAACAAAAGATTAGTAGACTGATTGGTTTCTTCAGCAGTGTTTGTGGCTCAGCTAGACTCAGAGAACTGTGTAAGAGTGCAGAGGACTTTGAAAGAACTGGAATAGTGACAATTTATATAACCCCTTACCAATTACAGTTACGTAGTCTTGGCACTTAGTGGGGCAGTATGAATTAATTCTTTGCTTGAGCAGTATAAGAATTTATCAGAAGATTTGCTAAATGGAATGTCCATGGGCTGTAGGATTCTCAGGGACTAAAGTCGGTGGTTGAGAAGGATCAGGAGCAC
This sequence comes from Cervus canadensis, assembly GCF_019320065.1. Lineage (NCBI taxonomy): Eukaryota > Metazoa > Chordata > Mammalia > Artiodactyla > Cervidae > Cervus > Cervus canadensis. The sequence goes on from NC_057415.1 coordinate 19,654,372, forward strand.
AGGGAAAGTTCACTCTATCCTAGCCTGCAGTCGACATTTGGCTCCCTTTTCGTTTTTCTTTTACAGGCTGATTGGGAGCTTGTATCAGTGGAAACCACAGCTTCTGACTTTTATAGTGAATACATGATCAGCCAGTGACAGACTTGTATTTCCCATTCTCCAGTGACTCCTCTCAGAAACCCAGCTACTTTGTAAGTAGAGTAAATCTATGAGTATTGACACTCCAAAGAGCATGACACCTTGGCAGTATCTGCATTATAGAAGAACCTATGAGAGGAGGAGAAAGTTTTATACTGGAGATGGAGTTAAGAGAGAAGAACTCATTTTCATTTCTTAGCTGAGAGTCCAGCACTTAGACATGTGTTGGTGTGCTCCAAACTTTCTGAGACCCTTTCTATTGCCATGGGGCCTTGGAACATCCCTGCTGCTACACATAGTGGTATGAGCCAGGAGCTGATATGTTTGATTTCTTGCAAAATACTTACAGCAGCAAGTTCACTTATCTTCCGCCCCTAATAGATGGGGAAACTAGGATTCACTAAAGTAAAATGTCATCCCTCTGGGGACTCTGAAACCCCCGGTACCCAGATCCCAGGATAGTGCCTTTTCTCTTAGGTCATAGCAGACATGTTGATGGACTCACTCACTTCTCCAGGTACTGAAAAAAAAATCAGTTTGTTTACTAGTGATTTCTTCTTTTTGTTAGACACAGCGTGCTTTCACCCAGAGGGGCACGTTGATGTATACTATTAGGAGTCCTCCAGGACTGAAATCTGTATCCCTTTCTGAGTTGTCAGAAGCCAAGAGCTCTTGGGTTGCACGTCAGCACATCTCAATCCACAGTCCACATTCTGATAGGCTTGTCTTAGGAGCAACTGTCAGTCCACCTTTGAGGAGAAAATCAGTGATTCATTTGATATTGGAAACTTGGGGCTTTATCCTATTTAATGAGATTTAAGTTATAGAAACTGTTTTCTAGAGAGAAAAAAGTATAATACGCAACTTTTTTTTTTTAGATTTTTAGTTAGTGATTTAGAATCACATACTCTGTAAGCATGGGTCAGGCATCCGGCAACTCGGGGGGAAGAGGCGAGGAGGGATGGTGGGGGGTTTTGTCTGGGGACACAACGGCCATCTGTGTGTGGAAATAGTGAGGAGAAAGTTCTCCTGTTGTTTTTGATCCTTATAGCAGACCTGGCAGAAGATAAACTTTAAAACTCATGTTTGCTAAGGGATACAGTAGTCTTTATGTCTCTTTGTGGAACAGGTTAATATGATTGTAATATTGAAACAGTTTTACAGAGGAGTGAAAAAACCTGCACACCAAGACAGGCTGGGATAGACCACTCCTGAGGAGGGTGGGGGCACAATGAGGAGGCTGACTTTTGAAGGATGTCCTGGATCACTATGTGGTGGGGTGGCCATGTACTGCCAATCTTCTCAGGGAGACAGTATTTTTATTGCCTCATTTTTTAAAAGAAGATGTTAGTGGAGACTACAACTTCCAAGGAACCCTGGATTTTCTTAAATTTAAATAGCTTTCTTACTTAAAATTAAGAAAAGCAGTGGTTGATAAGCATATTTTAAACATGATCATTAAGTATATTTTATCTGTCACATTCATAATCATGAGCAAAGATATATGATATTTGAGCATTAAGTATATATTACATTGCTGATTTTATGTTACTGCTATGGAAAAAAAAATCTACTGAGCAAACAACTTTTGTGTAATCAGCTGAAAGAACAGCCGCAGGGGTGAGGTAACAGGAAAAGGGGGATTGACATGATGGTTTGTGAGATATTGTTTCCTTAGTTGTGTCACAGAGCCACTGTGGCTTTAGTTTTCCCAGAGCCACTAGAGCTCTTGCAGAACTCTAGGACTGTGTTCAGAAGTATTGCATTCTTTACTTATTTCTGTTTTTCTCTCTTTCGTCATTTACACGGAGCTCTCCACTACAGACAAAGAGCTTTGTTACATTATTGACCACGAGCAAAAAAAAAACCTGCCCTGCTAGCCTACTAATTATGACATGTGTGTACAAATGTATAGCTAATGTGATATACACTTAATGTGAAGCAATGAAAACAATAGCTAGTATTGTGTAAGTGTGAAGCAGTAAGAATGTAAGGCTTACCAGGCAGCTCTTAAAATTCCTGTCTTAACCCATAGTCATGACAGTGTGTTAGGCTGTGTGTCCACTACCTCTGGAGCCATTCCCAGGTCCCACGGGTGTCCTTTGTATTACAGCTTTTCACTAGGGTGTCCTTTGTCAAAAGTCCAACATTGTTAAGAATTTATGCTTCTAGTTTTTCTTTCTTCTATTACTGTAGAAGTATATCACTATACTTCACATTTTTAGAGAAGAGATATATATTTTATTTGAGACATTCTCAGTAGATCCCTTAGAGACAAAAATAATAAACAGTATAAATTTAAACCTTTAAAAATAAAGCTTGGTATAAAAGTAGTTCATGGGGGAAAGAATGGTTTTTCAACTATTGGTTGTTCATATTGGGGCTTCCCTGATAGCTCAGTTGGTAAAGAATCCGCCTGCAATGCAGGAGACCCCAGTTCGATTCCTGGTTTGGGAAGATCCACTGGAAAAGGGATAGGCTACCCACTCCAGTATTCTTGGGCTTTCCTTGTGGCTCAGCTGGTAAAGAATCTGCCTGCAATGTGGGAGACCTGGGTTCAATCCCTGGGTTGGGAAGATCCCCTGTAGAAGGGAAAGGCTACCCACTCCAGTATTCTGGCCTGGAGAATTCCATGGACCATATAGTCCAAGGGGTGGCAAAGAGTCGGACACAACTGAGCAACTTTCACTTTCATGCAAATAATGAGTGTCAATCCATACTCCTTGGCATATATAAAAATGAACTCAAAATGGATCATAGGCCAAAATATGAAAACTGAAAATATAAAACTTAAGCAGCAAACTTAGGAAAATAAGCTTTATGCTCTTAGGCTAGAAATTTAAGATTTCTTAGGCAAGATACCAAAAGCACAATCCGTATGAGAAAAGAAAGGAAATACTATACTTGATCAAAATTAAGAGTATCAGTTGTCAAAAGACACTATTGATAGAATTGATGGTTTAAGTCCCAGACTGGGAGAAAATACATGCAAATCTTATGTCTCATAAAGGACCTGTATCTAAAATATGTAAAAAACTCTGAAAACTCAAGAGTGAGAAAACAAAACACTCTAATTAAAACATAGTCAAGTTATTTGAGAAAGCTCTTCACCAAAGATGTGTGAATGACAAATAAACACATAAAGAGATGTCAAAGTCATAAGGAAAATGCAAATTAAACCCACAATGGGACACCATTAATACCTAGTAGAATAGCTAAAATTTTAAAAATCTGACTATACCAAGTGTTGACAAGGATATAGAATATCTGGAACTTTGATACACCACACATAGGAATGTAAAATGGTACAATTGATTTAGAAAACAGTTTGGCATTTTCTTAAAAAACTAAGTTTACACACACACACACACACACACACACATAAAGCAGTTATTATTAAAAACAGATGTTTTCCTATTTCCCCCCCCCCATTGTGTGCTACTGTAATCCATTCAGACTGTGTCTTATGATAAACATTTGGCTTGTTTTTGTTCTTTTATAATTACCTATAATGTCACAGTGAAAAACCTCATGTGTATGTCATACATGCCATTTCACATTTTTACTAGACTGTCTGAGTAAAATCCTGGAAGTAAGGTAGTAGCTGGGGCTAGGGGTAGCTACTCATAGGTGGCAAACTTTCCTGTCATGGGGGTGTAACAGTTTGCAGGCCAGCAGCCTCCCTAACAGAATTGTCGATCTTTAGGATATTTGCCAAGCAGGCAGATGAGGAAGGGTATTTTGAAGCTATATAACTTGCATTTCTCTTTATAAGCAGAGTTGGTAGTTTTCACATGTTTTAAGGGCCTGTGAGGAGGAAAAACACTTTTCTTCTACTCTCTAGGTTCTCTGGTTGGGATGCTAGGAATTAACAAAAGACAGATTAGTAAGAGATAAACAGTTTACTAACATGTGCAGCACACATACATGTAGGAGAAACTCAGTTATGAGTAACTCAGGGAGGCAGTTAGAATTTGAGGACATGTGTACTGTCTTAGGCTAAAAAAAAGAAAAGGGGCCTAGGGTTTCTGCTGGGGAGTAGGGTGGGTTATGGAACATGACTAGGAAATACGTGGTGAACAGAGGTTGTTCAGTAAGATTTATAACACAGATTTTTTTTTTTAAGTAATTAATTTTTGGCTGTACTGGGTTTTCATTGCTCCACATGGCCTTTCTCTAGTTGCGGTGATGGGGGCTACTGTAGTTGCGGTATGCACGCTTCGCATTGCAGTGGCTTCTCTTGTTGCAGAGCCCAGGCTCTAGAGCTCCTGGAGTTGTGGGGCCTGGCATCTCCCCAGACCAGAGGTGAAACCCACGTCCCCTGCATTGGCAGGTGGATTCTTAACCACTAGACCCCAAGGAAGTCCCATAATGCAGAGAGAGAAGTCTGTGCTTTCTCCACCTACAGAAAAGAAAAGAAAGAAAGTGAAGTCGCTCAGCCGTGTCCGACTCTTTGCAACCCCATGGACTGTAGCCTACCAGGCTCCTCTGTCCATGGAATTTTCCCAGCAAGAGTACTGTAGTGGGTTGCCACCTATGAGAGTTGTTAAAAGTTGTCTTCCTTTTCCTGGTACTGGAGTGGGAGACATCTTTACAAATGGAAATTTCCTTTATAAATATATGTTTCCTTTGTAAAAGAAAAACTTTACTTTTAGGTCTTTTCTTATGTCTACTGTTCCTCAGTTACCTTCAGTGCAAAGTAGTCCTTACTTTAAAGAGATTTTTTCTTTTTGTAGCATATTCTGGCCTCCTTCAGGTCAATTGAATTTTTAATTGTCTAACTCTTGCCTTTTTCTCTTATTAAATTATCAGTCTCAATTTTTAGTATTGTTACATATTAAGAATTAATTCTTTAGCTGTGATGTTTTTCCAATTGCAAAATTTTTTCCTATTTTATGTATCTTTTAATTTTCCTTAGAATTTTTCTCTTTTTTTATGCAGTTCTTTTTTTAACGCCTCAGTGTTTTTTTATTACCTATAGATTTTAAGATATAGCCCCCAAATTATTAATAATTCACTCATTTTTTTTTTAAAGCCTTCAGATGACTTCATTTTTTACTTCTAGATCTCGATCTGTTTGGAATTTAACCTGACACATACTGAGAGAAATAAATACAACTTTCTCTTTTTTCTCATATTTTTGCCTTCATTTTTGAAGAGTAAGTTCATGGGGTGTAGGCTTCTAGGTTGGCATTTGTTTTCCTTCAGCCCTGTGAAGATATCCCACTCTCTTTTGGCTTTTGTCGTACCAAAGAACTTGGCTCTAGTCTAGCTTTTGTTCCTTTGAAGATAATCTGTCCTTTTTTTTTTTTTTTTGCCTAGTTGTTTTAACAGTTTTTTTTTCTTGTCTTGCTTCCTGGAATTCCATTTTATTCATTAAGGTGGATTTTTATTTTATTTGTCTTGCTTCTAATTCACTGGCACTCTTAATATATGAATTCATATCCTTCAGTGTTTTTGGAAATACCCAGCCATATCTCTTGAAATATTGTCTCTGCCTGTTCCTTCTTTCCTTTCTTCTTATACTCTGATCAAATTTATGTTAGACCTAATCACTGTTTTTTCCTTCTCTTTGTGTTGTATTTTGGATAATTCTTCAGATCCATTTTCCAGTTTATTTATGCTTTGTTTTTGCTATGTTCAGACAGTCTGCTGCCAAATATATGTCAAGTTTTTCATTTTGGTTACCAAGTTTCCCTTTCTAGAAATTCTGTTTGGTTCATTTTTAAATCTGCTATGTCACTTTTTCTAGTTTTCTGTTCCCTGAGAATATATTCAAGTTTGTCATTTGTTTACATATGGTAAATGTAGTTGCTTTAAAATATGTATCTGGTCATTCAGTCTCTGAAGTGTGCGTGGGTCTTTTTTTCTCCCTTGTCTCTATTGGTTCTTGTTCTTATCTTTGTGTGTGTGTGTCTGAATATTTTTGACTGCTTGCTGCCCATTCCCCATGAAAAATTACTCATAGGCCCTCTAGTGGGGGTTGATTGTGTGTCTCTCACCCCCTCCCCCCACTCCAGAGATTTGCATCTGTTCTACCATTTGTCCCAGAGCGGTGACAGTTGGATCCCTTAGATCACATTCAGGGCCCACAAGTATCCAGGTTCTGTGAAACAGAACTCCATGGTAGCAGGGAGTTGTTCTCTCTTTCCCCCCTCCCTCTCTTGCTCTGTTCAGCGCAAAAGCAGCCTTTTATGCTTATGAGGATGGAGATCTGGTTTACCTTCCCCTTAAGAGCCCCCTCTGAAGTCCCTCCCACCTGTGTGTTGGGTGGGTCTCCTCTGGCCTCCTTTTTCATGCTCTGAGCCCTGATTTCTCTTCTGTATCCCTGTGGCCCTAGAACCTTGGAACAAGAGCCCAAACTGTAGGGATGCCTGTATTCTACTCACTTCTGTGATTTGGATTCCCGGTTTTCATCCCTAAAATGGCCTGGAAGGTCATGCTGTTCTTTTGGATGTCTAGTGCTTTTAGCCTGATATCTCTTTTTTTTAAACCTGAAACCTAATTTTCTGCATGTTTGTTTACAGTGGCAACAATCGTCTGATCCAGATAGCCTAGTTCTTATCTCAGAGCTGTAGTCAACCTGTTATATTTTTTAAAAAATATTTTTTATTAAATTTATAAATTTTAGAAGCATGTTACCATGCTTTCTTATGCATAAGTCAGTTGTTCAGAAGTTTTATGTGGTTTTTGTAGCTATCTTATTTAGTATGCTTACCTGTCATTTAGTATAGGTATCTTTATGTTTTTAATGTTGAAATGTAGATGCTTTGGGGACTATTTTTGTTTGATATCTGATCTTTGTTACTTTGTATGCAAAGAACACAGACTGTCTAGTATGAATCACATTGCATGTGTTAAGATTTTCTCAGTGACCTAGCATATAGCTCGTTTTCGTACATGTTGCTTGTATGTTGGAAAGTAATAAATAGGGTGCAGAGTTCTTTAGGTAAAACTTGTTATTTGTATTTTCTCCAATCATGTATATTGGGGGGATGGGGAGACTTTTTCTATAAAGGACCAGATGGTAAAGTCATCAGGCCTTGCAGGCCATACGGTCTCTGTCCCAACTGCTCATGGTGGCTGTGTCCCAGGAAGACTTCGTGTTCAGAGCAGACAGCAGTGCAGATCAGGCCTCTGTCTGTGTCTAACCAGTGTTGTGTCTTCATCTATTGTGTTCTGATAGGATGAATCAAAGCTTCCCTTGCTTACTGTGGGTTTACTCTGTTCTCAGTCCATGTTTTAGAGAAATTAAATACAGTTGTGCTTCTCTTTATGACTAGTGATTGTTTCCCCAAGAGATTTTGTCTGTGTTCCAGCTGTCTTTTGCCACAATAATGCTGTGTAACAATCGCAAAGTAAGTGGCTTGAAACAATAACCATTTATTTAGGTCATGTGCCCATGTGTGAGTGATTTAGGCTAGGTGCCTTCGGCAGGTCTCCTCCTGCAGGGGCCTCCCACATGCCTGGTAGCTGGCCCACTTATTCGGTCTGGGAGAGACCCCCTGGGTTAACTAGGGTGACTAAGTCTTTCCCCTCCATCCTTTATCTTCTGTCCTCCACAGGCCGACTGGTTCCAGCATGTTCTGAGTGTAGATGGGGACCTGTAGGTGCTGGTGAAGCCCCTGCTTTCTGCACCACTGGCCAATGTAGGTCACGGGACTGCTCCTGGCTGGGGTGGGTAGCCAAGGGGGTAGGTGGGGAAGGTATGGCATTTGAATTCAGAACCTCAAGACAGCAGCCAAAGTTCTTTTATTTTACTTCTTTTTCTTGGACACCCCTTATCAAACATTTCTTTTACATCATTCTTGGTTTTTCTGTTTGTTTTACCATTCTTGGTTTTAATCCAAAATTAATTGTTGTACTTCTTTGTTTTGAAGGAGAACTTTTCAGAAAAACTTAATTTTTTTAAAAAGCAGCTTTTTTTTAGCCAGCATTTTCCTTTCCCTGAAATAGGTGCTTTTTTTTAACCTGAGGCATCTCATATGTCTTGTTATCATGACAATAGTTTATTAAAATCAAAATAATAAAAGACTTGAATTTAGTTTTTAGTAAGTTAGCTTACTTTAAAGAAAATCTGTGATTACTGTCATAATCATTCTTGAAAAAATCATTACTAGCAAAAATCATTCTTGAAATAATGGTTTGTGCCATTGTTTTAAGTATTTGTCAGGTTTCTTGTAACTGAAAGACTGTGTCTTAGTGAATGTTTTATCTGTGGAAACAAAGGGAGTGTGCTTAGGGTCAGAGGAAGAAGACCCAGTAGGCAGGAGGGGGTCGATAATACAGAGAGAATGATAACGGTATCGTGACCCACGGTCTTTGATCTGAAGGAAATAGAGGGATTCTTTTAGACTGGAGAAGGAATACTCTTCCTTCTAAGACCAGTGATGTCAGTGGATGAGAAAAGGGGCAGAAGATGGAGAAGTTGGGGGGTGAGGTATTGCATGCATGCGTGTGTATGTGTGACCAAGAGGGAGGGAGATCCTTCAGAGCGTGTGTATGACCAGAGAGAAGAAGAGAGACGCTTTCCTGTGCTGAGGTGGGGTAAGGGAGTGCTAGCTTGTGGGCCCATCTGTATGGAGCAAGAGCTTTGGCTGCCCGCCAGGGCTTCTCTTGACCAGGGTTGTTCTCTGGCACTGGGGGCTGAACTCCAAGTACCATTCCATAGATCCTCGTGATTTCTTGCAGAGTGTTGTACTGTCAAGCAGCAGAATCCCAAGAAAGTAAAAGGGTGTCTTAGCCCATGGTTGAGAGTTGCCAGTTTGATGCAATGAAAGATTAAGGGAATGGCAGGATTAAGGAAAAGACATTAAGATTAAGGATCCTGACAAGAATGTGTCTGAAGGGTTCTGGCAGTGGGAAGGGTAGGCTGCAGAGAAGGGGAGAGCAGTGTGAAGAGGCTGAAGAATTGGGGAGGGCAGAGGAGGAGTCAGGAGATTGAGATCCTGGTATAAGTGAGGACTTGAGTGTCTTTATGTATAAAGTCTGGGGAAGGCAGTTGGTGGCATGGTTCAGCTACTTAGGGATGACTTTAAGGTTCCCACACTTTTTCCAGCTTTCTGTTTTGACATTCTGATCATATGGCTTTTGATCCATAGCCTCGTTGTCTGGAATTCTGTTAGGAAAAGTGTTTTTCTTTGTTAAATAGTGTCTGTCCTATGTTTATTTACTTAGATTCTAACTTCTTGTGCATATACTACCTTTTTTGCGAGAGTTTTGCCTTTAGCTATATGTCTTTAGTCTTACTTCTTTTATGATGCTATTTCTAACTTATTTGTTAGTTCTGTATTAATGTACATTTTGTTCCCCAGTATTTTTCTAAACTCCGCAAGCGCACTTTTCATTTCCAGTCTCTTAGCATCACTGTTTTTGTCTTATGCATTGACTTCATGTCTTCTCTAAGTTATCTGAAATTTCTTAAAGTTCTTCTCTAAGTTATCTGAAGCTTTCTTAAAGACTGTGTCGTAAGCCTGTTGTGTGCTTTTGCTGTCTTCTGAAGGTGCACTGTTTGCTCTGCTTTGAGCACTGAGGATGCTGGTGTATTTTCCTGTTGTTAGAATGCCATGTCTTTCTCATCGCCACATTTTTTTTTGTCATCTCTATCAGGATTGTTGTTCTGTTACACAGTGAGTGAACTGCGGGTTCAGGGCTAAGTGTTGCTTGTTCTTCCTGTCTTCTCAGAGAATGAGAGGAGAGGATGAGGGGAGGCAGGCATCACCCATCAGGGCTGGAGGCAGTCTATAATGCAGCTTTATAAGAGTCCTTTCCCAGGCTCTCTCCACCTAGCCAGGGCCATTTTCCGTGAGACACACCCTCTGTTCCCTAGGGACGGGGGCCTTGGAATATTAGGATAGCAGGTCCCTGGTATGCATGCGCTCTGCTCTTGTCCCCATCCCCTACCTCCAGACCCTGTGTGTATTCTCTTTCCAGCTTGAGATAGAAAGGATGGGTGAAAACCATGCATGGGCACACATGTATGATTGGGGAACGTGGCTGGGGATCCAGGGTGACTCCTGAGATAGCATGGAGTGAGAGGGTTGTAGGTGGAGCAACTGCCAGGTTTGCATACTGACTTCTGCCTTACTAGCCCTGACTTGGGGCCTCTGGTATCCTTTCTATATAGAGGATAATGATAGTCCTACTTCATAATGAGGCCAGAAGGTTTAAATGAGGTAATACTTGTAAGTCCCTTAACACCAGAGTTTGCTCCTCTCAGCAAACTGAGATATGTGCTCAGTTGGCCAGTCATGTCTGATTCTTTCTGACCCCATGGACTGTGGCCCGCCAGGCTCCTCTGTTCATGGAATTTTCCAGGCAAGAATACTGGAGTGGGTTGTCATTTCCTACTTCAGGAGATATATTCCCAATCAGGGATCGAACCCATGTCTCTTAAACCTCCTGCGTTGGTATACAAGTACAGGTATATCCCTCTTTTTGAAAGTTCCATTTGTGCCACTTCAGTTTTATGAAAGACCTACATTAGTACCTGTTTTTACTAACTAAAAGGAATCTGAAGAGAGTTTTCACTTTTATGAAAAAAAGACAAAAAATAGGAATAGCGTTCAGGGTTTGTTTTGCAGAGGCAAACATCACAGAGGCGGTGCTTTCCCTATGTGGCGGCAAGGGCACCGCCAAGCTCCTTCCCCCCAGAGTCACACTCAGCGCCTCCGCATCCCGCTGCCAGAGCTCTGAACTGTGTCTGTGAGTGTCTGTGCTTGATCTCAATTGATTTTGTGTGTCTGTTAGCAAGATGTATCCTAAGGTGACTGCTTCTTTGCTTTATGAAGCCATTTTGTGCTTGCAGAAGGTCTCAAAGGAACAGCCTACTTCCAGATAGCTGGTAAGCCTGCACTCGCCATCTCATGGTTGGCTCGCTTGTGTACTTTTCCCTACTCGGTGATCCTGATCTCTGTGATCTTCTTTTCTTTATTTTTACTTTTGCCTTTCTTTTTATTAAATCCTATTGTTGAAGGTAATTAGTGGTGAGATGAGCATGATAATTTCTGCCTTCGTGCCTTCTTTCTCCAATTTTCTTATCAGATAAAAAGCAGAATGGCAACCTCTCCATTTTGTAGGACAGCCTGATGAAAAAAGTGGCCCTGTCTCTCACAGTTTTTTCTTGGGGGTGCCTTCACAGCACTTTTTTTTCCAAACAGGAAAGGGTTTGCGTAGTGTTAACACAAGGTTTTGTCCATTTACCATCTTTACTCCACATGGCTTCTCTGTTACTTGTTCAAAGTCCTACCGTGCTGTGGCCACACTTGAAATCTGTTGTGTGCATTACCTGGCCTCTGCTTTTCCATGACTGTGCCTCTTCTCTCTCGTTGCTCTTTCCTTCCCCACTTCTCATTCCCTCCCTCATTGAGTTTTCAACTAATTTTTGTTGCTTTTTGAAGAGAGTAGAAGAATTAGCTCTAAGCTAGCCAGATATCTTCCCTACAAAATCTGCAGTGTACATTAATTTGTCATCAATGTCATATTATGTTTCCAATGTGTATAGAGGTTTTTTCATTTAAAATACTGACAGTATGGCTTAATTTCAATGTTTGTATCTCAAATTTAGTTTTTCACAGGAACACCATCGTCAGTCCATTGTTGAATAAGACATATTATCGGGTGGTTGTGACAGAACTTTCATTGTTCTTGCTGAGATGGCAACAGTTAATCCCTGTTTTATGTGAAAGCTCCTTCAGATGTTCTCCTGGAACAGGGAAAGGACAGGGATTGCCTCTGGAACCTCCCATGTGTGGGTGTACAGGATGTGCCAGAAGGGGTAAAGGGCAGTGACCAACCTCTCATCCTGGTCATCTGCTCATAGAGTCAACAGTGCATGTTAAAAAGTTGGCTGTAAAATGTGGGTAAGAGGGAAGGAGCGTCAAGTCAGCCTTTAGACAAGTAAATTTCATATATATTTTACATCCAATAGTGCCTTAATGAGTTTGAAATATGAAGCTTAATATTTATAAAACATGTTTATTAAAACTGCAGCTGTGGTTTCTGTTCATCTATGAAAATGCTGAGTAACTGCGAGCAAAATGAGTAACCAAGAAGTCTACAGGTGGCCATTGTATGTTGTGGGTAGTTTATCTCCCCATTTCAGAGAGAGATTTTCGTTGTTGTATAGCATATGGTTGTTTTATTTTGTTTAGGGTATAGGCAGAAGGTTAATTTATTTTTGTACAGGCTTTCTATTTTCCTTGTGACATGACTTAGAGTTATGAAAAACTGACTAGATGTTGGATGTATTTTATAAAACTAATTTGTTTCCAGTAAGTTAGAGTTGCTTCATCTTGCTTGGATGTGCTCTGAATAATGAATTGCTTATCCTGCTTTCTTAATATGAAACAGTTGCTGACTAGTTCTCTAAATAATAAAATCTTCTACTCTCATTACACAAAATGTTTTGTGGTTCTCTCTATGAAAAATAATATTAATTAGCTCATCTTTATAGTTTAACCCACTTGAAATATCATTTTTTTAAATTTATTTTGGGCATTATAGTGTTTTTCTGTTCACAGTTAAAAAAATTTAAAAAGTGGGCTATTCGATACAGGAGGTCTGGGTGAGGAGGCATGGCCCCCCTGGCCCAGGCACCTTCATCTCAGGGTTTGTGCCTTGAGGTCAGTGCCACATCTTTTATGCCTCTGACCTTTTCCTTTAACATTAACCATCCCCCCACGCCACCCCCCCCCCGGCCAAAAAAAAACAGGGTAAAGTAGAGGCAGGCCAGTATCAAGATGTTGAGCAGAGTGTGAGGAGGAAGAACTGCCCCCAGAATGGAAGGGTGGCAGAAGTGTGCGCGTGCCTTCCACTTTGTGGGCCTTGCATAGTAATTCATTTCTCTCCAGCACCATTTCCCAGTGGGAATTGACCACTGCGTGCTGCTTTTAATTTGAAACTCTCTGCCATTGTTCACTGCCTTTGATACCAGACCCAATGGATTAATTTTTCCTTCTGTTCCAGATATCCAGTTATATTGTTATGCTAACTAGTTCACTTCAGTTCAGTCGCTCAGTTGTGTCCCACGCTTTGTGACCCCATGAATCCCAGCACACCAGGCCTCCCTGTCCATCACAAACTCCCGGAGTTTACTCAAACTCATGTCCATCAAGTCAGTGATGCCATCCAACCATCTCATCCTCTGTCGTCCCCTTCTCCTCCTGCCCCCAATCCCTCCCAGCTTCAGGGTCTTTTCCAGTGAGTCACCTCTTCGCATGAGGTGGCCAAAGTATTGGAGTTTCAGCTTTAGCATCAGTCCTTCCAATGAACACCCAGGACTGATCTCCTTTAGGATGGACTGGTTGGATCTCCTTGCAGTCCAAGGGACTCTGAAGAGTCTTCTCCAACACCATATTTCAAAAGCATCAATTTTTCGGCGCTCAGCTTTCTTCACAGTCCAACTCTCACATCCATACATGACCACTGGAAAAACCATAGCCTTGACCAGACGGACCTTTGTTGGCAAAGTAATATCTCTGCTTTTTAATATGCTGTCTAGGTTGGTCATAACTTTCCTTCCAAGGAGTAAGCATCTTTTAATTTCATGGCTGCAGTCCCCATCCACAGTGATTTTGGAGCCCCAAAAAATGAAGTCTGACAGTGTTTCCACTGTCTCCCCATCTATTTCCCATGAGGTGATGGGGCCAGATGCCATGATCTTAGTTTTCTGAATGTTAAGCTTGAAGCCAACTTTTTCACTCTCCTCTTTCACTTTCATCAAGAGGCTTTTTAGTTCCTCTTCACTTTCTGTCGTAAGGGTGGTGTCATCTGCATATCTGAGGTTATTGATATTTCTCCCGGCAATCTTGATTCCAGCTTGTGCTTCTTCCAGCCCAGCATTTCTCATGATGTGCTCTGCATACAAGTTAAATAAGCAGGGTGACAATATACAGCCTTGACATACTCCTTTTCCTATTTGGAACCAGTCTGTTGTTCCATGTCCAGTTCTAACTGTTGCTTCCTGACCTGCAAGAGGCAGGTCAGATGGTCTGGTATTTCCATCTCTTGAAGAATTTTCCACAGTTTATTGTGATCCACACAGTCGAAGGCTTTGGCATAGTCAATAAAGCAGAAATAAGATGTTTTTCTGGAACTCTTTTGCTTTTTCGCTGATCCAGCAGATGTTGGCAATTTGATCTCAGGTTCCTCTGCCTTTTCTAAAACCAGCTTGAACATCTGGAAGTCCACGGTTCATGTATTGCTGAAGCCTGGCTTGGAGAATTTTAAGCATTATTTTACTAGCATGTGAGATGAGTGCAATTGTGTGGTAGTTTGAGCATTCTTTGGCATTGCCTTTCTTAGGGATTGGAATGAAAACGGACCTTTTCCAGTCCTGTGGCCACTGCTGAGTTTTCCAAATTTGCTGGCATATTGAGTGCAGCACTTTCACAGCATCATCTTTCAGGGTTTGAAATAGCTCAACTGGAATTCCATCACCTCCACTAGCTTTGTTCATAGTGATGCTCTCTAAGGCCCACTTGACTTCACATTCCAAGATGTCTGGCTCTAGGTGAATGATCACACCATAGTGTTTATCTGGGTCGTGAAGATCTTTTTTATACAGTTCTTCTGTGTATTCTTGCTACCTCTTCTTAATATCTTCTGCTTCTGTTAGGTCCATGCCATTTCTGTCCTTTATCGAACCCATCTTTGCATGAAATGTTCCCTTGGTATCTCTAATTTTCTTGAAGAAATCGCTAGTCTTTCCCATTCTGTTGTTTTCCTCTATTTCATGACAGTGTACAGGAGACAGGGATTAAGACCATCCCCTTGGAAAAGAAATGCAAAAAAAGCAAAATGGCTGTCTGAGGAGGCCTTACAAATAGCTGTGAAAAGAAGAGAAACAAAAAGCAAAGGAGAAAAGGAAAGATATTCCCATTTGAATGCAGAGTTCCAAAGAATAGCAAGGAGAGATAAGAAAGCCTTCCTCAGCAATCAATGCAAAGAAAATGCTAACTAGTAGGTTGGTGCAAAAATAATTGTGGTTTTGCGTTGTTGAATTTTGCTGTTTGATATTGGAATATATTCTTAAATGTGGTTATGTTATACATCATTTTAATGCACATTTCTCACTTCATTTTTTTTTGCTAATGACATTACTTGCTATGTATTTTATAGTTCTTTTAGACTCTGGAAGTGATGTTGCCCCTAGCCATGTGGCACTAGTGGTAAAGAACCTGCCTATGCAGGAGACATAAGAGACGTGGGTTTGATCCCCGGGTCGGGAAGATCCCCTAGAGGAGGACATGGCAGCCCACTCCAGTATTCTTGCCTGGAGAATCCCATGGACAGAGGAACCTGGTAGAGTACAGTCCATAGCGTTGCAAAGAGTCGGACACGACTGAAGTGATTTAGTGTGCATGTGTGCATGTACACACACACATATATGAAAATGATGTTTAAAAAAAGCAAATTCAAGCAGTTTTCTTATTTGAGTTCAAAATCAGTCGTAAAGCAGCAGAGACAACTCACAACATCAACAACGTATTTAGCCCAGGAACTGCTAATGAACATTCAGTACAGTGTTAGTTCAAGAAGTTTTGCAGAGAAGGCAAGACCCTTGAAGATGAGGAGCATAGTCACCAGCCGTCAGAAGTTGACAACTAACTGAGACCATCATCAAAGCTGATCCTCTTATAACTACTTAAGAAGTTAACTTAAGAACTCAATGTCGGTCATTCTACATTTGAAGCAAATTGGAAACATGAAAAACCTCGATAGGTGGATGCCTTGTGAACTGACTGCAAATCAGAAAAAAACTGTCATTTTGAAGTATCATCATCCCTTATTCTGTGCAATAGCAATGAACCATTTCTCGATTGGATTGTGACATGCAATGAAAAGTGAATTTTTTACAACAACCGGTGAAGACCAGCTCAGTGGTTGGACCAAGAAGAAGCTCCAAAACAATCCTCCAAAGCCAAACTTGTACCAAATAAAGGTCATGGTCACAGTTTGGTGATCTGCTGTCCATCTGCTTCTCTACAGCTTTCTGAATCCTGGTGAAATCATTACGTCTGAAAGTATACTCAGCAAATTGATGAAATGTACTGATAACTGCAACTCCTGCAACCAGCATCGGTCAACAGAAAGGGCTCAATTCTTCTCCATGACAGCGTCCAACCATATGTCGCACAACCAACGCTTCAAAAGTTAAACAAATTAGGCTACGAAGTTTTGAAGTTTGGGAAATCTTGCTCATCTGCCATGTTCACTTGACCTCTCGCCAACTTGACTACTACTTCTTCAAGCATCTCAATAACTTTTTGCAGGCAAACTGCTCCTACAACCAGCAAGAGGCAGAAACTGCTTTCCAAGAGTTTGTCAAATCCTGAAGCATGAATTTTTCGCTATGGGAATAAACAAACATTTCTCGTTGGCAAAAATGTGTTGATTGTAATGGTTCCTAATTTGATTAATAAGGATGTATTTGAGCCGAGTTATCATGATTTAAAACTCATGGTCTGAAACTGCAATTATGTCTGCATCAATATTATAACTCCTACCAAGGCCTTGCCCTAATGAAGAATAACTATTTGAGGAGCTGTGCATCTGGTCTCTTCTAGGGGGAAGTAGCTTACCATTAGGAAATCAGGTGGGCTGCAGAATCAGATATACCTAATTCACTCACACCCACTGGTGTACCTAGTGGGCATGAGCTGGTCACTTTACTTCTCTGAGCCTCTGATTTCCCCATTTGCCAAATAAGGATAGTAATAGTAGTGGCCTTATAGAATTCTTGCAAAAAACATAAAAAGTAATTTGTTAAATTACATAATACATAGTAAATTATTAATAATGATGCAGCTTTGCCAGAATTTTCAAATATTTGTCATGTGACCTGCTTTTGATAAGAAAAATTAAAAGTATTCAGATCTTCATGTTCACTCCATTGTTTAGTCATTTAGTCAAATACTTATACATATTGTTTCTTTAATCAACAAGTACACAGCAACTCTGTACTTGTGTGGAAGTTCTGTATAATCCAGAGAGAAAACATTTGGATGTTGAGAATCTTAAACCATTTCTTAGATCCCCTCTCCCATTTAATGAAAATATTAGGGTCCAGTTTTTATAATATACAATCAGAGTGTCCAGGGTTTTTGCTGATCAGTTAAATCAGTGCATTATAGAAAGGCTAGATATGTGGGTGTCACTTTCTCTGCTGCTCGTAGTTGGCAAAGACTGTATTTTAATGGAATGAGCTTTCCAAAGGAACACCTTCTATTTTGTATTCTCCCTGAGTTTCCCCCCTCTATTATTTTTTTCAAGATAATGGTTAACATGTTCTGTTCATGTCCTCCTTGATTTTGAAATAAATGAAAGGTGGTTTTAAAGTTTTGGGAAACAGTCTGAATGTGCTCTGGAAAAGCTTGTTTTTGGTTAAAGGAAAGATGGGGAGAAGAAAAGGTGACCTTTACAGCATGTATTGCTTAATCAGTCTCAGACCTTGTGGTAAGCAGCCTCTAACTGCTCATGTTTTGTGCAGTCTCTCTGTTTGTGAAGCCTGGGGCTATAAACTCTGTTCTAATAGAATATGGCAGAAGAGATGGGAAATCACCTCTTGGATAGGTTATTAGACATCTGTGGATTCCGTCTTGTGCATTCTCTCTCTTGAATTACCCAAGAGTCACCTGTCTTGTGAAGAAACAGCCCTGTGGAGTGGCTCCTATAGAGGGGACCAACGGAATCTGCCAGCAACTATGTGAGTGAGCCTGGAAGCAGAGGACTGCAGCCTCAGAGGTACTAAGAGCCAGTCCGGGCCCATAGAATATGTATCTGTTGTTTTAAGCCACTGAGTTTTGAGATGATTAGCAGTGCACATGAAATAACTGATAAGTCCTTATTTAATCATTAGAAATGATGAAACTTGTTTTTTGTTAAATGCAGACTACCTGGTTTATGCTTTACTGTATTCACCATCCGTTTGGGTTCAGTTCAGTTCAGTTCAGTCGCTCAGTCGTGTCTGACTCTTTGCGACCCGATGAATCGCAGCATGCCAGGCCTCCCTGTCCATCACCAACTCCTGGAGTTTACTCAAGCTCATGCCCATCGAGTCGGTGATGCCATCCAGCCATCTCATCCTCTGTCGCCCCTTTCTCCTCCTGCCCCCAATCCCTCCCAGCATCAGGGTCTTTTCCAGTGAGTCACCTCTTCGCATGAGGTGGCCAAAGTACTGGAGATTCAGCTTCAGCATTAGTCCTTCCAGTGAACACCCAGGACTGATCTCCTTTAGGATGGACTGGATGGATCTCCTTGCAGTCCAAGGGACTCTGAAGAGTCTTCTCCAACACCACAGTTCAAAAGCATCAATTTTTCGGCGCTCAGCTTTCTTCACAGTCCAACTCTCACATCCATACATGACCACTGGAAAAACCATAGCCTTGACCAGACGGACCTTTGTTGGCAAAGTAATGTCTCTGCTTTTTAATATGCTGTCTAGGTTGGTCATAACTTTCCTTCCAAGAAGTAAGCATCTTTTAATTTCATGGCTGCAGTCACCATCCACAGTGATTTTGGAGCCCCAAAAAATGAAGTCTGACAGTGTTTCCACTGTCTCCCCATCTATTTCCCATGAGGTGATGGGGCCAGATGCCATGATCTTAGTTTTCTGAATGTTGAGCTTGAAGCCAACTTTTTCACTCTCCTCTTTCACTTTCATCAAGAGGCTTTTTAGTTCCTCTTCACTTTCTGTCATAAGGGTGGTGTCATCTGCATATCTGATGTTATTGATATTTCTCCCGGCAATCTTGATTCCAGCTTGTGCTTCTTCCAGCCCAGCATTTCTCATGATGTACTCTGCATATAAGTTAAATAAGCAGGGTGACAATATACAGCCTTGACATACTCCTTTTCCTATTTGGAACCAGTCTGTTGTTCCATGTCCAGTTCTAACTGTTGCTTCCTGACCTGCAAGAGGCAGGTCAGATGGTCTGGTATTCCCATCTCTTGAAGAATTTTCCACAGTTTATTGTGATCCACACAGTCGAAGGCTTTGGCATAGTCAATAAAGCAGAAATAAGATGTTTTTCTGGAACTCTTTTGCTTTTTCGCTGATCCAGCAGATGTTGGCAATTTGATCTCAGGTTCCTCTGCATTTTCTAAAACCAGCTTGAACATCTGGAAGTTCACGGTTCACGTATTGCTGAAGCCTGGCTTGGAGAATTTTGAGCATTACTTTACTAGCGTGTAAGATGAGTGCAATTGTGTGGTAGTTTGAGCATTCTTTGGCATTGCCTTTCTTAGGGATTGGAATGAAAACGGACCTTTTCCAGTCCTGTGGCCACTGCTGAGTTTTCCAAATTTGCTGGCATATTGAGTGCAGCACTTTAGCAGCATCATATTCAGGAATGTTAATTGCATATTCGTTTGTTGTCATTGTTTTAAGAAATATCAAGCTGCTAAATTTGATTTATTTCATATTACATGATTTATCCAGTGAGGTAGACGTGAAACACTGTATTTTTAATAAATATCACTGTATTAAAGAAAACTAATCAATAATTTTCTCTAAAGCTGTCACGTATACATATGTGTATATGTTGTTGTTCAGTTGCTGTGTCCGACACTTTGTGACCCCATGGACTGCAGCACACCAGGCTTCCCTGTCCTTCACTGTCTCCCGGAGTTTGCTCAAATTTATGTCCATTGAGATGGTGATCATCCAACTATCTCATCTGTTATCGTCCCCTTCTCTTCTTGCCCTCAATCTTTCCCAGCATCAGGACCTTTTCCGATGAGTCCGCTTTTCGCATCGGGTGACCAAAGTATTGGAGCTTCAGCTTCAGCATCAGTCCTTCCAATGAATATTCCGGGTTGATTTCCTTTAGGATTGACTGGTTTGATTTCCTCGTGGTCCAAGGTCACAAGAGTCTTCTCCAGCACCACAAATGGAACGTGTCAATTCTTCAGTGCTCAGCCTTCTTTATGGTCCAACTCTCACATCCATACATGACTACTTGAGAAACCATAGCTTTGACTGTACCAACCTTTGTTGGCAAAGTGATGCCTCTGCCTTTTAACATGCTGTCTAGGTTTGTCATAGCTCTTCTTCCAAGGAGTAAGTGTCTTTTAATTTCATGGCTGTAGTCAACATCCACAGTGATTTTGGAGCCAAAGAAAATAAAACCTGTCACGATTTCTGTGTATTTGTACGTATGTTCATTTGACACATGTTCCTTTGACAGTTATATACATATATTTGTAAGTAATCTCAAGAGGGAAGAGATATGCAGCCTAGTCGTAATCCTTATGATATACTGATAGATAACTCTTACAGTTAAACCAAATATCTTTACCATATATATGAAACATTTATTAAAATAACTAGGGATAAATGGCAACTATATAAATACAGAGCAGTGCTGCATAAGTGGCATAGTGTGGCACAAAATTTTTACTATAGGTAGGACATTTCTGTTACTGTGACAGTACTAATTGGTCCAGTAAGTATATATCATGAGATGGAAATCAGAAGACAGAAAGGTTCATTGGATCACTTCTTTTAGTTTTATTTTCTCTCAGCAATTGCTATGTTTAATCAAACCTGGGATAGGTTTGTGTTGAAGGCTGCTAGCAAGATCTCTGTTTTGATCTCATTTGCTGATACCTACTTTTCTTGCCTACGGCACAGCAGTATTATAAGAAGAGATGAATCATTTGCTTTCTGGATCATTTTGAATGACAGAGGTTACCTAGAACCTCGTAGAACACGTACCTAGAACACAGATACGTGTGTACCTGTGGAACACACGTCTTTCACTAGCCATGCATGCTTCCTGTCTTCTGGCTGGACAAGTGAGCTGTGGGGAAGCCTACAGACTCTGTACTTCAGCTGCATCACTTACTGTGACTCTGTACTTGTTGCAGTGAACTGTAGATCATATCCCAGTTTCTTTGGTTTTGCAACAGAAACAGATACTGCAACCAAAAATGAGCTCATGAGAAGCTGAAGGCCAGGAAACTCTAGACTTGAGCTATCCAATCCTGAGGCTGCTGACCACATGTGCTATTTAAATTTCAACTGATTATAATGAACTAAAAACTGAAAGTTCAAGTTAGTCACGTTTCAAGTGCTCATTAGCCACATGTGGCTAGTGACTCCTGGTCTGGACAACCCAGACAGACCCATTATCACAGATAGTTATGTCTGGCAGCACAACTTTAGACAAGCTCACCTGAAAGCCTTTGAATTTCTGAACCCAAACATAAACTCCATGTATGATCCAGATTTCAAGAGACAGTTTGATTGGTCTGATTTAAGTCTTTTGCCTACCCGTTAGCTGTGCCGGGGTGTGAGAGAGGTATCCACAAAGGAAGACTCCAGTAACCCCTTAGTGCTGCCAGGGAACCTAAGTTCAGAGCCCGCACAGCCACAAAGAGTTGTAGAGGAGCATGTTGTGCTCGTGGTGGACATAGGGTGGCTCAAAATGGACAAATCATTTTAAAAAGTGAGGTACTTTGTTTCATTAAAGATAGGAGAAGAAGGGGATGACAGAGGATGAGATGGTTGGACGGCATCACCAACTCAATGGACATGAGTTTGAGTTAAGCTCTGGGAGATGGTGAAGGACAGGGAAACCCCTGCAGTCCATGGGATCGCAGAGTCAGACCCAACTGAGCCACTGAACACTAGCTTTGTTTCATGCAGTATATAGCAATTATATTCTTCAGAAGTTAAAAAAAGATACAGTTATGCTTTAGATATTTGTTGTCAAAAGCGTCGGCAGACATTTAAGAGTGTGGTTTTGTTCTTAACCTGTCTCTCTAACAGAAAACTGGATATTAGTCAAGAAAACTTTCTATAATATTAATGAAGGCCTTATCACAAAGGTTTTAATTTGTTGCCAGGAAGCTTAATTTGCTCTTGAAGAAAAGTGTTTGATGTCCAGTTTTTCTTTCTGTGCCCCAGCTCTTGGAAAGTTTTAAAGTTTTTCCTAAATACTCCTTTAGTGTAAGCCAAGCAGAGCTCAAACTGATATATTTTAGATAGTTTCTGCTGGGGTTTAACCAGACTGTCAGGTTTTCCTTCATGTGTATTCTTGTCTTGTTTGTTCCTGTATGTATGCATGTGTGTGTCTGTCTGTCTGTCTGTTGGTTTGTCTATGTTTTCTCATTGTTTTAAAACATGCTAAAAAAAAAAAAGTAAAAAAATCCCAGGAAATATGAAGTATTACAACACTTTAAACATTGGTCACAAATTGAAAAATAGTTATTTTTATGCTTTTTTGTATGATTGTGACATGACCTATTATGAGACCAGTAAACATGTCATGTTTGTTCACATAACACACTTCTCTTCCATTGTAGAAGTGAGAGGAAGTCTGTTTTGTAAGCATCTAGCCAAGATTTGTCAAGAAAGCTCTTGGCTAAAGCCCTCTGACAGAGTTTCACAGTAATCAGTTGCAACAGACATTTTAATCCAAAGTTAACATTTTTAAAAAAATAATTTTACTCATTTATTTTTTTGCTGTGCTGGATCTTCATTTCTGTGTAGACTTTTCTCTAGTTGTGGCAAGCTGAGGCTACTCTCTAGGTTCAGTGCATGGGCTTCCCATTGCTGTGGCTTCTCTTGTTGCAAAGCACAGGCTCTAGGATGCGTGGGCTTCTATAGTTCCAGCATGTGGGCTCAGTAATTGCAGCTCCCCGGTTCTAGAGCACAAGCTCAGTAGTTGTGGCACAAAGGCTAAGTTGCTCTACAGCATGTGAGATCCTCCCGGATCAAGGATCAAATCTGTGTCTGCTGCATATTGGCAGGTGTATTCTTTACCACTGAGCCACCAGGGAACCCCCAAAGTTAACATTTTATTGCAATGTTTCTTTTACAATTCAAGGAAAATACAGCCTTAAATGGAGCTTTCTATTTATGAGAGGGGATTTAGAAATAATCAAAAAATGATAGTTCTTAAGAGTCAGCAGTCACTTGTAATTATATCAACAAAATGCCCTTAATGCAGCATCTAGATAACTTTCAACTTAACATATTTCAACACTGCCCTTTATTAGCATGGCTTCTTTCTTCATGAAATTGTAAGACAGGGAAATATAAACACTAAAAGGAAACCCAGAAAACAAAAACAAAAACACTTGAAATTTTCTACCTTTTACATATTGCTAAGACATAATTTATAATATAAAACCATAAATTATATTCAGTTATTTACATCAGTTCAGTTCAGTTCAGTTGCTCAGTCGTGTCTGACTCTTTGCAACCCCATGGACTGCAGCACGCCAGGCTTCCCTGTCCATCACAACTCCCGGCTACATATTACATTATAATTAATTATGAAATATCAAATAAAAAACTTGCTTTAAATTTTTTAAATATATGTGAATATGCAAAAGGGCTTCCCAGGTGGTACAGTGATAAATGATGGTCCAGCATCATCAGTAATCACTCCATTCTGAATGCAGACTTCCTGCATCTCACTCTGCGACATCCTAACCTTTCAGATCTTTTGGGACCTCATTGAATCATCAAGTCTATGGGCAATTTCACTCTCAGCAAAGTCCTTCCTCTCTTTACTCAACTTAGGTTTTATGGTCCTTTGTGATATGACAGCTTACAAATGACCTTAACTACCTTTGCACCAACCTCATAGAGGAACTGTAAGAATTAAATGAGCTAATTGAATATGTGTGAAGTGCTTAGGATAGTTGGCATGGTATTATCGCAGAGTCTGCTCAATACATGTCAACCATTGCTATTGCTTGGTGCCTCATCTCATCTTAACATTTGTCTAATGAAGTTCTGGCTTATCTACCTGCTCCATTTTTGCCCCCAAATGGGTAGGAGTTACTAGAAGAAACCATGCTAACCATCTCACAACCACAAATCTCAAATATGTAGTTAATTTTGCCGAGAAGTCTTGCCATTACTTTCCTAGTGTGTTTGCTTTCTACTCTCTAAAATGTATTTTCAGGTCTCTTTCCTTAATTCATCTACAGTTACAGACAATTTTGGTACAAGTAACAAGAACCTACATTTCAGGAAGCTTAAACAATAAGAAAACACCAGGTAAAATCATAAGAAGTCACAATAGGGCTGTCTCAGAATTGGTAAGTTCAGCAGCTTAGTGACATCTCTCGGCTGTGCAGTCTTTAGTTTGAAGATTCTGCCCTTGCTGGCTTCCATCACGGTTGCAAGGTAGCTGTCACTGCTCCAGTGTCACATGTCGACATGGAGGCGTCCTGGGAGAAGGCCCGTTTATTCCTGGGTGTCTTTATTTCAGTAAGGAAAGACTTTCCTAGAAGACCCATGCAGACTTGACTCCCATGGAAGAAGGCTAGGGCAGTGGTGGTGGTGGTGGGTGTCCAGCTGAGCATCACCTTCCTCCTGCATTTCTGCTATTCACTCATTTCAGTGGGCACTTATCAGGGTTTTTCTGACTCCTCCTCAGCTCCTTTCTATCTAAACAGTCTCCCTAGGTGATCATATCCAGGCCCCTGACCTTGAATGCCATCTGTATGATAGTGATTATTAATAAACATTTGACTGCATGTCTAATCACATGCTTGACTGCTCCATAACATGGCCAGAATACACACCCTTTTTCCCAGTGTCAGTAAACACACTTCGTTCTAATTGCACTCAAGCCAGAAATCTAGGCATTAGATTGATTTCCCTTTCCCCTACACCATTTTACTAGCAAGTTTGGACACTCACCCCAAATCCCTCCCCCTATCCCTTCCTATGCTGCCCTATATCAGTCCGAGCTGCCCTTGTGTCTCACTTGAAGGACAGCAGTGGTCTCCACCTGGACACCCCACTTTGATCTTACCCCTATAATCTGTTCTCTACCAAGCTTACAGAGGAGCTTTTAAAATGCAAATTGAATTAATGTCACTTTCCACTCAAAACCCTCCAGTGTCTTTACATCACACATAGAATAAGATGTAAACCTCCACTATATCTATATAATGTGAATCCTGCCTGTACAAATTCACTTCTGCCACTTGCCTCACCATAGCTACAGTGGCCTCCTTCTCTTCCTCAAAACATGCTAAGCTTGGCTTCCCCATAGATTCTTTACATGGCTGATCTCATCACTGATATTCTCTCTGATCTTCATGTAGCTGCCCTGTTAGCATTCAGACATGGGCCTCACCTTTATCAAACAGGCCCTTCCCAACCACCCAAACTAAGTCATCTGATGACTTTGGCCACCTGATTGCATCAGTTCTTCATCAGTTCTTTAGATTGAAGGCAGGAGGAAAAGTGGACAATAGAGGATGAGATGGTTGGATGGCATCAGTGACTGGATGGACATGAGTTTGAGCAAGCTCTGGGAGTTGGTGATGGACAGGGAAGCCTGGCGTGCTGCAGTCTGTGGGGTCGCAAAGAGTCGGACACGGCTGAATGACTGAATTGAATCGAATGTTTATCTCAATCTTTTCCCTGCCTTAAATTCTCTTTGTAACACTCATCACAACCTCAGTTCTCTCTTGTCCTTGTTTAATTGCCCTTTTCTTTCCTTGTGAGCTTTGTAACATCTGGGATGGCCTGTCTCATTCACTGCCACTTGTTCAGCACCTGGGACAGCATCTAGCACATGTTTGATCACTTGACCAATAAATTAAGAGATTGAACAAATGGATTTTATTTGGGAAAAGTAGAACAAATACAGCCTCATTCAGCTTCATCTAACCATTTTTGAAGGAGAGAGAAAAACAAAACTCATAGTATGTCGTCGTATCATTCGTGATGTTGGAAAGCACATAATAGAAATTGACTTTGGCTGCTGTATATGAAAGGGAAAATTTATTTTTATTTATCATCCATTCAGGACTCCTAGTCCTGAGAAGTAACATCCAGTGAACCAGACCTGTCTTGGATGCCTGCTTTGCTGTGCCAGGGCAGAGAGAAGAAGGGTCTGGTTTTCTTGGCCTCCATTGGAGGAGTTCTCTACTGTCCTAGGCTGTATACAGCTGGGGCAGGGCAGGCCGGGGGGAGGGGGGAAACTAGGGGGTGTTCTCCAACAGCAAGACCAGGATTTTAACGGGAACAGTGGATGTTGGGCAGCCAAAACATGACAGACATTGAAAGCATTTGGGAAGTTGTTCTGAAGTTTCTCTGGGCCTGTTAGAGCCACGCCACAAGTCATATGAACATTTATCTACTTCCTCCATCTTCTTGGCCCATAATGACCTTAGCTTTCCTCAAACCCAAATCTTCACTAGTGATTAACGTTCCTACACCACTGTTTTCAGAAGATGCTCTCAGATGCTCCTTGGCTTTCTGTCGCCCACACAGTAAGCTGTAGTTCCTTCCAGGTCTAAGGGACCCACGGGACCCGGGCCTGCTCCCCTTGACCTGTGCTCTGGCCGTTCTGGTCTCGCTGTGCTGCTCCGTGAGTCAGACGCAGTCCCCACAGGATCTGTGTGCTATGCACCCCTCGTTTCCTTCTGTTTCTGCCCAAGTGTCCTCCTTGGCCATTCTGTCTAAACTGTGTGCACCCCAGGGATTTGTTCAGTTCACAGCTGTATCCACCTGCCTAGAACAGGAAGCTGCAGTAGGTACTTGAATGATTGAACAAATGTGTAATTCTGGAAATGAGTTCCAAAAGAGAAATTCCAAAATGGTCCCAAGTAACACGTATACAGCATTCGAGGTGACTGTTCTGAAGTGGCACGTACTCCTTGGTTATGTAAAT
This sequence comes from Cervus canadensis, assembly GCF_019320065.1. Classification (NCBI taxonomy): domain Eukaryota; kingdom Metazoa; phylum Chordata; class Mammalia; order Artiodactyla; family Cervidae; genus Cervus; species Cervus canadensis. The sequence goes on from NC_057415.1 coordinate 19,681,164, forward strand.
TATGTTGCCTTATTAAAAATGAATCATCTCCTGCCTCTTGTTTTACGGCACTGGATCAACAGATCCCACTGAATCAAAGTCTCCTTGTTGACAGAGACAAAACAAAAAAGCCTTAGAAAACAACTGGCATTTTCTGAGTGTGCCTACAATAGAAAGGGGAGGGTCCCCAGTGCTCCCTCTTCTTCATGACTTAGTGTGGCTTTGGTGTGCTATTTCCGCTTATTACTCTGATGGCCCTTCATGCAGATTCATGGAACACAACAAAGTGCTTTTTCTTGTTGGTGATGAAGTGACTTAAGAATAGTTATTTTTTTGTAGAAGTAAAACATGTTCTAAATTTACTACCCTTGGAAAGGGTTAAATTACTTGTATGTTAGCAGGATCCTTGTGAGCTATTATTGCACGGGTTCTCATCTCATGTTCATATATCTCTTCCTATTTGGTAGTTCTGTGGGGTACTTGCAAGAATGTTACGTGAATGGCCAACCTGACACCATGATTCCATAGTATCAGCATTGCAACCTGAGAGACCTGAGGCTTCCCACCACCTGGAGAGCTTGCCGGGAACGCAGACAGAAAGTAGCTTGGGAGGCTTTTACCTAGTGGCCAGCTCTTTGTCTGCCTGTACTGTGCTCTTGAAAAATGATGTAGCACTTTTATTCCTATTACCTAAATGTTGCAGAACATTTTTGAAATACAGACAAGCAGAATGAGTAAAAAAATTATCATTATCTATCAGCTGGTCCCACAGAGACAGCTTTCTGCATACATTTTAAATATGTATATGCCTACTTACTATTATGCAGCTACTTATATATACCCCATGCATACCTTTTATTTTATAAAATCAAGCCATGAATTTATTTCATAAGTTGCTTTTTACTTTTTTACCACATAGTAGATAAGAATCAGGCAGAGGTAGGTTTGGATTCTATTTCTGCAGCTTAAATCTGTGACGCTGGGCAAGTTACCAAAACCCTTGTGAGTCTCAGAGCAGGGCCCAAAGGAGTCAGGGGTCAATGCTGGAAGCTCTTGGGATGGACAGTAGTGTAAGTCTGAATCAATCTCAGACCTGTTTGATTTTGAATATGTTAGGGCAGCAGTCAGAATGGAACTATTTTAATTCCACTGAGGATGACCCTATTTTTAGTTCTGATTAATTTCACCAGTCATTAAGACTATCTCGAGATGGCACTTTGTCATCTTGAACTCAAATCCCTATTGGAACTCAGCAGATTGGGTGATCTGCTGAAGTAAGCCCAATATAAGAAAATCAACTGACAGAAAAATACAACACACTTATCTTCGCTTTACCTCTGAGCTAATACTGGAATTTAATATTCAGAATTAATAAAAGGTGAGTTGAAATAATTCTCTCTAATACTCCTTTCTTTATTTGGAACGTAAATCTGATGCCTTTTCATCCACACTACATCTCAGTGGCACATTCTGTCTCTCAGGTTGCAGGATGCAATTTTGCACTGAGCCTTGCTTTTCTAATGAGTTAATTGCTTTATTTCACAATAGAAAACAGCTTAAACAGAAGTACTTCCAAATTGGACTAGAATGTTGGCATAAAAGATTTTCTATTTGGAGTATCTATTTCTGAGATATTTGTAGAAATCAAATTCCACATCAGTCATGTTTAGTTTTCTGTGTGGTATTGCTCTGCAGTTCAGTAACTTCTGTATGTACAGCTCTTTGCTCACACTATCAGTATTAGTTGACAAAGACAAACAAACAGGTCATATCATCTTTATAAAGGTTGAAATCACAAATTTTATATGCTTGAGGATGGTAAAGGGTCAGTTACCTTTAATTCCCATAAAGTAAAAATATGGTTCAAGCTATCAGCCTTTGATTTCTGCGAACTGGATTGCAGCATATGAAAGTGGACCAGATAATTTCTTACCAAACAGGTTTCCTAAAGATGAAGTTTTGGTAAGAATGAGGAGATCAAATCACATATTTATGTAACTATTTAAGCATGCCCATTTTGACAAATAGTGTTAGGGAAACTGGATTCCTACCTGCAAATGAATCGAGTTGGACATATATACCATATACAATAATTACCTCAAAGTGAATCCTATACCTTAATGTAAGTATTGAAAGTACAGAACTCCTAGAAGAAAACAGTGGAAAAACTTTTGACATTGGATTTGGCAGTTACTTCTTGGCCATGACACCGAAAGCAAAGATAACAAAAGAAAAAAATAAACTGAATTTCCTCAAAATTAAAAATTTTGCCTGCCTCAAAGGATGCTATGAGCAGTGAAAAAGCAACCAATGAATTGGGAGAAAGTATTTGCAAATCATGTGTCTGATAAGGGATTAATATCCAGAGTTTATAAAGAACGCTTTGAACTCAACAATGACAGAACAACCCAGTTAAAAGTGGGCAAAGGGCCTAAATAGACTTTTCTCCAAAAAGATATACAAATTGTCAATAAGCACGTAAAAAGATGCTAAGGTCACTGGTTGTTAGGGAAATGCAAATCAAAAGCACAGTGAGATATCAGTTCACACCCACTAAGATGACTGCCATCAAAAAGCAAAATAACAAAGTGTTGGTAAGAAATGTGGAGAAATTGGAACACTTTTGCCAGGTTGGTGGGAATAGAAAATGGTGAAGTTGTTATGAAAAAGTATGGCTGTTCATCAAAAATTAAACACAGACTTACTGTATTTTCCAGCAGTTCCACTTCTGGACATCTACTCAAACAAATTGAAAGCAGGGTCTTGAAGACATGTTTGTACACACATATTCATACCAATATTATTTCTAATAGCCAGAAGGTGGAAGCAAGCCAGATGTTCCTCAACTAATGAATGAATAAACAAATCATGTTCAGCAGAATGAATAAACAAAACATATTCAGCGTTAGAAAGGAATGAAATTCTAACACATGCTACAGTATGAGTGAACTTGAAGACAGTTTGCTAAGTGAAATAAGCCAGCCATAAAAGAACAAATACTGTGTCACTGCACTTACATGAGGTTCCTAACGTGGATATCTTGTGATGTCAACCCAAAAAAGCCAAGTCTTGAATGCAGTGTTAGTTGCTGATGAGCCAAGTTGGTGGTTTTTCCTTAGATCCTGTGATGCACTGTTTTCAGCGGAACAGAAAGGTCTCTTCAGCACCAAGTGTCTCACCCTCGCATCATTTCCTCCAGCAGATGATTAAGTCTGCATCCATTTCATCTAGCAAAGTTTAGAGTTTTGTGCCATTCAGCTGTTTGATGAGGTTAGTTTCATGCTGTCCCTTTGTTAAATTGTTAGAAAATAATGTGATGAATGGGCTTAAGCTTTTTGGACTTGCAAAATACTGAGTTTCCGTTGAATAAGAAGTGCACACTAACAATGACCATTGAGGGTCACATGCTAAATTTGACCAGTCTACATTAAACTTTTCGTAGAACACAGCAAAGAATCATTCTCTAGTGTTGTGCTTATTATGAATACTATAGCTGTAAGTTCTTTAGTCTCTTGAAAATCCTCCTCACTTCCATGAGTAGATATAACTATCTGTGTTGTATTACTTGTATCTCTCTGTTCTAATCAGCTGCCATTAGAAATACCGTAAACAACTTGTCTTTTTCCATGAAGTTTATTCTATAAGTTCTCAGACCTATCTTTACTACACTGAGCAACATGATTATTTACAGTTGGATTTAAATTTGTCAGTGCTTCATTTTTCACCATTTTTTGCCATGTCGCATAAAATATCTCTAAACTTACCGTCTCTAACTGCTTGGGGAGTATAAGCAATAAGTAGCTGCAGTTTATAGAAGCAGAACTCTGTGCTATCTATGCTGTACTTAGTCTCTCAGTCATATCCAACTCTCTGCAACCCCATAGATGGTAGCCCACCGAACTCCTCTGTCCATGGGGATTCATTCTCCAGGAAAGAATACTGGAGTGGGTTGCTGTGCCGTCTTTCAGGGGACCTTCCCAACCCATGATCAGATCCAGGTCTCCCACATTGCAGGCAGATTCTTTACCAACTAAGCCACCAGGGAATAATCCTAAACTCATTTATGTTCAAAAACAATCCCTACAGAAAATGTCAATCCTTTTGAAGTTTGTTCTTATTTCTTTTTTCCCCATAAATCACCTATATTTTTAAACATAATTCTCAACATAATTGTTTAATAATAGCCTCATAAACTTCCAATACCAATGTGCTTTGTTTACTAAACACATAGGAATATACTTAATTATTGAAGGGATATATATTTTCTTGAAACTTACCTCTCATCCCCCCCCCAACTTTTGATTGAGATGTGGATAAGAAATGATTTTACCTTCCTTTTAAAATCGCTTAAAGAAAAAAAAATAAAATAAAATCGCTTAAAGAAAATCAAAACCTCTCAGTCTACAGTATTGGAGTCATAGGAAGTGGTGGAGGCTGTGGCAGCTTGAGTGCATTGTATCTAAAAGATGCAGCTGCAGTTAACTTCCAGGTTAAAACTAACTTTTATATGAAATCACCCACTCAGTCTATAAATGTTGGTGACTAATGCAGAATAAACTGCACGGGCAGTGAAACACACGGTGAGCTCGTTCAGATGTGTGAGCAACAGTTTTCTTCTTCTCCCCTGAACCTTCAGAGTCAGCCTTTCCTCCGCCTCCTGGTCAGCCCAGCTGCCACTTCAAGGATAAGACTCAGGGATAAGATTTAAGATTTGCAGCTGTTGGTAGAAATTAAAGCTACCAATAAGAATATGACCTGCTTTTGTTTAGCTTTCTATTTATTGAAATCACAGTCTCCTCACTTAAAGGTACTGGAGTGAGCAGACAGATGGATCTAATAGAATACTGCAACAGGGGATGATTATCACTTTCCTTAAAAAAGTTAAACCATGGGACAAAGCCTGTTTTCATGAGCAATTATCTGTTTTTATTTTCATTAAGTTAAAATTAGTTTACAGTTCATTTACCTTAAATAAGTCTTTAAAAGCACACGAGTTGAATTTCTGAGAATTTGATGTTTTATCTGAACTGAAGGAGAAATGCCAAGCTTGATGCACCTGTCATTCCTCCTATGAATGACCTAAGGGAAAGGAGACTGCCCCCACCCTCCTCCACTACTGTACATCTTTTGGTTCCTGACACGGTAATGATTGTGGATTGGATTCAGGAACATGCCAACTGTGTTACCAGTGATGGGCAGTGTCAGAATCACTTAATAGTAATACAAGATTCTTAAGTGCTTTTAGAGTTTTAATAATTTTATAAACTAATGAAGAAATGAGGTTAAGTTTTGAAGTAGTTTTCCAGTTACTTAATTTTAACATAAAAATTTCTGGTCCTGGTTTGTTTTTCCAATAGAAGAAATGAAAAATTGAGATGTTTAAGCAAAAGGCTGTCAAGTCATCACACGCGTTTTCTGTCTCATCCACGCTGTAGGGGGAACGCAGCGACTGCCGCGTGCCATTGGGATGTCCCTGGCGAAAGAGCTCATCTTCTCTGCGCGTGTGCTCGATGGCCAAGAAGCCAAGTCAGTGGGCTTGATCAGCCATGTTCTAGAACAGAACCAGGAGGGGGACGCCGCCTACAGAAAGGCCTTGGACCTAGCAAGAGAGTTTTTACCTCAGGTATTTTAACTACATTTCTTTTTTTGCTCTTTTTTATAACCTTACAACAAGTTGACAAAACCAGCGATCGTCTTACCTACCTATAATGTCCTTTGCTTGCTTTCCAAGTAGAGAAGTGTACAGGTAGCTGTAAAAGTAGAAATCATATACTAGATTAGTATTAAGAGCCTTCAGAATTAAGATTTGAAGGTAATTCAAGGCCCTTACTGTAGCTGCACATTGATAATATATTATGTGCGTGTTTATCACATGCAACAGAGATTCCCAGCAACTTAAGTTGTTCGCCAGCTAGTCCTCCTGCCCTGAACGGTACACGTGGGCTTTCACACTGGATTGTCCCCAAACTGAAACGCAAATAAATAAGGAGCCCACAGTCCATTATGTCAAGCGAGCTTTCATTGAGATCACTTAACTTGAGATAACCTGCTTAAATAGCACCAGTTGTTTATCTTACTGTGTTTGTTTTCATGGTGATGGAAGCCTTGTTTTAACTCCTTTGTGCACAATCCACTTCTTCAGAAGTAGACTTCAAGTCTGGGAATCACTGCGCGTTTACTCACAGGTCTTAATCCTTGTGAGCAGTAGTATTAATAATAAACAGAGTGTCAAGGAACCTGTTTTAAGGGTTTCTTGGTTCTCTCACTCTTGCAGAAGTATTTTTCAAATAGTCCTTTGTTCGGAAATCATAGATTAAAGGACTTTTGCCAAGTAAACAATTAGTGATTTGTCTTTATTCCCAATGGATTGTAAACTTTTATAATCCCCTAACCATTTCTGGAGTCAAAAGTACTTCCTCTCTAACTCAATCAGTATTTGTAACCTCTTTTGAGGCCATGGGTTCTTTTGGGAGCTCTCATGAATCTCTCTAGAGAAATGCACGCACCCTCCACATTTGTTCGGGGCTCTGTATCTGGTTTCAGGAGGCATCCGTGGAGTTCTTTGTTGTCAGACAGAGCCCAGGTCTGCTGCGGCGCACCTGTCCCTGCGAGCTGTCAGATGGGGCCTCTCATTTGAGTTGGCTTCTAAAGCCACACTGCCTGGATGTCGGTGCTATTTCAGCGCTTCTCAGTTAAGTTAGGAGCTGTAAGCTCTTTCAGGGTGGGGCCCTTATGTACGTTCATTGCCTGGATGAGGTAACACACAGCCTTATACTCTGCATCTATAGAGAGCTAACACAAGACTTTCACTACTTTGAGATTAAGAAAAGCTCTCCTTGTAACTTTGGTATTGATGTTTCTTCAAAATATTAAGGAAACATCTAGCTAAAGAGAGATTAAAGGTGTACACATATCAGAAGTGATAGTTTAGCTCCATACAGATTTAGCCACTTCCTGTAGCTTAAAACTTGACGACCAGTACACGTCTCAGTTGAAGTAAAGCAGTGTATTTAAGGAAGGTTTGGGCGTAATTCCAGTTCTGAGATTCACAACCTCCCATGGTCCTTGGATGTGAGTGGTCAGCTCCCTGTTACAGATCTCCGCTGGGGTGGCGGGTGGCTCATTAGCCCCTTGGTGCCTCTGTGGTTCCATTCTTCATCTCACTCCTGAGAACTGGCTCTCTCGTATGCGATCTTGCTCACACACATGCGCGCTCTCTTTCTCTTTCTCTCTCTCTGTGCCCGCAGCTCACCCCACCCTAGAGCCTCCTCCTCCCCACCTCCAAACTGACATCTGACTGCACCCTGCCATGTGGTAAACCAGGCTGTCCTCATCGTCCCTTTCATCTGAAGGACACCCCTCTGAGAACATTAATTGCTAACATTATTTTTCCCCCAGCTGAAGGGAGATGTCAGATGACTTCGGAAAATGTGTAACTGTGAAACTATATGCACACAGAATTTGAGGTGGAATAATTTTTATTTTTAAAGATCTTGTTACTACATGATTAGTCTCTAAGTAATTAGGAAACTTTTAAACAATTAGGATTTCTGCGTGATTTCTGTATTTGTGTGTATCTACTTCTGTTTTTCTGAGGAAAAAAATAGTTTGTATATATAGAAGAGGCACTGGTTTCATATTTTAAAAAAGAAGCTAATTGAATAAGCGTTATATCTAATAGTGTTTTCATTTTCCTATTTCTCCAGTTTCCTAAACCTTGCTGCCCAAAGTGTGGTCTGTGGACCAGCAGTCCAGGCATCCCCTGGGAGCACCGCCCACCCCCAACCCTGAATCAGTGTCACTGTTTTAACAAGGGACCTAGGGACTTGTGTGCATATGGAAGTCTGGCCAGCATTTGTCTGGGTCAGCTGGTGATAAAAGTGAAAGGATAAAATTCTCATTGAGAGGAGTACTCTGTTTTGTTTTGTTTTATTTTGTTTTTTAGTGAATTGTTGATCTTAAAAAAAACTAGTACATACAAATTACATTTGGAAGAATTCTACCTAAGATACTTGCCTAAGTCTCAGAAAATTGCAGGGTCTTAAAATTTTTCAGCATATGATTTAGGAAGAAAATTTAGGTAGGTTAAAACTGATAACCGAAAAAAAAACATGCCATCATACATTTATGCACTTACTGGAGTCCTTTATTGTGCCTCTTATTTAGAACCTCTTGCATTTTAATTCAAAAGATGCTTTAAACTATACCATTGAATTCTAATTCATCGCTCATAACAATTTTCAGGAATTTTAAATATGATCAAATAAATTCCATCTGGAGGATTGTGGTTTTCTAAGATAAAACCTCCTCACAGAGGACTCTCAGTTTTGACCCTCACACATCTAAAGGACTCATTTGGACTTTTGTGTAATATGGGAGTACTGCCTGAAGGACATGTCTTTACTAGTACATCATCATTGTGATTAATTATTGATGCCCAGGGAAGAATAATACAGATCCACTACCTAAAACAGATGCTATCTGTATATGTGCTGCCAAAGCGAGTCAACAGATGCTATCTGAATTCCCATGTTAGTCAAGAGCGTCAGCCTCATCTCCAGCCCAGTTCAGTTCAGTTCAATCTCTAGTCATGTCCGACTCATTGCAACCCCATGGACTGCAGCCTGCCAGACTTCCCTGTCCATCACCAACTCCTGGAGCTGACTTAAACTCATGTCCATCGAGTCAGTGATGCCATCCAACCATCTCATCTGTTGTCCCCTTCTCCTCCTGCCTTCAGTCTTTCCCAGCATCAGAGTCTTTTCCAGTAAGTCAGTTCTTTGCATCAGATGGCCAAAGTATTGGAGCTTCAGCTTCAGCATCAGTCCTTCCCATGAATATTCAGGACTGATTTGCTTTAGGGTTGACTGGTTTGATCTCCTTGCAGTCCAAGGGACTCTCAAGAGTCTTCTCAAACACCATTTCAAAAGCATCAATTCTTTTGCACTCAGCTTTCTTTATAGTCCAACTCTCACATCCATACATGACTACTGGAAAAACCATAGCTTTGACTAGATGGACATTCGTCAGCAAAGTAATGTCTCTGCTTTTTAATATGCTGTCTAGGTTGGTCATAGCTTTTCTTCCAAGGAGCAAGCGTCTTTTAATTTCATGGCTACAGTCACCATCTGCAGTGATTTTGGAGCCCAAGAAAATTAAGTCTGTCACTGTTTCAATTGTTCCCCCATCTATTTGCCATGAAGGAATGGGACCAGATGCCATGATCTTAGTTTTCTGAATGTTGAGGTTTAAACCAGCTTAAACTTTCACTCTTTCACTTTCTCCTCCTTCACTTTCATCAAGAGTCTCTTTAGTTTCTCTTCACTTTTCGCCATAAGGGTGATGCCGTCTGCATTATCAGAGGTTATTGGTATTTCTCCCGTCAATCTTGATTCCAGCTTGTGCTTCATCTAACCTGGCATTTCACATGATGTACTCTGCATATAAATTAAATAAGCAGGGTGACAATATACAGCCCAAGCTTCTGTCAAACCACTGATGGGTATGCTAATTGTGCCAAACACTCTTACCTCCTTTTCCTTTTCCTACTTAACTTGTAGGGAGATTTGCTGAACAGTGGAAAGCCCTCTATTGGACACATGCCATCTGCCGACCTCTGAGCATCTAGTGTGCTGTGCTGCAGCATGCCGTGGGCCCTGCGTCCTATGGTGGTGCAGTAGCTTGTTAGAATTATGGTTTATTAATAGTTAAAAGCCTTGCATGCGTGCTTAGTCACTCAGTTGTGTCCAATTCTTTGTGGCCGTTTGGGCTATAGCCATGGGATTTTTCAGGCAAGAATACTGGAGTAGGTTGCTGTTCCTTCCTGTGGAAGATGTTCCCAGCCCAGTGATTAACACTGTATCTCCTGCGTTTCCTGCATTGCACATGATTCTTTACTTTCTGAGCCATCAGGGAAGCCTGAAGGCCTTGCAAATCTCCTAAAATGAATTTTCCGTCAGTTATCTTACAGGCATTGTTGCTTCTATGCTATGGATCCACCAAAGGGATTTCCTGAATTTGACTGAGATGTACAACATGATTTGCATAAATAATAGTTAAAATATGTTTTGTTTGAATTTTAGGGACCTGTTGCAATGAGAGTGGCAAAATTAGCAATTAATCAAGGAATGGAGGTGAGTTTCCTAAGCTTTTTGTTGGAATAGGTAGTAGAGATTAATTTAAATGAACCATTATTTTTTAATATTCTAAAATATTTACTGCTGTGATTACTGAAAGCTACTGAGGTGTTTTTTAGCTACATCAGTGATTTCATTCTGCTTATAGCTGTAGTTGATTCAGTATCATAATCACAGAATCCAGTAATTTCACTTATACCCTGCAGCGTATGACATGCTTATTATTTTTGCCATTGAGTTAATAGACTAATTGGCTAGTAGTTCATAGAAAACCAAAGCAAAAGAGTATTCTATGTATTCTCAGCACCAGTATCACATTACAAAAAACCATTTTTTTTCTAAGGAGAACTTCCTGTTGCAAAGCTCCTGCTAAGCATGGAGACCCTCTTTCACTTCTCCATGTGCTTTCTTCAGTGAGACACATGCAGACCCTGTAGGGAGCCCTGGGGTTCCTCTGGAGATGTAGTCCAAAGGAGCAGAGGCCCCAGGACAGGGGAGAGGTAAGCAGCCCAAGGGATCCCTGCAGGCACCCATTTACTTGGGCTTTGCATTATAGCAGTTGTATTTTAGGTAAATTATAGGAATTTTGAAGAAAGATACTTCTTCCTTACAGACCCAGAAGTTCTATATTTTCCTGCGCTTCATAGCAGTAAAACAAGGTTGAATTTGTTAGCAGTAAATACGTTTAAAAAATTTTTTTAAGGCATTTGATTGGGTTTTAAAAATTCTTTCCCTTCTCCAGGGGATATTTCTGACCCAGGGATTGAACCCGGGTCTCCTTCATTGCAGGCAAATTCTTTGCTATCTGAGCTGCCAGGCAATATATAGATATATCTTATGTGCTTTCTAAAGACCTCACCTAGATTAACTCGTTTGACCTTCCAACAGCCCCATCTGGCAGGTACTATAATTAGCTACTTGTTCAGAGGCACCTCTCTGAGGCAAAGAGGTTCAGTAACCTCTGTAAGCAAGGTTACACGGCTCGCATAGAGTAGAGTCAGAATTTGAACCCAGGCAAACTAAGTTTCTCGTGCTGCTCATACTTCTGATTTGCTATATTACATCAAAGAGTTCTGTTCTTTTGGAATAAGGTTGTTAAATTTGAATTTATATTGATATACCATATTTTTAAAAAGTAATTCTTGCTAAAATGAATTATATTTTTATTATCAGGTTGATTTAGTAACAGGATTAGCCATAGAAGAAGCATGTTATGCTCAGGTATGTGATAAAATCTCTAATTCAATGCAGATACCCCTTACCTTCTGTATAAGTCAACTAAATTATGTATCATGAGCAGATTCGAATCACGCCTATTACAAAATCATACAAATGGGTTGAAATTGTTTGTTTCTTCTCTTTAACTATCACCAGCTCTTGTGACTAATTCTGTTTCACTTAGTGATGACTCTTGTCTACATAATTTAGAAAACCTTTGGAATAGTTGTTAGTAGCATTTGTTCTGTAGATGTCTCTCTGGCTCCCGTTGTGTTTTCTGGGTGTGGTTTGAACCCTCACTCCAGACCAGAGAGATGGGAGAAAGGCAGCTTTGACCATGTGCCTCTTGGGAACATCAGAGTTTGAGACTCATTGACTTTTCCTGATGTTCTGAACCTTTTCTCCTACCCACTGAAAGTTTAGTAATTCAATTACATACAGTTTTCTTTTTTATACACAAATTAATAGGGCTTTTTGTAGAGGAACAAATCTTCCTTCCTCCCTTTCTTCCATCCTTTTTTAAATGAAAGATAATATTTTGTTTTAGGGCATGTAAAGTGGCACAAGAGTTTTGTTCCACCACCTTTTCTGAGAATTGGAAACTGTGTTAGCTCCCGTTTAAGCATGGCAGAGTCATGAATTAGAAGCAAGAGCTAGAGTGCTAACTCTGTTCAGTATATATAAATCGCCACCTGTCATTGATGAACGCATGCCATGAGTGAACTAAATTACAAACCTCTTACAAATGGACAACCTCAGAGTCTGAAGAAAAATTTTAAAAGCATATTTGGCCACACCTTATCAAATGTAAAGGCACAGGAATCATACAAAGTAGTCTGTCAGACCACAAGGGAATTAAACTAAAACTCAGTAGCAGAAAGATAGATGGAAGCCTACCTATTAATGGTGAGATTTCATCTTTTCAATAAGACTGAACAGGGTGCTTTTAAATGACATACGTCAAAGAAAAAGTTTCAAGAGGAATTAAGATATATTTTGAGCTAAATCAAAATGAAAATATAGCTTATCAAAATTTGTGGGAATACATCAAAAATAATGTTTGGAGAGAAATTTATAGCATTAAATGTGTATATTAGAAAAGAAAGTTCTGAAATCAGCTTATTAGAAATGCAAGAAAGGTTATTATTACTGATCCTGTTGACATTGAAAGGATAAAAGAATACTGTGAACTATGTATGGCCACAAATCTGATAACTTAAGATGAAATAGACCAATTCCTTGAAAGACAAAATATACCAAAATTCATACAAGGAAAAACAGATAATCTTTATAGTCCTGTTTTTTATACAGATTAAATTAATAATTAATAAGCTTCTGAAATAGCACCAGGCCCGGATATTTTTCACTGGTGAATTCTACCAAACATTTAATGAAGAAATTACACCAATTATCTACAGTCTTTTCCAGAAAATAGAAGCAGGGGGAACATTTCCTAACTTATTCCATCAGGACAGCGTGTGTGTGCGCGCTGGCACTTGAGTCGTGTCTGGCTGTCTGCAACCCTGCAGACTGTAGCCTGCCAGGCTCCTCTGTCCATGGGATTCTCCATGCACGAATCCTGGAGTGGGTTGTCATGCCCTCCTCCAGGGGATCTGAACCCAGGGATCAAACCTGCATCTCTTACGTCTCCTGCATTGGCAGATGGGTTCTTTACCACCAGTGCCATCTGGGAAGCCTGAGGACTGTATTACCCTCATAAACAAAACTAAAGATATTACAAGAAAGGAAAATTGTAAACCACTCTCTCTCATGAATATAGATATAGAAATTCTCAGCAAAATAATAGCAAACTAAGTTCAGCAATCTATAAAAAGAATTATGTGGTACAACCAAGTAATATTTTTTCCTCAGATATGCAAGGCTGGTTCAGCACTCAGAAATCAATATAATCCAAGCTAAAGAAGGAACTCTGGTGAAAGAAATCACTATTTAAATAAATAGATAGCTCGTATTCATGGGTAGCAAGACTCAATATTTTAAGATGTCACTTCTTCCCAACTTGATCATATGTGTAGTGCAATCCCAATAAAAATGCCAGAAAGTTATTTTCTTAATGCTGGCAAACCAGTTCTAGAGTTTGTATAGGAAGTGCAGAGACACAGGTTAGCCACCACACTAGTAAGGAACAAGGCTGGAAGAATGACACTACTCATCTTTAAGACTTAGAGTAAAGCTGCAGTCATCAAGAAAGTGTGGTTCTGGCAAAAATAAAGACAGACAGGCTAATGAAACAGAATAGGGAACTCAGGAATAGATTCATACAAATACAGGCAGCTGATCTTTGACAAAAGAGCAAAGGCAATTCAATGAAGAAAAGTCATCTTGAAAATCAATAGTACTAAAAGCATGCGGACATTCAACTACCAAAAACAAAAAGAATCTAGACATTGACCTTATACCTTTTACAAAAATTAACTGAAAATGAGCTATAGACTTATTTTTAAATGTAAAATGAAAAGCTATAAAACTTCTTGAAGTTAGCATAGTAGAAATTCTAGGTGACCTCAAGTTTGGCAGTGGCTTTTTAGATATAACTCCAAAAGTGTAATTCATGAAAGAAAAAAAATTTGTGTGTATTAAGATTAACTTACTACTCTGCAAAAGACACTTTGAAGAGAATGGAAAGATAAGCCATAGACTGGAAAAAATAATTTGCAAAACATATCTGATAAAGGACTTATATCCAAGATGTAAAAAGAACTTTCAAAACTCAAATAGCTTTTATAGTAAGAAATAGTACACCCATGGTGGATTCAAGTCAATGTATGGCAAAAACCAATACAATGTTGTGAAGTAAAATAAATAAATAATTTTTAAAAAAAAAGAAGGTATAAGATCTGAAGAGATACCTCACCAAAATAGGTATACGGAAGGCAGATAAGCATAAGTAAATATGGTCCACATCATATGACGTTAAGAAATGCACATAAGACAGGATTTCACAGTTTAGCCATTTCTTATATAATTTTACCACATGACCTAGTGATCATGCAATTTTGCATTTACCCAAATGAGTTGAAAACCTGTGTCCACACAAAAGCTACAGAGTGGTGTTTATTACAGCAGCTTTATAAAGCTGCTATTCCTAAGTTTTGTAAAGCTTAGAAACAACCACGATGACTTTCAGTAGGTGAATGGATAAAAGCTGTGGTATTAATATATCCATTCAGTGGGGTCTTTGTTACTCAGCAGTGAAAGGAAATGAGCTACTCTGCCAGGAAAAGACAAGAAGGAACCTTAAATACATATTGCTAAATAATGAATTTTAATCTTAAAAGTCCATACTATATGACTCCCAAGTATGTGACCTTCTGGAAAAGACATGGGGCGGGGGGAGGGTGGTCAGGGATGACTAGATAGAGCATTAGGGATGTGTAGCCAGTGAACTTGTTTTCTGTGATGCTGCAATTAATGGCAGATACATGACATTATGTGTTCGTCAAAACCCATAGAATATCCCTAATGTTACTATGGACTGGTTAATAATATTGTGTCAGTATGGGCTCATTAGTCATAACAAATATACCACATTAATAAAGGATGTTAATAATAGGGGGAACAATGAGGGGCTTGAGGGGAGTATATGGGAACTCTGAACTTTCTGCTTAGGTTTTTAGTAGACCTAAAATTGTCTAAAAAATAAACTCTTAATTGTGTTGAAGTATGTTTAATAAAATGGAAGAAAAAAATATATTGGAGTTAGAATGATAAATTTGTTCGTGTAATTTAAATTTTTCAGATGATTTTACAATTTTAGATTGTCTTCTAATTAGTTTCCTTAGATAAAGCTCATTAAACTTTTATAGTTGTTTCTCATTTTGGGCACAGATAACATACTGTTTTGCTTCTCTTAGACCATTCCAACAAAAGACAGACTTGAAGGTCTTCTTGCTTTTAAAGAGAAAAGGACCCCTCGCTATAAAGGAGAATAGAAGAAACACAAATCTTTAAAATGCCAGTGTAAGAAATAATACTCCTGAAAGTACCTTTCAGATCCATATATGCCTCAGCACCTGGAATTGCAGTGACCAAAGTGAAGAACGAGTTACCTGTGTACTGATTTAAGTATCTGGAGTGGGCCCATATGCGTACTTTGTTCAAATATGTATCATCATACTCATTCAGATTTGTAAAGCTAGCTGTGTATACTGTCAAAAACACCAATTCAAAATTAGGTATACATTTTTAAATACCTCCTGCATATGAGGCTTTCTGTTCTGAATTTTTTTAATGTGAATAATTTATATATTATACACTCTAGGAAAAAAATATTGATTGTATGTCTCCTGTGCTATAGTATAAAAATAAATTTTATTTCTATACACCAAAAATGTGAAGTTATACCAAATAAAGTTTCTAAGGGATTGTATATAATGGACCTACAGACTTACATCTCACACTGAAAAAGGAGTTGATAGGATTCTGAGTGAAAATTACCAAATATGAATAAAATTAGTGAAAAGAAAACCTGGAAATTTTCTCTTACCCCATTGTTTTTGTATTGAGTAAGTCATTGCATGTTGGATTTTAGAAGAATCCCCCTGTCCATTGCTGATTCTATCAGGTATCTGACCTCTTTATGTAGTCAGTCTTAGAATACAGTGTGGATGATGGAGAATTAATCCAGTCAGAGATTGGGGCCAAAGGCCTTGTACAGCCAACTGAAGGCCTGGAACAACCTCGAAGCCCTCCTAGCCAGTGGCCTGGCTCCCTGGCCTAACCCAGAAGTAAAATGGTGTACCAAGGCTGGCCCAGTAAAGTGCCTTGGTCCTGGATTAAGGGTGAAGCAGGGCTTGCTCTTTGCTTCCTTCTCCTTAGCTCTTTGCACCTGATTTCAGTAAGGAAAGAAGGTGAACACAGCAACCCTTTATCCCCCACCTAACAACCATCATACCTTTCTAACCCTGTCCAGGTAAGCACCTAGAGATGCAGGGGCTCCGGGGTCATGTGAGTTTATATGGCTTTGCCTGGGGGGCAGATAGGAAGTGTGTGGGAATTAGCTACGTAATTCAGCAAAAGGGAGATGAACAGTACGCTCCCTGAATGAATCTGAGCTAGCTTTATTTTGTATTCTTTTTATCAAACCTCACTGCTTTCTGGGGCTGCATCCCGGGCTGAGTCCAGCAGCACCAGCAAAGCCTCCCTTTTCTGGGACCCACCCGCTCCTGTTACTTGTCAGCTTTGGGGTGCCCCACCGTCCCCAGACACTGTAGCTGTGCTTCATTGTAGTGAAGTCAAGTTCACTACACTACACTACAGTTCACTACACTACACGTTCACTACAGCACGTGGGGGACTGCCTGTCTCATGCATTTCCATGCTCACCACAGCTACTTCGTTCCTGGAAAGCAAATATAGACTTGGAATTTTTGAAATCATCGAAACTTAGCTTTTAATTCGAGAAACTGAACTCTCAGTCTTGACTCTAAAATCCTTGAGAGAGAGAAGCATGAACTTACCCTCGTCTGATGGTGACCTTGCCTTGCCAAGAGGCAGGGCTGCTTACTGTTCACACCCTTGCGCTATGGGCAGCCCTGTGCCCTTTGTCGCCTTGGCCACTGACACGGTGCAGACCATGACATTTGCTGACTGATCAGCGTTGTATGAAAGTTTATTAAAATTCACATTCGGCTGTGGTGATTGTATCTGCTGGTGTGTACACTTTGCTGACAAAGTTGTACCATTCATTTCCTACAAGATAATTTGCAAATAAAGTGCTGGTCCTTGTTTTCGTGGTCCTTTAAAGGCATTACCGACTCAGTGGTCATGAGTTTGAGTAAATTCTGGGAGTTGGTGTTGGACAGGGAGGCCTGGCATGCTGCAGTCCATGGGGTCTCAGAGTCAGACACGACTGAGCAACTGAACTAAACTGAGAGGTTTTGGGACCATTTTTCTCTGTCCATGACATGTTCAAAGGCCACTTCTTTTCTGAATAGGAAATAATTATGTTCATGGGGAAAATTGAGTGTGCTGAGTGACTTGTCTCTCCTGTCTTAGATTTGTAGTCTGCTGCTGATTGAACACAATTTAATCTAACAAGTTCTGATTAAGTCACTGGAGTATATCTGAAAGCAAAGACATCCTCCTGTAGTTAACTTCCACGTGTCTGCTCAGCTGTCTCTACAGCCATTTGCATCTCTCTTGGTTTTCCCTTTAGCAGAGCAGTCTTGCTGGGGCGTGGTCCTAACACTCCACCCAGGTTGAGGTCCAATGGCTGGCTGTCGGGGAAGGTGGGAGAGCTGCTTTTTCCAGAGGGAGCACCTGCTCTGACAGATGAGCCCCGACTTCTTTTGTTTTCCTCCAGAATGTAGAGTGTTTTCAAGTCCTTAAACTGAAAACACGTCAAGTCGACACAGCAAGCCAGAAATGCAGTGGATGTAGCCATACATTCAGATGGAGTTAAAGGCGACTGAGAGGGAGGATGATTAACCAGGCACATTTACAATTCAGGGCAAAAACATTTCGTGTTATCTCAGAGCAGGAGACCTACTAGTTTTGAGGTAACGTAGTGCTGGTTAATTTATAACTTATCTCTGGAAGGAAAAGAGGTATCCAAGTTACAGAGGTTCTGAGTCAAGAGAGGACTTATAATCACGGCTGAGAGAGGACTCGGATTTCCTGTGACTCATTTTCTGTGATTTAAAGGGTCATTTCAAGTTTGTGTTGTTTTCAATAAAAAACACCTGGCTTTCCAGTGCCTTTTTTCCCCTTCTGGCTGTCAAAAAAATTGGCTTGTCATACAGTGTTAACTTTTCTGACAGTACATAGAATAGTGCTCTGGATACGGGCTAGAGTAATTGGGTGTCATTTTGTGGATAGCATAATTACAGAAAATGCTTGTTTTTCAAATGGACTCATAGCTGGCTACCCACTGGCCCATTTCCTCACTTGATCTCAACTCCATCTTCTAGTTAAGGGAGACCCTACATTTGTTTTTATTCGGGGTCCAAAAATCCTGACAGGTAGGCAAACATTTTAAATGTTTAATCCTTCTGTTATTGTTTGTCTACTCACCTAGTTAAATATCAACTAATGTGTGTGTTGACATTTATCGGATTTTATCAGAAGACAATAGAAATTTTCTCATATTTAAACAGGACTTGTACATGCATCACACACACACAAAAAATAACAGCATTTCAAAGTTACTTGATAATATTTTGATAAAATGAAGAGCTGTTCTTCTGTGTTGAGGAAACAGGTTATAGATTGTGAAATGTGGTTGGGGATATTTTGGCAGGTAGGAGGCTGAAACACTGCTCAAAATATTTGTGGATCTCAAGCCCTGAAAACTCGCTGTTTCAGATGTCTTTTGGGGAACATCCCAAAACTCAGCTACCCCTCAGAGGGCTGGCTCCTAATCATCAAACAGTTTGGTGCACAATGTTTGTTTTTCAAACCAAACCCCAGGGTAATACGAGAGAGCTGGGTACCTGAAGGGGAGAATTAAAGACCCCAAGGACCCACGAAGACACACACCTCTCATGTGGTCAGGGCCAGCCTTTGTAACATTCATCCATGGAGCACCAGCTTCAAAGTTGGAAGGTGACCCTTCTACAGTGAGCTGGCAGTTCCCTGGGACCAGCAAAGTGAGCTCATAGCCACCAGGGTGTCAATCCCATTTTGAAGTATAGAATACACAGTATTACATGTTTGGATTCAAGGGAACAGTTTGACAATATCATTGAAGATATTAATGTACCGGCGACAAGAGAATTAGAGCTGGGTATTGTTATGATGATGATGACTACAACTTAGGAAGCCTAAATACCTCCAGGTGTGTCCATGTGCAGTTGTTTACTCTTCAGAGCATCCAGGAAAGGAGAGGTGCTGGTTATTCCTGGGATCCAGAGCAGGAAACGGGTGCTGGAGTCCGGGACCGAACCTGATACTGTTGACTTGTCATTTCTGTTAAGCCTGAAAACATCTGAACAGCACAACCAAAGACTACCAATAGATGTGTGTCAACCTTTGCCCAAAGTGGTTCTAGTTTTCTTGTGACTTGGCGAGACACTAAGTGTGCGTATTGAGGGATCAGAAGACAGGGGCAGACAGTGTGATGGTTACAGGGTTGCCTGCTCAGCGTCTCTAAATGAAGCCCTTTGCCTACCTGGTCACATCCAATACTTAAACACCTTAGGAAATGGGTTTGTCATTTTATCGTTTAAGAAACTGAAGCCAGAGCTATGTCTGTGGTGGGCATTCTGAATTCAGAGCCCCCGACGCTCATCATGACACCTGGAGGATATGGAGCCAGTCTTGGCAGCTGTGGACAGTGAGTCTGAGCACTCATGTTTGGTAAGAATACCCATCAGAAAGAAGCGCGTGTGGGTCGAGAGCACCCCATGCTGCTGCTGGGGAAGAATGATGCGTCTCTTGCTCTATTCTGCGCTGGTCAGGCCCACCACGAGTCTTGTATTCGCTTCTCAATGTCACAGTTTCAGGTGTTTGTAGATTCACTTTGTGCTTTTATGGAAAGCACACAGGCGTTTTTCACCCAAGTTTCAACTCTTCTGAAACCAGTGATGAGGCCATTTGGTAAAAGCATCTCCTCCCTCTGAGCCTGTTTCTTCACCTATAAAGGAATCCAATAGTCATTCGTGATCCCTGCAAAGACAGATTGGGCATGTCCATGCAAAAGGGCTGTGGAATCAGTAAGGTCATCTACAGAAGTGGTGGTGATGTTTGACTTTTTTTGTGTGTTTCAAAAGAGACCTGTTGGAATAGGTAGGCGGGTCTCACAACCACGCCCAGTTCAGGGTCATGTTCAGGAACCTGGACATTCACCCAGGAAACAAGAGGTTGGGGAAACCTGGTGACTATTTTTTTTTTTTTAGAACTACAGTGTGAAACTGGAACCTTCGAGGCTGCCAGGGGCCAGAGGAAGCCACACAGGTCCCCACCCCCAACACTCCTCTTCTGCTCTGTTCTATGTTTATCCACACACAGAGAACTCAGGTACTCCTGAGTTCAGGTAGAGTGTGTGATCTCTCATTTGCTATGGGTATTAAAAAATGTTCGCTTGTGTAGATCTGCTCCCAGGCCACTGAGGTTGAAGAAGAAAGTGGGCAAGGGGTTGGGGCAGAGGACAGTTGCTCCAACTCAGCTCTGTCCCAGAAGTCATCCAATGGCTCCCCTTCAATCTCAACACAGGCTGAAGAGATGGGAAATACGTGGCTGCAAAGGCAGCTCACTAGCGAGTTGGGTCATAAAGAAGCACCGAAAGCAGTGACCTGCCTAAGTGGGTCTGTGTTTAATAACTACTTTGGCCTTTGGGATAATCCATAACTTAGCAGTAGTTCTTTTAATATTTTGAGAAAAAGTATCCTTAGGCTTCCCTGGTGGCCCAAACAGTAAAGAATCTGCCTGCAATGCAGGAGACCCAGGTTTGATCCCTGGGTTGGGAAGATCCCCTGGAGAAGAGAATAGCTCCCCATTCCAGTACTCTTGCCTCGAGAATTCCATGGACAGCGGAGCCTGGCGGGCTACAGTCCATGGGGTTGCAAAATGTCAGTCACGACTGAGCCACTGCCAATTTCACTTTCATCCTTAGGCCTGAATGCCATGTTTATAGTACCAGTTTTGAGGGCCGGGACGGGCGGATTGTCCATTTTCTCTCATCCTGTTGGCTTTCACATGGCTGCCTGGTGGCCTTCCTGTCACAGAGGAGATACTAGGAGGTTTGGTCCCTACGGCCACTGAGCCGTGGGAACAAGGCGGGGTGCCTGCCCTGTCTACCCCCCACATCCCACTGCCAAGGTTCAGTCCTAATGCCTTTTCAAAGACTGGTTGTCAAATGTTCTGCAAACGCAGTCTCTTATGAACCCATTTCACAGAGCAGCGCCTGGATTCTAAGAGAAATAGTAAAAATCACTGTGGCATCAAGTGAGAGCTCACGAAGGAACTGTGTGCGTTTAGTCGTTTTGTTCACAGGCCTAGGTTTCAGAGGCACTGGGATGGGCAAATGCACTTCTTGACCTTTCTGAAAGTAGTCTGAGTCACTTTCACTTTCAGCCTCTAAACCTTTCTGAATGAATCCTTTGTGCAGTTTACAGAAAGTGAAGAGCAGTTTGGCAACTGAGAAAAGTTCAAACTCCTCACCGCCTCTCCTACATTGAGTAACATTTCTTTTGAGTTGTCTGTTAACACTATTCTGAAACAAACTTTTTATGAAGCCTAGAACTTGCTCATGAGTTGGCCTTATTTTGAGCGTTTTAAAAATACAAGAAATGTATTTTGTGCCATAAAAGACAGGAAATGACATCCCACATCTGACTTGGTGGAAAGAAATGTAATTATTGGAATGGTTTGATTGGTATAATTATGCATATTATACATATTACCTATCAGTGACTCAGATGCTTACAAGACACGACGAAAGGTGTTCATCTAATATGAAAAGGTATTTTTTTTGCTATGGTCTTTGTGGGAATGTGTATGTGACTTGTGATTGTCCAGCCACTCTTCTAAAAAGACTAACAGGGTGTGTATCCCAGCCCATCCACGATGGTGGTGAGTTCAGGTAGAGTGTGTGATCTCTCATTTGCTATGGGTATTAAAAAATGTTCGCTTGTGTAGATCTGAAAATATATGTCAAATTTCCTGAAAAACTAGACAGACCTGGCATTTTTAAGTTCCCGCAGGTATAAGCTAGTCTTGGAAAGTGAATGTGAGGAGTATTGTGGTTAAAGGGACCAGGGAAAGGAGACAGCCAAGTCCTGGTGTGGACCAGGCTTACCTGGCTGAGGTCTTCAGCAGATTCGGAATGGAGGCCACATCTATGAGGGAAAAAAAAAGACTTCCTCTCGTCGATTCATCCAACCTGAGGACAGATAGTTCCAAAGCTGCTGGAACCTGGAAAAGGCATCACCAAGATGTGTTTTGGGGACTCTGCTCCATAACTTCTGAATTGATTCTCTGTTTGGAGCCCTAAAATTGATATTGAGATAAAAGCCACCTTGGTAAACTTTCCTTTGAACTGTAAATTCACATACCATAAAGGTCACCTATTCAAGTGTACAAGTGTGTGATTTTAGTATGTTCACAGTTGTACAACCATGACCACTGTCTAATTCTAGATATTTTCATCACCCTGAAAAGAAGCCCTGTACCCATTACCAGTCAGTCTTGATTGCCCCTACCCCCAGCCCCTAGTAATCACTAATCTACTTTCTGTCTCTGGATTTGCCTACTTTAAATACTTCATATAAATAGAATTATACAATATATAGTCTTTTATGTCTGATTTTTTTCCACTCAACATAATGTTTTCAAGACGTATCCCTGGTGTAACATGTATCAGTACTTAACTTCTTTTTATGGCTGGAAATATTCTACTGTATGTATATACCACATTTTGTTTATCCATTCACCAGCTGATGAATTTTTTATAGTCGTTTCCACTTTTTGGTTGTTATAAATAATGCTGCTGTGAGCACGGGTGTACAAGTATTTGTTGGGAAATATGTTGTCATTTCAATAGTTTGTGTCTTTTTGGATTTTTTCTGTTTCACTTAGGTTATCTCATTTGTTTACACACAGTTTATAGTATTCCTTTATAGTCCTCTTTTTCATTACTGATTTTAGTCTTCTCTCTTTTTTTTTTCATGGTCAGTCTGTCTAGGTTTGTCAATTTTGTTGCTTTTTAAAGAGGCAAATTTTTATTTTGTTGATTTTTCTTCACTGTTTTCTTGTTCTCTATTTCTTTTATTTTGACCCTAATATTTGTTATATCCTTTCTTCTACTTGGTTTGGGTCTAGTTTGCTCATATTTTTCTAATTCCTTATGATAGAATGTTAGGTTATTTGATTTGAGATCTTTTTAACTTAGGCATTTACAACTATGCATGTATCTCTAAGAATGCTTTGGTTATATCCCATAAATTTGGATATGTTTCTGGAGAAGTTAGTATAATAGGTCTGAACTGCTGTCCTTGGAAGGACTGATTCAAGGTTGATCCTTGGCCTGCCTTGGGGAACTTAGATGATGTACAATTCCCACCGTTTGCAGAACTGATAAGTTATATCTAAACTGTTTGTACAAACAATATGGTTTATGCTAAACACCTGATTTCCTTTTTTGATTACAGAGTTTGGATATTTGCCAGTTGGGGTATGCCTACATGATTACTCCCCAGCAAAAACCCTGGTCTCTGAGTCTCTAATGAGATGTTGGACACACTTCACATATTGTTGTAATTTATTACTAGAGGAGTTAAACTTACCCTGTGTGACTCTGCTTGGAGAACACCCTCAGAAGCATGTGACCGTCTCCCCTGATCTCTGCCCCTACCTTGTTTCATTTGCTGCTTTTGCTTGTATCCTTTTGATTATGTAGCATGCCATAGCTGTTAATATTTGCTGACTCCTGTGACTCCTCCTAGTGAGTTGCTGAATCTGAAGACGGTATTGGGACACTGACATGCAATTTTGTTTTCATTCATCTCAATGTATTTTATAATTTGCCTTGTGTTATTTGTCTTTTGACCCTTTGGGGTTTTTAGGATTGTGTTCCTAAATTTTTACAGCCTTGTGAATATCCCAGATTCCTTATAATATTGATTTTAAATTTAATTCCATATTGTTTGGTGAACGCACTTCAGTCACATCATTGTATAACTTCAGTTCTTGGCATTTTAATGAGACTTGTTTTATGGCCTAACATATAATCTATCCTGGAAAAGATTTCATGTGTATATGAGAAGAATGTGTTTGTGCTGTTGGTGGAAGAAGTGTTTTATTAAATCTCATTAGTTTGTAGTCTTGCTTTGTTCTTTTATTTTCTACTTGATCATCTGTCTAGTTGGTCTGTCCATCATAGAAAGGGAGGTATTGATGTCTGCAATTATTATTGTTGAATTGTGTATTTCTCCCTTTAGTTCTGTCAGTTTTTCTTCATTCACTTTCAACTTTGCTGCTATGCATATATATTTATAATTATTATGTCTTCTTGGTGGATTAACAATTTTATTATTATAAAATATTCTTCTTTATTTTATCTGTACCAACTGTTTTTATCTTTGTTCAGTCGCTCAGTCATGTCCAACTCTCTGCAACCCCATGGATGCAGCATACCAGGCTTCCCTGTCCTTCACTATCTCATAGAGTTTTTATCTTAAAGTTTGTTTTATCTAATGTTAGTGTAGATACGCCAGCTTTCTTTTGATTGCTCTTTACATGGTATAGTTTTCCAATCCTTTTGCTTTCAACCTCCTTATGTCTTTGAATCTAAAGCCTGCCTCATGTAGACAGCGCAGAGTTGGATTATGTTATTTTAATTCATTCTGCTTCTTCTTCCTTTTGATGGAGGGTTTAACCATTTACAATTCATGTAATTATTGATAAGGTGATATCTACATCTGCCATTTTGCTATTTGTTTACTACATGTCACATCTTTTTGTTCCTCTCTTATCGCATTACTGCTTTCTTTGTGTTCAACAGACACTTGCTAGTGTACCATTTTAACTCCCTGGTCATTTCACATACTGTTTGCAACTTTGGACTTGTTTTCATAATAGTTTTTTGGGAAATTGCAATATTAACTTATAAATCTATCTTGGATTAATACCAACTTAATTCCAATAGTACATAAAACATCTGCTCTAATGTAGCTTTGTACCCTTCCCTTCCTCTGTACTACTATAACCATATAAATTAAACCTTTATGCATTATAAATCTGTACGAATAGCTTTATAAAGATTAATTTATGCAGTTGTCTTTGAATTCTGGTGGGAGGGATAAAGTCACAAACTGAAAAATAATTTCTACTGTTTTTAATATGTGTATAATAATTAGTTTTATCAGTACACCTAATTTTTTGCGTGGATTTGAATTATCCTCTTCTTGTTTAGTTGCTAAGTCATGTCCGACTCTTTTGTGACCCCATGAACTGTACCGCACCAGGCTCCTCTGTCCAGGGATTTCCCAGGCAAGAATACTAGCGTGTTGGTGCATGTCATGAATGCTTGGTCAGGCAATGGGCAACTTTGGTTTAGTCTTCACTTCCTGTTTGTACAGAGCCTCAAGGTCAACCAGAGGTAAGAGGGCCTCCTCAAGTCATTCCTGGTTGTACATACAGCCCTGCGTGTGCACACTGCATTCTGCGTTACTAGGAGTGTGTCAGAGCTTCACAGAGCCCCTTGCGGGCATCGCAGTCCCCCTTTTCTCATTTTCAGTGTTTTGGTCACTTTCTTGTTTGTGTCAACTGTAATCACTGCCTCAGACAATTTGGATGCTAAACTGGTCACTGGTTGTTTTCCACAAGTACTCCCGTTGAAAAATCTGCTCACAGTGAGGGAGCTCTGAGTCAGCTCAGATAAAGGCAAGCCTTTTGATACGAGTGGGGTTTTACCACTAATTGATTTTCCAAGGAGCTGCCGGACAGGTCAGATAATACAAATTTCTAGGAGGAGGGCTGTGGGAAGGCTATTTACATGGTGGTAGTCAGGTCACGGCTATACTGATTTTGAAGCTGTTGACTTTCAAGATGTACAAGGGGTTTAGAAAGGAGGCTGGATATACGACAGTCACCACAGCTAGAGAAAGCCCATGTGCATCAATGAAGACCCACCACAGCCAAAAAATAAGATAAATAAATAAATCTTTAAAAAGTCACAGAGCTTAATGTTCTCATTGAGATTCAGTCATCTTTCATGATCAAATGTTCTTTGGATTGTTGCAAGTCTTTGGTTGAATTCCAAAGTTCTGTAAACTTTGATTTTAACAATTATTGCTTCCATAGAGGAGAAGCTTTTGGAGATTCTCACTGTACCATTCCCACTGATGTGACTCATCCAGCTGATTCTAATGCAACTGTGTGTATCAAGCGATATTATTGATAAATAAAGTATCCAGAGTAGCTGTCTGACCTCTGGTACATCAGAATTTATGTCTATTGAATAAACTGATGTCTGTTGAATAACAATAATAATATATTAATCATTAACTATTAATATTAATAATATGTTAATAATTTTCACCAATATAATATTTACTATTGTTATTATTTCAGCCCCAAATATTTGCAGCCAAAATGTAAAGTTTATCTGCAGTCAGTAAAGGATAGGGTTTATTGCTGTGTTGTCTTTTAATTGTATGCTCTGAAGGTGGACTCAGGAAACAGATATTTTCTGCTCCAACTGAGGCTGCCCCCTCCTTGTCATGAGTTGGATTGGTCTGCTGAGAATTTGTATTCATTCAACCACCAGTGGCTAAACTGATAGCTGAAGATTAAAGCAAGTCAATCCATAAATGCAGAGTTCAAATAATAAAAGTCAAGAGTTAATTACTGCAATTCTAGCATTTATAAGTGTTTTATGTTTTAGGAGAAATATAAACTTTTCTTCTGTGTGGTTAAATGCATGTTCCATTGTTGAACATGAAGGCTATAATGACAAAGCAGCTTATTAATTTGAACTTGTTAGATCTTGGGCAAGATTTCAAATACAGTAAGAGTTTGTTAATGATGGAATCCAAGAGTTCTTTCTTACAAGAAAAAGTATAATGAAAATAACACTTACTGATTTGATTATTTCTAATATCTGCTGGGAAACTAGCTATATTCCAGTTGGTACCTAGAATGTATAGTTGTCCCTGGGTTAAGCTTCAGAAGAATTTTTCAGTTACGGTGTCGTTGAGAACAACACGTAGTTTTTCAGAGTCCTCACACCTCCACTGGCACTGTTAATTCTCATAGCTCCTCAAACATATTGGCCATTGTTAACTTGGCTAATTACTGGTGTGCTACACTAGAGCCTGTGTTGATGTTACAGAAACAGTTTATGCTACACAGACTCTTTATTCATGTAGTAATTACAGCATGTTTGTCTTATTTCGCAAGTGTTCTCTTTGGATAATACTGGCAAGATTAAGTAATAGTTTCTCGCTAACAGTATTGCTCAAGAACATCAAACATGATGGATTGAGATTTGATGTATTACATGTATGTCTTTGCTCCTGGCATCTTTGAGCTTTTACTTTTCTTACGTATAAAATAATCTTACAGTGGGGCTATGTCTATTGTTTCCAACACAAATGCCAGGAACTATTTGAGCAAAATATTTGATTTTCATTTTAATGGATAGTTTTTGTAATGACCAAGTGTAATACATCCCAGCCAGCCACAGCTCTGTGCCAGAAACCACAGACTTCAAAGAATCTTCTTTTTAGAACTCCAAAGGAACCAAAATGTCTATTTCACCATATCATCCAACTTAATTATTGGCAATAAGTTGACTGTTGGCAGGAAGGATGCATCACATGGTTCCAGTTCTGCTTCAGGAAAGGTCAATAGGAGGCACAAACTCTGGCCTGCATTGTGCAGACGTGGGCTTGGATCCCCGACACGTGCTTCGAAACCCATTATGCAATGTGACGTTCACTGATTCATGGCTACTTGCACAAGCTTTTCATTACCCTGAATTCAAGCATACTGGGAATGATTAACTTTGTGACATAATTCTCATCACACCACTATGGAAGATTCAAACAGAGTTCCAAAATCACACGCTTCAGAAATAACCGAATGTGTTTTGGCTTCTTAATGGATCTGTGATTAACAACTGCTTTAAAGCTACTGAGTGAAACAGAGAAACCTATTTGGGAATTTTGTCCAGAGTGGGGGTTTCATGAGCTTGGTTCATGCATGAACACGCTTCTACTTTAATTTTGCCTTTTGTATTCTAATTTGCTATCTATTTTGCAATGCTCCATCTTATGAGCTCAATACTGAATATACGGTTACTTTTTTTTCTTTATTTTTTATATTAGAGTGTAGTTGATTAACAATGTTGTGTTAGTTTTAGGTGTACAGCAAAGTGATTCAGTAACACATATTCTTGTGTCTATTATTTTTCAAGTTCTTTTCCCATTTAGGTTATTACAGAGTACAGAGTATTGAGCAGCTTCTCCTGTGCTATACAGTAGGTTCTGTTGATCATTTTATATATAGTAGTGTGAATATACAGTTGCTATTATTCAACATTTTGGGGCCACAAAGCTATGCCTCTCGTATCCCCAAACATGATAGATACTTAATATGATGCTTATTATTGATTTCATATGGTTAAATAGTAAATTAAAGTTTTGCATCTTGTTAAAGATTTTTAAGTCTTCATTGAGTACAGTGTGACATGCTTGGGTATAAGGACTCTTTGATGTGAATGTCAGGAAATCAACTAAAGTGGCTTAGGCACAAAGGAGTTTCGTGTTTCTCAGCATGGAACTCTGACAGGACAGGGGAACCAGGGTCGCAGGGCTTCAGGGGCACTCTTCATTTCTTGTCATGTGTCCTCTGGCATATGGCTTCATCCTCTGGCTGGCCTCAGCTCCACGCTGCCTGCCTTGCCACCAGGGAAGGAGGGGGACTCTCTTTACTCAGGTCTAACTCAGAATCTCCCGGGAGTGAGCTCTGGTGGGCCTTGTAGATCACATGTCCTCTTTGTGGCCACAACAGTGGAAATTATAAGTGGGGGATGTGAAAGAAAGTGAAAGTGTCAGTCACTCAGCCATGTCAGACTCTGCGACCCCATCGACTGTAGCCCGCCAGGCTCCTCTGTCCGTGGAATTCTCCAGGCAAGAATACTGGAGTGGGTTGCCGTTTCCTTCTACAGAGGATCTTTCTAACCCAGGGATCAAACCTAGGTCTCCTGCATTGCAGGCAGATTCTTTACTGCCTGAGCCTCCAGGGAAGGCCCAAGTGGGGGATGGAGGTCTCTCCAACTGAAGGGAGGGCTGCTATTCTGGCCAGAAAAATCACAGCAGCCCCCGAGGACCAACCTTGACCCAGTTGGTCATCCGTTCCCCGTGATGCCCCCAAATCACCGTAAAGCATTTCTTCCTTGTCCATCCACAACTTGCCCTAAAGGCATTTTCTCTTTTTATGTCTATGACTTACGTTAAAGCATTCCTTTCTGTATGTCCACAAATGCAGGTGTTTGCCAAGAGCCACCTCAGGTCCTGCCAGCAACTGTACCCAGCTCTCACCCCATACCTCTAGGTCACATCCACAGACCCAGGTAGCCTGTGGCTCCATGCTAGTTAGTCACCTTAGCACGCTGTATGCAGCAAGGAAGGGAACTCGTTTATAAACGGGGACAAGGCATACTGAGCTTTCTGTCCCCACAAAATCCGTATCGGGGGGAGGTGCATGACAGGGCCAGTGGGTCTCAGAAGTCCATTTTTTACCCCATTCCCTGACAGTAGATTAAGCCCCTTAGCAATCTCCTCACCAGGTTCTTGCTGATACGCTTTCCGCCTGAAGGATGATTGGAGAGAAGCTCTTCGTGGGGTCTTTATCCCTCATTGATTGACTTTTGTGAGTGTTGTTAGAAGGTTCTGGAGGTTGTCATGAACTGGGTAATAGACCCCTAAAAACTATATTTGGCTTTTCATAAATTTAATATAGGGGAGGCGGTCCATTATCGAACAACCGATAAAGTGATTCTAGTCAAATGAGTAGTCTGGGACCTGGATTGGGTGGAATCTGTGGGCTTTGCCTCCTAAACCCGGTGCTTGGGGAATTCTGCTCTCTCTAGACCTCAGCTTAAAGGCATTTTCTTTAGACCAACAGCATATTGAGGGCTTGGGAGAGGCTGATGGGGTTACTAGCATGCTCCAGTGTGTGACCCTATCAGTGAGGACCTAAATTAGCCGGGTAGGTAAGATACACAATCCACTGTCAGGGGAAAGGGGTCAAGTGATGGAGGGGGCATGGTCAGGGTAAGTCACCAAGGCCCATGCAGGAATTTTTTTGGTAGCAAGAAACACAAACCTAACTTGAACTAAATTAGGCAGGGAAAGAGAATTACCAGCCAGCTTCTGGGACAACTAGACTTGTGGTCTCCATCTTTTCTCGTCTCTCCCTCTCCCCTGTGCACGGAAGAGGACGTGCCCCTGGTGGTCCCCAGGTTGTGTCTTCCCAGTCTTTCAACCAAAGTGGAGAGTGATCCTACCTCTATATTTTGGGAAGGACTGGGACAAGGGCAAGGTGCTGTAATCGACAGCCTTCATTAGGACTCCATTCTTGGAGTTGGGGATACAATGCAGGAGACCCCCACCACACTTGGTTTTAATGACACAGATATACATGTGGAGTATCATTGGGCAGACCCATGTGCCTATATCTCCAGTTATTAATGCATTTTCTTGTTCACCTCTGCACTTGCACTATGAACACTCAGGAAACCACTAGGTTATTGTTAACGGTCTATAAATCCATGTTGCCACTAACTGAGTAAGCAAGCTCGGCACAGGTACGCCCATGCTTCCCCAGTGTTGTAAGAGCTGCTGTGTTTAATAAAGTGTTGGTTCATCTTAAGTTGGTTCATCTTAAGTCACCGCTCAATCCATGTTTGTTATTTGTCACTTTATTCATTTTCTAAGAGAGATTGATAAATGTCCAGTTACTTCCAGATAGGGCTCCTCAAAATATGATGATGCCCACACTCAGAAACCAACAGCAGGTGCCCTGGTTTTTTATTGCATCTGGAGCAATTCTACAGGTTTCTGCTGCCAGATGACTAGGCAACCACCAGTGGACTTTTTCTAAATAACATCCTAACAAATACACACTACTATATATTCTGTATAGCACTGGGAACTGTACTCAATGTTTTGTAATAGCCTATAATGGAAAAGAATTTGAAAAAGAACAGATATATGTATATAACTGAATCACTTTACATCTGAAGCTAACACATTGTAAATCCACTATGTGTGCTCAGTGCTAAATTGTGTCCAACTCTGCGACTCCATGGACCATAGCCCTCCAGGCTTATCTGTCCATGGGATTTCTCACGCAAGAATACTGGAGTGGGTTGCCATTTCCTTCTCCAGGGGATCTTCCCGATCCAGGGACCAAACCAGCGTCTCTTATGTCTCCTGCATTGGCAGGCGGGTTCTTTACCACTGAGCCACCAGGAAAGCTCTAAATCAACTATACTTTAATAAAAAAAAGAGAGATAGAAAGAGAGAAATAAGCATGTCCTGTTCCCTAAATAAAACTTTAAAGAAGAGAATGCTTGGTTTTCTTTTGCCTGAACATCTTACACAATGCCTGCATGTTTGATGAGACACTTAGAAGGGATATAAGACTAGTTAGCCTACAGGGCAGCCACATATGTTCATGAGAAAGGGGACAAGGTGATGAAGCAGGAATCCAGCCTTCACCCTGCTGCCTATACACTGTTCTCCGAAGCCCCAAGCCCCTCCTCTTCGAAGAGCAGATTGTTCGATAACCTGGTGCACTTGGCTTTGAGGGACGGCAGTGGCAGGCAAGTGTCTTAATGGAGATGGGACTTGAGCTGTGTGAAATTCAGGCTACAGTCCTACCCTGATGGCCCTTTCTTTCCACTTCAGCAGGGGAGCCTGTAGTTTTAGCTTCATTGCTAAGGGGTTGCATTTGTCCACCACCAAGCTTGGGAGAGTTCCCTGTCCCCGTGACTTCCCACACTCTGGCTTCATTGAAAGCCACTCGGGTGAGTAAACAGTGACTCTGGAGTCATCCCAGAGCTGGTGCAAAGGTGCAGGAAGCAGCTCTGGGCTGACTGATGCTGCCTACGTGCTGGTGGCTCTGGAGAGGGTGGTAACAAGGACAGAGCTGCTTCCTGGAACAAGGCGTAGATAAGAGGTGGCTTGTTGTGCTTGGGTTTCCGTTGAACTTCACTGCGAGTTACAAAATCCTATGACATAACTACTGCACATAGGATTTTTTAGCAGTGATTTCCCCAAGAAGGACTCTGTGTATATGGAGAGAGAGGAGAGAGAGACGGAGAGGAGGAGAGAGAGGGACGGAGAGAAAGGGAGTGTGTGTGAGCAAGCATGAGTTCCTGTTGATAATTATTGTGTAAAATGTTCAGAGAGGCCAACAATAATGAGGGGATATTGGGGTCTTGGGGGTCTCTATGCAGAGAGACACCCCTCCACCCCACCTTGTGTTGAAACAGCAACAAGCACTGTGTGGTGTCCATGGGGTCCCCGAACCCACCCTTCTCTGCACTCGCTGGGCTGGGCTGGGCTTCTCATCTTGGTTGTCAGACCTACCACGCTTGTACTGACCAATTAAATCTGCAGCCTTCCTTGCAGGCTTTTTCTGGCTTGTAGGAGAAAAATGGCATTTAGAGCTAGGTTATTCCAAAGGGTGGAGGGAGCTAAGTCCACTGGAGGCTAAAAATAGCCAGAGCCCTGCCGGCCCGGCCAGGCCTGCGGGCCTAGGGACCGCCCGCCGTCCCCCTGGCCCTCCCCGGGTGCCACATGCCGACGCTAGTTCCAGGAGGTGCTCAGAGCCTGTTACTCATATGTCAGATTCCCACTGTCGTGATGTTATTTCATGCACCAACTGCGTTTTCATAGAAAAGCGTGAGTCACTCCTGAGTGGGGCTTTGGGAAAGAACTTGGCCAGGGTGGTAGGGAGTGGCTCTCATAAGCCGGAAATCTAGGCGGGGAAGGGGCCTTTTATAGCATCCTGCGTTGGCTTTTTCTGTAGGTTAATTTTTATCTTAACAACCAAGATAAGGTTGAATGATTTTTTTATAAGAAATCTATTTAAATACAAGGGAATATTTGAACTTCTTTTTAAAAGCCGAGGGCATTTTTTGGTGGTGCTCAATTTATAAATAAGATAGATTAGGGGTTGTTTGATGGACATTTACAATGTCAGTGACTCTTACGGGGCATTCTCTCCACACCACTCTGGGGACACAAAATACCCTTTGTTCTATTCTGCAGGGACACTGGCTCTGATCAGCCAGGCATGCCTACCCCAGAACCCTCCAGACAGGGCTTACTGCTCAAAACAGATGGTGATTTTTCAAACTGAATGCTATTCTGGTGCACTTACTTAGGAAAAAGATCTAAAAATAGACTTGAATGAGCCTAACCTGCAAAAATAAGTTGTCAGCTTCTTTTTACTCCTTCTGGGTTGAAAACAAAGCTGTCAGCAATTTCTGTGCGTTGAGGAATCTGTGTGCTTTCTTATTTTAGAGGAAGCTTTTTCAGTAGGACTGCAATTGAGTCCCCTTAAATCTCTCAGTGTCAACAAATTACCATCTGTTGTTCTAGAGACTCTCAAGCTGATGAGTCCTCCTCCCCACTCGAAGCTGGAGACAGGTTGCCCATCTGGAAAACGGGGCCTGAGGATGGGGACCAGCGCTGTGCCCCTGGAGGGGCTGATTGCAGGATCTCAAGGTCAACCAGACCCCCTGAAGCCTGATGCTGGGAGCAGTGGCCCCCTCGGTGTGGTGAAGGCACTCTGCTTGGAGATGCGGTAGCCGTGAGGTCCAGGGTGGCAGTCTGATGCCTGTCATGACTTGGGTAGTGATGGCCCCAGCACTGGACTGTGAGGAGATGGCCAAGCACTCACCTTCTTCACAAAGTACCTGGTGCTGACTTGTCTGGTGGGCAGTGTGCGCCGGACGTGTGGGGGCTTTGTACAATATTATTGTCTGTGAAATGAGGCTTCCCCCATACTGACAGGGTGTGTATAACCTAGAGAAGTCGAGGGCAGGTGGAGCCCTTGTTCATCCTGGGAGGGACTGGCTTGAATTTGAGAAATAAAATGAAGCTGGAAACGGCACTTCTACCTGTGGAGAATTGTGCTGGTGATCCCCACACTCAGTCTAGGCCCGAGCAAGTGCAGGCTCTCGGGACCGCACACCCCTACTGAGCCTTCACCGTGGTCACGTGGGCACACAATCCACACCTTCCCCTCTCCCACACAAACCACAAACACACACCTGCTGAGATGACGAGCAGTTTTTCCTGGGATGGAGAAGGTGGGATATCAGAGGAGAAAAAGTTAGACTAGGGAGATGCTTGGTGGTGGAAAGGGGTGGTGAGAGCAAGCCTGGGCTGGGTGAATGCCAGAGGACTGCTGGGCTCTAAGAACCTCCAGGCTGGCTCCCTCAGGCCATCCGAGAGGGCTCAGGTGATGGTCAGTCTTGGACAGTGTTGGAGGCTCTGGGAATCTGCCCAGCCAGTTTCTGTTTGATGAACTGTTTTGATGGAACGATCTCATTAGCCAAGAGTTAATTTAGCCTGTGGGTGCTAAGTGGGAGAAGCTAGACTCACCACTAGCCATTTTCCCAGGCTGAGTTGGGATGGAAGCCTGCACACCTCGCCTCTATGCACAGACTTTTTCAAAGGGATCATCAGGCCATTTGCCAACCAGAGGCTCCGGGTTCCTATGGACACTAAAGGGTGCTCTGTGCACTCCTGGCTTCTAGCAAGTGACATTAAGACCATGGTGAATATACGTGTGTTTTGGACACTGCATGACAATTCTAAACAGCCTTTCTTCCGGCTAAAAACACACGGAAGCATCAAAGGATTTTGACCATTTCAAAGTAATTTGAAAGGTTGCCAGTGACTAGTCTAGGTCCCAAATTTTCTCGAAAGAAAAATGAAGTTTTAAGAGGAACAGAAAGGACACAGTACTTCAAAAATTAAGTGGAGCAGACCAGTGAAATGAATGGTCTTTAAACCTTGGAAGAACGTCTGTCCTACCCTTGGGCTGCTTCCTGTGGTCCAGAGAGCAAGGCAACTGGCTCACCCAGTCACAGCCTCCGGCGATGTGATCCCTGAGAGAAAGTGTCTGGCGGTAAAGAGAGGAGGCGGAGGGAGGACCTCTCAGAAGAAACGATCAAGAAGATATACGGTCAATGCCCTGTGTCAGCAAGGATCTGGGGCCAGAGGAGGGGTGGTGTGTCATAGCAATGATCTCAGAAATCCAAAGCCACACATTTAAAAAGAAAGTTCTATTCTTTGTCAAAGCAGTTGAAGTTCGAGGGATTTGTCCTGAGATACTAATCAAGGATGTGTACACAGACTGTTAACCTCTGAAACAAACAACCGTGATAATAGGGGTGGA
Organism: Cervus canadensis; assembly: GCF_019320065.1. Lineage (NCBI taxonomy): Eukaryota > Metazoa > Chordata > Mammalia > Artiodactyla > Cervidae > Cervus > Cervus canadensis. Next base: position 19,716,383 of record NC_057415.1, read on the forward strand.
ACAAATACATTCTAGCACATGGACTCCATGTACTGAGACTGAGTTGTAGAAGTGTGTATATGATTGTCAAAGAAAATTAGAAACATGTTTTCTGTGTGCTGTTACATGGAAAAGAATTACAATTCAGTCAGTGTAATATGGTTCTATTTTCATGCAATATAATACCTTTCCTAATTTTTCTGCAATTGTATTAGTTTTCTAGGGCTTCCCTGGTGGTTCAGATGGTAAAGAATTTGCCTGCAATGCTTGAGACCCAGGTTCGATCCCTGGGTCAGGAAGATCCCCGGGAGAAGGGAATGGCAACCTACTCCACTATTCTTGCTTGGAGAATTCCATAGACAGAGGAGCCTGGCAGATTACCATCCATGGGATTGCAGAGAATCGGACACACCTGAGCGACTAACACAGACTAAACTAAACATTAGTTTCCTACCGTGGCTGTAACAAATCATCACAAACCTGCTGACTTCAGACAACATACATCTGTTATCTCACACTTCGGTAGTTCAGAAGGTTGACATGGGTCTCCTGGGGCTCAGAGCAAGGAGTCAGTGTGGCGGTCTGTCTGGAGGCTGCAGGGGAGCCTTTTCAGCTGCTGGTGGTCTTCTGCATCCCTGGGATTGTGTCCTCACTCCTTCAGAGTAGCAACAGCAGTTCAAGTTCTTTCCCCACACCTCTGGTCTCTCATGTCCTCACCCACAGCTGGGACCTGAGACCATGTTGGATACACTCGGCTGTCCAGGAAAATCTCCCTATTTTAAGGTCAGATGCTTAGCACCCTTCATTTTAATTTCCTTCATTTCACCTGCTACCCTAATCCTCTTTTGTCATGTAGCTTAATATATTTACAGGTTCCAGAGCTTAGGACACAGACATCTTTGAGGGGGACAGTATTCTGCTCACCACAACACAGTGCTGTGCTGTGAAAAGTTGCTCCGCTTGTGTCCTGCTCTTTGTGACCCCATGGACGGTAGCCCACCAGGATCCTCTGTCCATGGGATTCTCCAGGCAAGAGTACTAGAGTGGGTTGCCATGCCCAGATAAGAAAGGCTTCCTCAGTGATTAGTGCAAAGAAATAGAGGAAGACAGTAGAATGGGAAAGACTAGAGATCTCTTCAAGAAAATTAGAGATACCAAGGGAACATTTCATGCACAGATGGCTACAATAAAGGACAGAAACGGTATGGACCTAATAGAAGAAGATATTTAGAAGAGGTGGCAAATACACAGAAGAATTACACAGAAAAGATCTTCATGACCCAGATAATCATGATGGTGTGATCACTCACCTAGAGTCAGACATCCTGAAATGCGAAGTCAAGTGGGCCTTAGGAAGCGTCACTACGAACAAAGCTAGTGGAGGTGATGGAATTCCAGTTGAGCTATTTCGAATCCTAATCAATGATGCTGTGAAAGTGCTGCACTCAATATACCAGCAAATTTGGAAAACTCAGCAGTGGCCACAGGACTGGAAAAGGTCAGTTTCATTCCAATCCCAAAGAAAGGCAATGCCAAAGAATGCTCAAACTACCACACAATTGCACTCATCTCACATGCTAGTAAAGTAATGCTCAAAATTCTCCAAGCCAGGCTTCAACAGTATGTGAAACATGAACTTCCAGATGTTCAAGCTGGATTGAGATCAAATTGCAAACGTCTGTTGGATGATAGAAAAAGCAAGAGAGTTCCAGAAAAACATCTATTTCTGCTTTATTGACTATGCCAAAGCCTTTGACTGTGTGGATCACAACAAACCGTGGAAAATTCTGAAAGAGATGGGAATGCCAGACCACCTTACCTGCCTCTTGAGAAATCTGTATGCAGGTCAAGAAGCAACAGCTAGAGCTGAACATGGAACAACAGACTGGCTCCAAACCAGGAAAGGAGTACGTCAAGGCTGTATATTGTCACCCTGCTTATTTAACTTATATGCAGAGTACATCATGCGAAATGCTGGGCTGGATGAAGCACAAGCCGGATCAAGATTGCCAGGAGAAATATCAATAACCTCAGATACGCAGATGATACCACCCTAACGGTGGAAAGTCAAGAGAAACTAAAAAGCCTCTTGATGAAAGTGAAAGAGGAAAGTGAAAAAATTGGCTTAAAACTCAGCATTCAGAAAACTAAGATCATGGCACCCGGTCCCATCACTTCATGGCAAATAGATGGGGAAACAATGGAAACAGTGACAGACTTTATTTTGGGGGGCTCTAAAATCACTGCAGATGGTGGCTGCAGCCATGAAATGGAAAGTTGTTTGCTCCTTGGAAGAAAAGCTATGACAAACCTAGACAGCTTATTAAAAAGCAGAGACATTACTTTACCAACAAATGTCCATCTAGTCAAAGCAATGGCTTTTCCATTGGTCATGTATGGATGTGAGAGTTGGACTATAAAGAAAGCTGAGTGCCAAAGAATTGATGCTTTTGAACTATGGTGTTGGAGAAAACCCTTGAGGGTCCCTTGAACTGCATGGAGATCCAACCAGTCAATCCTAAAGGAAATCAGTCCTGAATATTCATTGGAAGGACTTATGCTAAAGCTGAAACTCCAAATCTTTGGCCACCTGATGCGAAGAACTGACTTATTGGCAAAGACCTTGATGCTGGGAAAGATTGACGGTGGGAGGGAAAAGGGATGACACAGAATGAGATGGCTGGATGGCATCTGTGACTCGATGGACATGAGTTTGAGCAAGGTTCGGGAGTTGGTGATGGACAGGGAAGCCTGGCATGCTGCAGTCCATGGGGTCACCGAGTCAGACACGACTGAGTGACTGAACTGAACTGAACTGAACTGAACTTGCCATGCCTTCCTCCAGGGGATCTTCCGGACCAGGGAATTGAACCCGCAGCTCCTGCGGCTCCTGCATTGCTTGCAGATTTTTTACCATTGAGCCGCTGGGGAAGCCCCGGGCTCACCAATTTCCCTCTTGTATCCTCCAGGAGACTTCCTTTTGCTAGTGGCAGTAAATGCTGCTATTAAGATTGGCCCTGACGAACATTCTGTAGATGTCATCGTAAGCCCCTCCGTGTTGCACTAGAGAACACAAACAGTCCATTGTTGAGACCTCCTCTGTCTTCACCCATTCAAACCTGAGCTGAGTTAAAAAATCCAAAGTGTGCACTGGGGACTTCCGTGGTGGTCTAGTGATTAAGACTCTGAGCTGCCGATGCAGCGAGTATGGGTTTGATCACTGGTCAGAGAACTAAGATCCCACATACTGCAGAGCATGGACAAAAGTTAAAAAAAAAAAGTGCACCATTTTAGGGAGAGACTAGGCCTTCCTTCTTGAGAGCTTGCTGGTCCCCAGTGGGTTTCTGGGCTGCACCCATTACTCTCACTCCCTTCCCAGCCCGAGAAGGAAAGGGCAGAGAACCCTGAAGGTTTAACACAGCTGTGACTCTTCCATGGTCAAAGGGACCCTTAGAATGTGGTGTTTGACTTGAATTAGTTCCTGGGCCATCCAAGGCTCTGGTGGTGTTTCCTTTCCTTCATCTTCTCCTTGGATAAGTCCCTACGTGGCTGACCTTCACCTGCCAGCATCCCTCCCACCAAAGGGACCCCAGGAGTGCATCCTGGTTGCTAAGTTGGCCCCTTGGGGGGCCCATCCCTCCACCTGGGATCTCCTCGTTTCCAGTGGTCAGAGCATATCTGCTTTGCTTTCTTCCACTGGACTGCTCAGAAGTGTGTGTATGTGTATTGTGTGTGTGTTCTCTGTTGCTTTGTGTGTGTTGTGTATATTTTGTGTTGTGTTGTGTGTTGTGTACGCTTTGTGTGCTGTGTTTCTCTGTTTTGCGGGTTATGTGTGTTGTGTGTGTTGTGTACAGTGGGGTGGATGTGTTGTGTTATATATGTGTGATGGGGCGTATGTGTGTTGTGTGCTGTGTGGGCTGTGTATATTGTTTGTTGCATATGTTTTGTGTGTTGTTCCTGTTTTGTGTTGTGTGTGTGTTGTATGTATTGGGTGTGTATGTGTGTTGTGTGTACAAGCAAAGGAGTCAGAGCTATGCACTGTGCCCATTGCCCTGACTGGCCATCTCTAAGTTAATGCTGTGTGGTTTCCACTTTCTTACTTTGAGTGTAGGTGGTATTTTATTTTCTGCTGTTGCTCTTCTGTGGAAATTGACTTTGTGAGGTTCAGGGGAAGAAGGTTTTGTCAGCATACATCTTTCTACTTTGGAAGAGAGCTGATCCATCATTCGAGGGCAGAGGAGGGTTTTGATCCAGGAGAATCCTTTGTGGGGGTGACGTCAGGAGTGGGGTGACAAGCATGTCTCCAAGGTTTCATTTCTCTCTTTCTGCATTTCCCAATAACTCCGTTCTCATGGCAGGCCTCTGTTCACTTGCCTCCTACAGCTTCCTCCACTCATGTGAGGGAAGGCATATTTCTCACACATTAAAAGGAAGACTTAAAAATTATTTTCTTATTCCTCTACTTTTAGAAATGCAATTCACCTCAGAGAGTTACAACTCTGTTCCTCAGTTGACAGGCTAAGAAGAGCCACTCTCTTTATAATCAAATAAACACCTTGGTCACATGGATTTTGGAACCAGATGGATGGAAGCTGAACCTGCCTCATCTACCAGTGGATGGCTTGGTCAGTTTCATGTCTCTCTGATTCCCCAGTTCCTTTCCTCCTTCCATCCTCCTCCACCCCTTCCTTCCTTCTTTCTCTCCTTTTAAAAAGGGGGTGATAATAACATGACTCCACACTGCAGGGACAACACACTGTTATGTGCAGGAACTGGCTCCCACCCAGATGGATCCAGGGGATCCGTACCTGAGAGATGAGTGGAGGTGGTGAGGGAGGGGATGGGCCCAGAGGGAGGAGTTGGGGGGAGAGCTGAACTGGGGGGGCTTGGAGGGGACAGCTGGTGGAAGGGAGTAGTGTGGGACAGAGGGAGGACTGAACAGAGCTGATGCCAACAGTGACCTCAGCTAACCCCCAGAGGGAGGGTCCTTTAAAACATCCCTGACTTTGGGCAGAGGCTCAAGTCTTTCCACTCTATGCTGACCAGCCATTGGATGTCAGCTGCCTGGAGGGATGTGGTTTGAGGACAGGGACCTCCCTGTTGTTCAGTCACTCAGTCTTCTCTGACTCTTTGTGACCCCATGGACTGTAGCACGCCAGGCTTCCCTGTCCTTCACCATCCCCTGGAGCTTGCTCAAACTCATGTCCATTGAGTAGGTGATGCCATCCAACCACCTCGTCCTCTGTTGGGCCCTACTCTACCTGCCTTCATTATTTCCAAGCATCAGGGTCTTTTCCAATGAGTCAGTTCTTTGCATTAGGTGGCCAAAGTATTGGAACTTTAGCCTCAGTATCAGTCCCTCCAATGAATATTCGGGACTGATTTCCTTTAGGATTGACTGGTTTGATCTCCTTGCAGACCAAGGGACTCTCAAGAGTCTTCTCCAAATACACCACAATTCAAAAGCATCAATTCTTTGGCACTCAGCCTTCTTTATGGTTCAACTCTCACATCCATCCATGACTACTGGAAAAACCATAGCTTTGACTATATGGACCTTTGTTGGCAAAATAATGTCTCTGCTTTTTAATAAGTTGTCTAGGTTTGGTCATAGCTTTTCTTCCCAGAAGCAACTGTCTATTAACTTAATGGCTGCAGTTGCCATCTGCAGTGATTTTGGAGCCCAAGAAAATAAATTCTGTCACTGTTTCCATTGTTTTCCCATCTATTTGCCATGAAGCGATGGGACCAGATGCCATAATCTTCATTTTCTGAATGCTGAGTTCTAAAGCCAGCTTGTAAACGCTCCTCTTTCACCTTCATAAAAAGGCTCTTCAGTTTCTCTTCACTTTCTGCCATTAGGCTGGTGTCATCTGCATATCTGAGGTTATTGATATTGCTCCTGGCAATCTTGATTCCAGCTTGTGATTCATCCAGCCCGCATTTCACATAATGTACTCTTCATGCGAAGAGTTGACTCATTAGAAAAGACCCTGATGCTGGGGGGGGTTGGGGGCAGGAGGAGAAGGGGACGACAGAGGATGAGATGGCTGGATGGCATCACCAACTCAATGGACATGGGTTTGAGTAAACTCTGGGAGTTGGTGATGGACAGGGAGGCCTGGTGTGCTGCGATTCATGGGGTCACAAAGAGTCGGACACGACTGAGTGAACTGAACTGACTGAACTGACTCTTCATAGAAGCTAAATAAACATGGTGACAGTATACAGCCTTACTGTACTCCTCTCCCAATTTTGAACAAGTCCATTGTTCCATGTTTGATTCTAACTGTTGATTCTTGACCTGCGTACAGGTTTCTCAGGAGGTAGGTAAGATGGTCTAGTATTCCCATCTCTTTAAGAATTTTACACAGTTTGTTGTGATCCACACAGTCAAAGGCTTTAGTGCAGTCAATGAAGCAGAAGTAAATATTTTTCTGGAATTCTCTTGCTTTTTCTATGATCCAGTGGATGTTGGCAATTTGATCTCTGGTTCCTCTGCCTTTTCTAAATCCATCTTGAACTTCTGGAAGTTCTTGGTTCACCTACTATTGAAGCCTAGCTTGGAGAATTTTGAGCATTACTTTGCTAGCATGTGAGGTGAGTGCAATTGTGCAGACCTCCCTACACAGGGGAATAGACCTTGCTGTCTTGAAGGGGATCTGGGTGGTATACCACAGCTTGGAAAAGAAGCAGGAAGCTGCATCACTGCCTCTCTGATGCCCTAGCCTCTCCTGATGGTGGCACCAGAGAAAGCCATGCACGCCCTGAGGATGTGCTCTCCAGTCTCCTGCACTTACTGACCTACCCTGACTCTCACAAGCCATGAGAGTTCCAAGCGGCAACCTCTGGGGACACAAAGCAGGACAGAAAATGGGTCTGGGATCCAGGTAATCAGTAAAGAACTGCACATCCAGTGTGAAGTGTCAGCTTTTTCCCCTAGGTCCCTCACCTTGGCTGGGTAAAGACAGGTCACCTCAGACCACTCGAGACATTTCATAAAAAGATCATTCAGTGAATAAAGCCCTAGCGTCTGGCTCGACCAAGCACCTCCATCTTGCAAGCCTCCTCAAGGGATGTGTGTGTCTGTGTCCTGGGCACTATAGGTTAGCAGAGCCTCTATAATACAGAGGAGATTTAGTGTGGTTCAGTTTTTGCCAAGGAACAAACCATCTCCCTATTTGGTGCTCAGCACCACACTATATTTTATTGCTCAGAATTCTGTGGATCAGTGTTTGGACAGGGCTCTGCAGGGCCAGTTCTTCTGCACTTGGCATCAGCTGGGGTCTGATGTCTCCTGTGGCTGTGTTCAACTGAGAGCTCTATCAGCTGGAATGTCCCAAATGGTGTCCCATCTCCAGGGCCTCTCCTGGGGACCTCTGGTCACTCATTTGTCCAGCCTGGACCTCCTGGCAGGACAGTGACCTGACACTGCTTGGGAGAGAGTAGATGCCCAAACCTTCTTAAGGACTGGATGCAAAAATCTCAAAAGTTCATTTCTGCTGCATTCTGTGGTCAGAGCAATAGACTGACCAGTCCAGTTTCAAGGGGAGAGGAAGTGACTCTAAGCCTGTGAGCCAGAGCAGGGATTCAATGAGATCATATTTGGACAAAGAGCAGCATGTGCCAATATTGATCAGTATTCCCTACACAGTGGTGTTTTCATTGCTTTGACCCATTTTGGCCCTCAGTTGGTGTTCATGGTAGTTCCCTTGTATCCATTCTGTCCTAGGGAGCTGGCATGTGAGGTGTATACAGCGTGTGCTTGATGGACACAACCACACACCCTTGGCGCTTCTCTTTCTGGGGATGGGATTTATTCAAGGAGCTCCTTTGTGTGGAAGCTCAAAACCTTGACTCCCTACTGTGGTCTCCTGGGAAGTTTTTAAAATCCACATGCCTGAGCCCACCCAGGCTGCTAGATCAGGATCTCTGGAGGTGGGATACAAGTTATTGTCCTGGTCAAGCCACAAATAGCAGTCACTGATTTCCATGAATGGACATGTGCCTAGAATTTCAATCAATGTGTACTTTTTTTAACACTAACTGCGGACAAGAATGATACTCGGTACCAGAAATGGGAAAGGGTACAGTATATGGGGTACCAGCCTGGCACAAACATTCCTGTGCTTTCCACCGGCAAAGTTGTTCCCACTTATAGCACGTGAGATGAACAGCTTAGCCTTTTCTGGTTGATTAAGTAAACATAGAATTTGAGACTGGAATTGCGGACAAAAGTCTTGGGTTTAACTCCAGGCTCTATTGGCTGGCTGGAGAGTGAGAGACAGAGCAGTCTGGACGTACTCGTGCTTACGTTTGTGGCTGTGACACAAGTAGTAACACTTGAACATTCGTAGTATAGCTTATGAATTATGCAGAATATATTTGCATTCTCATTTTGGTCGCAGCCCTGAAAATAGAAATAAAAAAGTCTGGAAGTTAGAGCAAGAAGCAAAGGCAGCAAGGAGCAGAGCCAAATGATATTCTTAGAACTTTATATTTCAGGTGGAAAGTTGAAGTCACAAATCCAGACAGATCTCTCTTTCTTTCTCTAATTAATTATACGTTGTGAAGTCAGGGTGTGGGCTGGTGTATTCCTTTTTTTGAAAAACCACATTTGACAGCTCTAGGTATCCAGGATTTCATCAGTGTCTCCAGGTGCACTGTAATTCATGTGAAATGTACACCTGATTGCATAACTGCATGATATTACCCATGTTTCTCCATCAGGCACACTTACATCATCTCAGGAGGAGGAGGAGAAGTCTCACAGCACTCTTTCACTGCGAAGGGAAAGGTGTCACTCTTTTCCTTTTTTAAAGGAATAACTTTAAATCTAAAAATAATCTAAAACTATAATAGAAACTGAAAAATATCCACAGTCCTTAAAATGTTCAATAACCTGCCCTACCTTTCATATTTTGGGCTTGCAGCAGAACAAAGTGATTCTGGTCTGGGTTTTGGAACCGGTCACTTGGGTTCAGTTTTGCCACCTACGAGGTCATGGGACCTTAGGGAAGTCATGTGACTGTTTCCTACCTCAGTTTCCTAGCCTGTAAAGCGGAGATAACAATTGTAACCCCCTTGTAGGCTTGTTAGGAGGATTCAATGCATGAATATGTGTGAAGTGCCTAGAACAGTGCATGGCACGGGGTGAAAATCAACTATGATGATCACCATTATTCCTGATTGCCTATGCTTAAAAAAGTAGACACATGTACACACACATGACAAACACATATGCACAATTACATGTGTATGAACACTCACACATACATGCATAGACACACACAGAGACCTGTGGACACACACACACATTTTCTCACAAGCAATAGCATCACGCTCTCCATGTGGGGTTGCAGCTTGCTCTGATTTTCACCTCACAATAATCATAAATGTTTTCCCAGGAGGTCTGCCTTCCTCCAGGGCTGCCACTCCTCTCCTGGTGGGCATGTAGTTGTTCTGAGGTTTCTCTGTCACACATGCAAGGCTTGGCCTGGGTTGGGGATACACAATTTTAATTACTCACCAAGATTTGTGCCAGTTTGCATTGCTACTGATGGTGGGGGCTTCTGTCTCCACTTCAGCATGGGAGTGGACATAGCCCTGGGCTCTGCCAACCCAATCATTGAGAAATGCACTGTCCTTATTTTAATTTGCATTTCTATAATTATTATATGTGTGATGGCCTCTCATTTGTCTTGTGCAACATGCAAATACCACTCTGAACAGTGTCAATATATTCTTTGGCCTTCACTGTTTTATAGCTGATCCTTTTTTCCACAAACAACAACAACAAAAAACCATGTACAGACAATCCACAATTTACTCAAGCCAGTAATTTGCCAAATTAGCACATTTAGGTAAAGAAGATTTTTAAATTTGGGACCTTGATGTTGTTTGCAATTGTAATATTTTTGAAGTGCTCATCCTTACAAACCAAATCCATCATGCGCTGTCCTTCCTCCAAAAAGTGATCGCTAAATCCCTATCTGTGTGTGGGTCATAATGCTTTTAGGCTTTTAGGTTACTTCAGTAAACAAATTTTTTTAAGAACCCTGCTGTGTGGAGTTTATAATCCATCCCAGATAAAGTGGGAACTGAGGTGTGGGCCCCAAGACAGGAGGTGGCTGCTCTGGGTGGTCTTGGATTGGGGTCCCCAACTTGCTTCATGCCCCCTACCCCCACCCCCAGGCTGTGATGGAGAACATGTAGGAAGGAGGAGAGATGGTCATTCCCTCCTGATGCCCTGGAGGCCATAAGGCATGATGGGCCAATGGCACTTCCGAGGCACTGAGCTCTTTTCTATCCAGGTTAGAGAATGAAGCCCAGCCCCTGGGTGCTGGCCCACCCTTCCTGCCTTTCTCCGAGGGACGCTCCAAGGAGGAAGTATGGCTAATCACACTCACACTGCTTTGAATATGTACACACACAGTCAGCATCTCTGGACTCACTGGGTCTGGTGAGGGCAAGCCAGGCTTCAGGGTTGCCCAGAAGTCTGCAGGGACCAGCCCTGAATCTGCACCCGGCTCCCTGGCCTGCCTCTCACACTAGTCAGTGAGGGCTGGCCCTGCACCCTCAGCTCCAAGTTGAAATACCCGAGAAGAGCTTCAGGGACTTTTCCTCAGCCAGTCTTTATCTCTGACCAAGCAGGTGGTAGTTGTCACCAGGCCAGCCAGTCAGTCACGAGTAGGGCCATGTTATAGATGGCAGTTGTTGCTGAACTGTGTGGCTGGGGTTCAATTCCCCACATCCTCAGGGAACAATTCACAGATGTCTGCAAAGCCCAGCACTGCAGTGGTCACTGTGGCCTTCGGGGAGCCATGGGGCCACGAACATGGGGGTTGTGGGAGGCCCCATCCTTCTCTCACAGAGCCTGTGCTGAAACGCCTTCCAAGGTAGAATCATGATTGCACAGTGTGTTAGTTTCCTGGGCTGCTGTAACTAACTGTCACCAATGTATGGCTTAAAACAGCACAGTGCTATACCCTTTCTATTCTAGAGGCCAGAAGAGTTTCACCAGGCTGAAGCCATGGTGTTTGGGGAAGAATGCATTTCCTTGGTTGTTTCAGCTTCTAGAAGCCACCTGTGTTCCTTGGCTCTTGGCTCCTTCCTCCATCTTCAGGATGCATCACTCCAGGCTTTTCTCCCACCATCACACCCTCTTCCTTTCTGCTGTCAGTCTCCCCCTGGGTAAGGACCTCTGTGATTACATTGGGCCCACCCCAAAATCCTTAATCACACCAGCAAAGTCCCTTTTGCCATATGAGGTGAACTTCACAGGTTCCAGGATTAGGAATGGACGGTTCTGGGGGCTTCTTCAGCTGACCACAGGCAGGAACCCCTTGGATGGACACATACTGATTCTCCGGGCAAGGGTGGTAGGAGGGGGCGTCCAGACAAAGAGGGCAGCGCACACCACCATGGCCCACTCCTGGTGAGTCAAGGAGCGAGTCAGGCAGAGCCGCTGCAGCCCAGGCCAGATCTGTGCTGGTTACTTTCACAGTGTCAGCCACCCTGAAGGGAGTGTGGGTCCTTATGGGGAACTATATACCAGCCAGGGAGGCCGGAGTGAGGGATGCAGGGCCGGCAACAGTGCAGAACGGTGGGCCGTGTCTACCTCGACCTTTCCCCCAAATCATGCAGAATTATGGAGATTAGGTAGATGCTGTGAGGAGTCCAGGGCCAGAGAGGTTGGAGGAGAAATGCCTAATGAGGGACAGTGAACTTGGGGGCATTGGGATGATTGGAAAGAGGGGCCAAATGGACCAATGCTGGGAGGATGAAACTCACCAACCTGACCCTGGACCCATAGAAAACTGCCCGTGTGGGTCTTCACAGGCTGTGGAGGCCCAGCCCGGGCTGCCTGCCTGCTAGTTTGGAACTTACTCTCCCCTCATTTTGTGACCATCTGTAGTGATTGATTTCCCTAAGCTCCTTGAGGGCCACATCTAAACAAATCCATGTCTCTGTCACCTTCAAAGTTCCCACCCAGCCCTGCACACCCACTGCTGAAAGCTTGTTCCGCCCTGTGTGGCGAATGGGCCAGCGGCCGGCTGGGGGTCAGGGTGAGGGACAGAGTCGCCCCTGTGGGAGAATTCACAGTTGTCCTCAGATGGCACGGTTGGCGGGGAAGGGTCCGAGACCCCCTGGAGACTTCCAGCGACCCTCGTCCTCCAGTTGGCGGCTCACTTTATGTGCATATGTGCAGAAGTGCTCAGCTGTGTCCGACTCTCTGCACCCTCCTGGACTGTAGCCTGCTGGGCTCCTCTGTCCATGGGATTCTCCAGGCAAGAATACTGGAGTGGGTTGCTATGGCCTCCTCCAGGGGATCTTCCTGACCCAGGGATCAAACTTGTGTCTCTTGGGTTCCCTGCGTTGGTAAGTGGGTTCTTTACCACTAGCGCCACCTGGAAAACCCACTTTATCTGCATAACATTACACAAATAATGTTGATTTCAAGCAACTCTCATGTGATCCCTGGAGAAGGCAATGGCACCCCACTCCAGTACTCTTGCCTGGAAAATCCCATTGACGGAGGAGCCTGGTAGGCTGCAGTCCATGGGGTCACTACGAGTCGGACACAACTGAATGACTTCACTTTCACTTTTCACTTTCATGCATTGGAGAAGGAAATGGCAGCCCACTCCAATGTTCTTGCCTGGAGAATCCCAGGGACAGGAGAGCCTGGTGGGCGGCCGTCTATGGGGTCGCACAGAGTCGGACACGACTGAAGCGACTTAGCAGCAGCAGCAGCATGTGATCCTTGACTGTTCTTAGATAACTGTGAGCCTTGGGCTGTTGCCCAGTACCTCACTGGTTGTCATAAACAAGGTCCCCTATGGGCTGACCTGACGTCTGGCCCTCTGCCAAGGAGAGTGGCAGGAACTTGCCTGCATTTACTGAAATGGGCCTGCGGTGTGGCCACGCACCACCCTGAGAACCCTGGCAGGTCTGAGAGGCCCATCCAGGTGAAGAAGCAGTAACAAGTCAATCCCAAGTGGCAGGTGGGGCACGTAGCAGGTGTGGGCCCCCAGAGACACAGGCCAATGTCAGGTGGCTGCCTCCATCCTCTACCCACTTCACACCCTGAATAGCTCAGCTCTCCCTTCTTCTGGGGGATGTTTAGCCCCAGGCTGATGGGAATGCGGGGCAGAGCCATGTAGCCAGGACCTTGCTGAGAAGCATGTGTGTGGTGTTCAGAGTCTCCGGCCAGGCCCCAGCCGCTGCCCACACCTCTGCTGGCTGCTGCTTTGCCTCTCTGAGCTTCAGACCCCTCCCCAGGGCCCGTTCATGTTCAGCTGGACCCTCTCATGGCCTGAGTGCTGTTCCCCACACCCCCAAATCCATCCACCTCAGAAATCTTCCCTGCCAAACCACAGAAACAATACTCAGCTTGTTCCTTGGCAAACACACCTTCTGCAGGCAAACTTGATGAGCCACAAGCTGGGTGTATCATGAAATCAAATATCACCCTGGAATTTTTTGATTGTCCTTAAAATGTGAGGGTAAGTGGGGTCAGCCTCCTCCAGAGCAGTGTAAGCAGGTTGCAGACTGTTAACTTTGTAAAATAAAACTTCTGGTACATGGAAAATTAAACGAATCTGTCATACAGAGTGAAGTGAGAAAGTGAAAAACAGATGTTGAATATTAATGCATATATTCGGAATCTAGGGCTTCCCAGGTAGCCCAGTGGTAAAGGATCCACCTGCCACCGCAGGAGATGCAGGAGTTCAACCTCTGGGTCGGGAAGATCCCCTGGAGTAGGAAATAACAATCCACTTCAGTATTCTTGCTTGGAAAATTCCATGGATAGAGGAGCCTGGTGGGCTACAGTCCATGGGGTTGCACAGAATCAGACACGGCTGAGCATGCACTCATAGAATGGAATCTAGAAAAATGATGCAGATGAACCTATTTGCAAGACAGGAATGGAGATGCAGACAGAGAATGGACATGTGGACACAGTGGGAGAAGGAGGAGGGTTGGACGAACTGGGATGGTAGCCCTGACATATATACACCACCTTAGGTAAAATGAATAGCTAGCTGAAAGCTGCTCTGCAGCACAGGAGGCTCAGCTCAGTGTTCCGTGGTGACCTAGAGGGGTGGGATGGAGGGTGGGAGGGAGGCTCAAGAGGAAGGGGATATATATATACATGTAGCTGATTCACTTCGTTGTGCAGTAGAAACTATAACAAGATTGTAAAGCAATTATACTCCAATAAAGTTTTTTCAAAGAAAAGAAAATAAAGGGATCACCAGTAATGATGGGATCCCAGGACACGGGACTCCTACACATTCACTATGGAGGTTGCAGAAGAAGAAAGGGTCACATCATTTCCAGTTTGCACCTGGAAGTAACCACACGGAGGTGAAACTTGGGGCTGACTCAGAAAAACGGAGGAGCTTCAAGCACTCTTGTAAGACGTGAGGTGACCCAAGCCTCTGTGCTGTCAGCATCCAGCTGAGGACACTGCTGTCTGCCCTGCAAACACTCAGGAGTGGGTATGGGGCGGGACTTTTGCTCTGAAGCAAGAAATTTCTCAATCCGGGAGTTGCGGGAATGTCCCTGCTCCTTGTTAGGGGCCAGAATCCTTTTCCCACTTTGTCATCACTCCAGGAATGATCTCACATGCAGATCAGGCTGCCAGGCACGTCACAGACCTGGCATTTCTAGGCACAAAGACCGAGACACCATCCCCACTTTTCTCTCCAGAAGCAAAGGGGAAGGTGAAGGATATGACTGGATCAGCAGAGATAATCTTGCATTCATTCATGTCTATTTACTTATCCATTCATTTATTTATTTAGGCTGTGCAGCACAGCTTGCGGGATCTTAGTTTCCTGACCAGGGATTGAACCTGAGTCTTTGGCAGTGAATGCAAGGGAGTCTAACCACTGGATCACCAGGGAATTCCTCATTCATGTTTATTTTAAACATCAACTGGGAAGTTTGACACCCTGAGTGTCATCAGAACTACCTTCATCAGTAGCTAATGCTTGTGCTCAATTATGTCCAACTCTTTGCAACCCCATGGACTGTGGCGCCTCTGAAATGGGGTTTCCCAAGGCAAGAATACTGCAGTAGGTTGGCATTTCCTTCTCCAGGCGATCTTCTTGACCCAGGGATCAAACTAGCGTCTCTTGCATCGTCTACATTGGCAGGTGGATTCTTTACCACTGCGCCACAGGGGAAGCCACTTATCAGTAGCTGCTGCTGCTGCTAAGTTACTTCAGTCGTGTCCGCCTCTGTGCGACCCCATAGACGGCAGCCCACCAGGCTCCCCTGTCCCTGGGATTCTCCAGGCAAGAACACTGGAGTGGGTTGCCATTTCCTTCTCCAATGCATGAAAGTGAAAAGTGAAAGTGAAGTCGCTCAGTCGTGTCCGACTCGTAGCGACCCCATGGACTGCAGCCTACCAAGCTCCTCTGTCCATGGGATTTTCCAGGCAAGAGTATCAGTAGCTAATTACCTGCAATTCCCACCAGAACTAAGAGCTGTAAAATCACACGTCCTAGAGACTCTTCTAGGACAGTGCATCACACACAATCTTTGGTGAAGGACTGCATCTTTTTAGTTGTTCTCAATCTCTTTCGGACTAGCATTTTTGTAAGAGGCAATAAGCATGAATTACTGAAAAATGGGCACACATTGGATGTGGTCAGAGCTCAGATGGCTGTAAAAGTTCTAAACCCTCACTGTCTGCTTTCAATGTCCCTGCAATGGAGCAGGATGAGCAGCTTGCCAATGGGCCAAGGCTGCAGACCACACTGGAATCATGCTGGCAGCCCAACGCCCCAGGTTCTCTGCATTCCTATTTCAATCATGAACAAGCTTTATATTGTTTTTATAAACCACCAGTACTGTCAGGCTGCCAGCCACAAAGTCTTTTGTCAGACCGTAGACCCCAAATTTTCAACTGAGAAATGTGGTCACTATTGGTTTTCTATAGCTGTGTGTATTTCCCTCTCTGGGAACTCCTAATGAAATTATTCTATGGAGGGATGCTTGGCCATGTTGAATGACACCTGGGCATGTTCATTTGGTCAGAGTCACTGTTGGAACTCAGTTTTATCCCCTAGGTAGCATGCTGGTTCTTAATAACTAGCTAAAGAAGTTCTCACTTCTCATTATCACAGATCTTCTGAGCAGGAAGGTCACTTAGCTACACAGTGAAAAACCACAAGAACATCTGTCAAAATAGAAACTGCAATGCTTTCTTCAAAGAATTCACATTTACACATTTATAAGTTCTGCTGCACACGCCAGTTACAAGGAGCATAGGCCCGTTTTCCTCCTGGATTTTTCTATATCGTTCCCTTCAAAACACATAGTTTTTCCAGGGTTCTAGTACTATATTTGGGTTTCTGCTAAACCAGTAATTTGGTTTTCTGGGTTTCTTTGCCAGAAGTTTCTTTTTTTCTTTTGAAGCAATCATTTATTACCAAACACTGCAAGATCTTAAAAGACATCATGAAATGAAGTTTAATGTTACAATGGGAGTTGAAGTTGGTTCTTAGTGGCTTGAATTAGTCATTTCTGTTACAGTGGAGCTGACTTCAATTCTGAGATTCTCATGAAAGTGTTAGTTTGTTAACTCAGATGCTCTAAAAAATGTCCTTTTTCAGAGGGGTCATATTTTGTTAACGTTATGGTGCTGAGGTCATGCTTGTCTCAGAAAACATGTCGGGAAGTGTTCCCTCCGCCTCCTATTTCCTGAAAGAGTTTGTGCACTGTTGATGTTACTTCTTTGAATAGGTTTCACTTATGAAACCTGGTGGGTTTTGTTTGGAGTCTGGGTCTGGAGTTTCCTTGCGGGGGAGGTTTGTGATGACAAACTCAACTTCTTTTGTAAATATAAGGCTATTCCCATTTTCTCCTTCATCTTGTGTATATTTTGGTAAGCTGTAGTTTTCAAGGAATTTGCCCATTTTATTCAGTTGCCAAAATGATTGGCATAGAGTTTTTTACAAAATTGGCTTAGAGACACCTTGCTGGTAAATGGTTAAGAATCTGACTTCCAAAACAGGAGATGTGGATTGTTTCCCTGGTCAGGAAACAAAGATCCCACATGCCGCAGAGAAACTAAGACTGTATCATAACTAGAGAAGGCCACACGCTGCAATGAAAGATCCCATGTACTGCAACTAAGACCCGATGTAGCCAAATAAATAAATGTTAAAAAAAAATTGGAGCTTTAAAAAAATTGGCTTCTTATCCTTCTAATATCTAGAATATCTAAAATGATCACCAATCTTTCATTCTTGATATTGATGAGATGTTCTGTTATGAATTTTTAATTGAGTTTATCTATTTTGTTGTTTTTAAAAGACTAGGATTTAGCTTTGCAATTTCTTGGCGTTGTTTATTTTCTATTTTGTTGATTTCTGTTCTTTTTTTTCATTATTTAGAGAATACTTTATTAATTTCTGTAATCAAACCCATGTAGATAAGACCTTATATATTTAATACAGTGCGTTACCCCTGTACATATGGCGATTTCTGTTCTTTATTACTTCTTTCCTTCCACTTACTTTGGGTTTACTTTGCTCTTCTTTTTTTTTTCCCTTGGGGTGGACATTTCCTCTTTCCTAACATATGTATTTAAAGCTGAAACTTCTCTTTAGCCACTGCTTGAGCTGTATGCTGTACATTTTTGATATGCTGTATTTTCACTATCACTCAGTTTGAAATATTTTCTGAATTATCTCTGATTTTTTTTTTTTGAAACATGAATGATTTAGAAGTGGGTAGTTTAATTTCTAAATATTAGAAGTTTCCTTATTTATCTTATTGTTTTTGATTTCTAATTTAATTACTTTATAGTCAGAGAATTTGCTTCATATATTTTCAGATCTTTTAATTTTTTTGAAATTTGCATTATGTGCAATTTTCTATGTGTACTTGAAAAGACTATCTAATGATGTATAAGTAGAAATTAGGTTAAAATAAATAACGATGTTCAGCTCCTCTCTGTATCTACTCTTGTTTTTTCTAATTGATCAATAAATCACCAAGAGGACTTCCCTGTTGGTGCAGGGGGCAAGGATCTGCCTGCCAATGCAGGAGACGTGAGTGCAATCCCTGATCTGGGAAGATCCCACATGCCGCAAAGCAAGTAAGCCCATAGCCTGCAACTACTGAGTCCATATGCTGCAACTGCTGAAGCCTGTGCGCTTAGAGCCTGTGCTCCATAAGAGAAGCCATTGCAATGAGAAGCCTGCACACGCCAAGGAAGAATAACCCCCACTCACTGCAACCAGAGGAAGTCCATGCAAAGCAATGAAGACCCAGCACAGCCATAAATACATAAAATAAATTGCTGAGAAATGAATGGCAAATCTCTTATTATGATTGCTTCTTTCTCCAGAAAACTAAGCAGAGAAAGGGACTTTTCATCTGATAAAGGGCATCTGTGAGAAACCTAGGGTTAACACAACACTGTCTGTACTGTTGAAATACTGAATACTTTCTCTCTAAGATCAGTAGCATGATAAGGAAGTATGTTTTCTCTCATCATTTGTGGTCAACATTGCACTGAGAATCTAGCTATGGCAGTAAAACAAGAAGAAGATGCGAAAGGCATAAAATGGTGGGGAAGAAATAAAACTGTATTTGAATGTGGCGTGATTGTTTATGTAGAAATATCAGGAAATCTACAAAACCACTTGTATTAGTTGCAGGATACATGTTAATGTAAAAAATTAATTGCCTATGTATATATTAACAGCAAGCAACTGGAAATTATGTTTATTTAAAAATTTCATTTGTAATATCAAATAGAATACTTAAAATGCATTTAACAAAAGATATACAGATCCTGTTCATAGAAAGCAGCAGACCATTGCTGAGAGGAACTTTTAAAATGATCTGAATTCATGGAGAGATGTACCATGTTCATGGATTGGAATTCTCAGTAATGCTGAGACATCAATTCTCCTCAAGTTGATCTACAACTTCAATGTGATTCCAGTCAAAATTGCTGCAGGGTTTTGTGTGGATATAGCAAAGTTAATTCTAAAATTTCCTTGAAAATACAGAGGACCTAGAATGGTCAAAGCAATTTTTTTCAAAGTTGGAAAAAAAGTAGTATTTGAGTTATGAATTCCTACAAAGCTGCAGTAAGCAAGTGGTGTGGCATTAAAGCCAGAATGAACATACCCACCAACTGAATGTAACAGAGACCCAAGCAAAGATGGTCAGTTAATTTTTAACAATGATGCCCACTCAATTCAATAAAAGCAAATACTTTTCATAGAACACAAAAAGCACGTACCATTAACAATGATATGCCAGATTTATCAAAATTTAAAACTTTTGTTCTTTGAAATATACCATTAAGAAAATGAAGATACCAGTCCAGAAAAGGAGAAAATATTAGCAAGACCTATATCTAATACATGACTTGTAAACGTATTTTGCCAACAGAATATAAATTTCAATAGTAAAAGAGCAAACAGTACAATTATAAATGGGAAAATGATTTGAACACTTTTTCAAAAATGACATATAAATGATAAACACACAGAAAGATGTTCAACATTAAGAGATTGGGAAATGCAAACAAAACTACAAGGCGATACCACTACATACCCACTAGGATGGCTAAAATTAAGAGTCTTGGTAGGAATGCAAAATGGTGCCAACATTGCTGACAGTTTCTTAATATATCTGTCATATGGCCCAATTTTTCCACTTCTAGATATTTATCCAACATAAATGAAGACTTATGTCCACACAAAGAACTCTATGTTCCTAGTAGCTTCATTCACAATAGCTTGTCCACAGCTGCTTGAATCACCACTTTGTAGTGCAGGGTTCCTTGGAGATACTGCAGGCTTGGTTCCAAACTGATAAAGCAATTATAATTATAAAGTGAGTCATATGAATTTTTTGGTTTCCCAGGGCATATAAAAGTTCAGTTCAGTTCAGTCGTTCAGTCGTCTCTGACTCTTTGTGACCCCATGAACCGCAGCATGCCAGGCCTCCCTGTCCATCACCAACTGCTGGATTCTACCCAAACCCATGTCCATTGAGTTGGTGATGCCATCCAACCATCTCATCCTCTGTCGTCCCCTTCTCCTCCTGCTCTCAATTTTTCCTAGCATCAGGGTCTTTTCAAATGAGTCAGCTCTTTGCATCAGGTGGCCAAAGTATTGGAGTTTCAGCTTCAGCATCAGTCCTTCCAATGAATACCCAGGACTGATCTCCTTTAGGATGGACTGGTTGGATCTCCTTGCAGTCCAAGGGACTCTCCAGAGTCTTCTCCAACACCACAGTTCAAAAGCATCAATTCTTCAGTGCTCAGCTTTCTTTATAGTCCAACTCTCACATCCATACATGACTACTGGAAACCCATAGCCTTGACTAGACAGACCTTTGTTGACAAAGTAATGTCTCTGCTTTTTAATATGCTGTCTAGGTTGGTCATAACTTTCGTTCTAAGAAGTAAGTGTCTTTTAATTTCATGGCTGCAATCACCATCTGCAGTGATTTTGGAGCCCAAAAAAATATAGTCAGCCACTGTCTCCCCATCTATTTGCCATGAAGTGATAGGACCGGATGCCATGATCTTAGTTTTCTGAATGTTGAGCTTTAAGCCAACTTTTTCACTCTCCTCTTTCACTTTCATCAAGAGACTCTTTAGTTCTTCTTCACTTTCTGCCATAAGGGTGGTGTCATCTGCATATCTGAGGTTATTGATATTTCTCCCAGCAATCTTGATTCCAGCTTGTGCTTCCTCCAGCCCAGCATTTCTCATGATGTACTCTGCATATAAGTGACAATATACAGCCTTGATGTACTCCTTTTCCTATTTGGAACCAGTCTGTTGTTCCATGTCCAGTTCCAACTGTTGCTTTCTGATCTGCATACAGGTTTCTCAAAAGGCAGGTCAGGTGGTCTGGTATTCCCATCTCCTTCAGAATTTTCCACAGTTTATTGTGATCCACACAGTCAGAGGCTTTGGCATAGTCAATAAAGAAGAAATAGATGTTTTTCTGAAACTCTCTTGCTTTTTCAATGATCCAGCAATATTGGCAATTTGATCTCTGGTTCCTCTGCCTTTTCTAAATCCAGCTTGAACATCTGGAAGTTCACGGTTCATGTATTGCTATGAAAGTTATGTTTATACTTTGCTGAAGTCTATTAAGCATACAGTAGTGTCATTTCTACAAAGCACAATATGCATACCTGAATTTAAAAATACAAAACAAAACATTTATAATAGTAACATCAAAGATCACGAATCACAGTTACCATAACAAATATAGTAATAATGAAAAATTTTGAAATATTACAGGAATTACCAACATTTTTGATCAGTGGAGTCCAACTCTTTGGGACCCCATGGCCTGTAGCCCTCCACGATCCCCTGTCCATGGAATTTTCCAGGCAAGAATACTGGAGAGGGTTTCCACTCGGGATCTTCCCGACCCAGTTCTTGAACTTGTGTTGCTTGTGTCTCCTGAGTCGGTGGGCAGATTCTTTACCACTGAACCACCTGGGAAGCCCCAACACAGAGACACATGAAGAGAGCAAACGCTATTGAAAAAATGGTGTCAGTCAACTTGCTGGAAGCAGGGTTGCCACCAACCTTCAATTTGTAAGAAGCACAATATCTGAGAGGTGCCATGAGTTGAAGAATAGTAAAACAAACAAGGTACATACATTTAGTGGGAAACTATTCAGCAATAGAATGTAATGAACTCTTGACATCACATGAATGAATCTCAAACTCATTATGCAGAGTGAGTAAAGCCAGATTGTATATACTTTATGAATCCTTTGATATACAAATTTTAAAATGCAAACTAATCTACAGTGACAAAACTCAGATCAGTGGTGGCTTGAAGCTGAGGGTGAACAGAGGGGCTTTAGAGAAGCTCTAGGACTCTCCTGGAGATGCTGAGAATGTCCTATATCCTGACTGTGGCCTTGATTCTGAAAGGGTGCATCTCAAAAGTCCTTAGACTGTTAACTTTAAAAGGGTGTAGTGTATTGGATATAAATCATACCCTCAGTCAGGTTTGGAAAAAGGTACTCCACCTCAAGTGGGGGATGACCAAGGACTTGAACAGAGAACAAGAACCCTGGAAAAGCTGGGTGGTAGCAGCATGGTTACATACACAAATGTACACATGCACCCATGGATTCACTGGAGTGTAACCTGAGATCAGTGCATCTCACTCACTGTAATATGTAAATTTCATACCTCAATAAAAAAAGGAAAAGTCCTTGTTAATTATCAGAAATGAACTACACTAAGTAGTGTTTTAGGCCAAGGTTAATTCCTATAAGTCTTCAACAGAGGTTTTTTTTTTTCCTGTGAAGAAAACTTATATTCTTTTGAATTAGTTTTCATCCATTGGATTTGCTCAGAATGGCACAACCCAATTAAAGGGTATGAAGTCTGGAAGGACTGATGCTGAAGCTGAAGCTCCAGTACTTTGGCCACCTGATGTGAAAGAGTCAAGACTCATTGAAAAAGACCCTGATGCTGGGAAAGATTGAAGGAATGAGGCACGACAGAGGATGAGATAGTTGGATGGCATCACCAATACAACGGACATGAGTTTGAGCAAACTCCGGGAGATAGTGAAGGACAGGCAAGCCTGGGATGCTGCAGTCTATGGGGTCACAAAGAGTGAGACACAACTGAGCAACTGAATAACAACAGCAATGAAATCCGCATCTCTTTAGGGTTCAATTGGTATCTCAGGATAGTTGCTAGTGTATTCTAAAATGAAATGTTAGGCGCTCAGTTGTGTCCAACTCTGCGACCCCATGGACTGTAGCCTGCCAGCCTCCTCTGTCCATGGGATTTCCCAGGCAATAATACTGGATCAGGTTGCTATTCCCTTCTCCAGGGGATCTTCCTGATCTAGGGATCAAACCCGGGTCTCCTGCATTGCAGGCGTATTCTTTACCATCTGAGCCACCAGGAAAGTAAGTATATTCTAGGGTTCCTGCAAATTGACCTTGGACTTTTAGTTTGCATTGCTAAAGTAAGAGATCCTACCTTTTGTTGACTCCTTTTTGTTGAATGGAAAATTGGTCTCTGGGTCTGTTCTGATCATGTGATGAAAGATTGCCCACTTTCCTTTGCTTTTGCGTTGCTGTTGGACAGTTTTTACTGGAGGCACCATTTCCCATTTGTGCTACAGAATTCTAGGATGGTCCCAGCACCTGAGCCCCCTGGTGGCATTCCTGGGGTTATGTTTCTTTACATAGCAAAAAGGAACTTGCAGAAATAGTAAAGGGTGTTCATCAGTTGGCCTGAAAATAGACAATCAAGGTGGGACTCAACTAATCTGAGAGCCTGGAAGAGCAGAAAATTTTCTTTGACTGGTCACCTGGAAGTGCGAGGGTGGGTGTGTGGTGGAAGAAGGTGAGTTAAAGAATCTGACAGGAAGGAGGTTCCCTGTTGAAGGCTTTGAGATGGCACAGCAGGGGACAAAGACCTGTGCATGGCTTCTAGGGAAAGCAGGATGTTCTGTCCTACAGCTGTAAGGAATGGACAAGCCTGGCAGTGATTCCTCTCAGAGCCTCCAGGCAAGATCCTTGACCATGCCCTTGCCCTTGAGAGGTGCTAAGCTGAGATGCTCAACAGCCTGCTTGGACTTCTGACCCACAGAACTGAGAGATCATAAATGGGTGTATTCTGAAGCTGCTAAGCTCATGGTTAGTTGTTGTGCAATAATAGAACCCAAATACACATCAGTGATAACCCAATCACGGTAATAAACCATTTGATAAGCGTGTTCCCAGTTTTATTGATATTTTATGGAATAATGAATGTGATGTTACTTTTTTTTTGGTTGTGGACAAGGTCTACATTTTCTGAACTGTTGCTAGCATGCAAGTAAATTATGGCCTATCTTCTTGGGAGAAAGTGTTAGTCGCTTAGTGCTGACTCACGTTTGGCTCTTTGCAACTGCATGAACTGTAATCTGCCAGGCTCCTCTATCCATGGGATTCTTCAGGTGAGAATACTGTAGTGGGTGGACATTCCCTTCTCCAGGGGATCTTCCAAACACAGGGACTCAACCTGGTCTCCTGCGTTGCAGGCAGCTTCTTTAACCAATATGAACCACCAGGGAACACATCTTTTTGGGAGAATGCCCCTAAATTCTTGCTGCTCAAAACGTGACTCCTAGAAACCAGCAGCAGGATGGACATCACCTAGGAACTTGTTAGGAACTCAGAATCCCAGGTTGCATCTCAGGCCTCCGACTGCAGAATCTGCACTTCAGTTCCATCCCTGGGTGAGTTGGCGCTTATTGAAGTTTGAGAAGCAGTTGTCCTGAAGTTGCACAGATTCTAAACCCCAAATTAGCACCTTTGTTGGCCAAGTCCGGGAACTAGACTTCCCCGTGCCCCCCAGCCATGGCGGTGCTTCTGCAGTCACTGGGTCTGAATTCTTGGGTTCTTGAATAACAGACCTTTTGAAACCAGGTACCTCAGATTGGAACTTGAACCCACAGGCTGGGACTCTGAGGGCTGTGTGTCAGAGTATCTCTGGTATAAGCTCATCTCTGCTAAATCTTCACGGTCTTTCCTCTCTCCTTCCATAGACTACACATTCCTGGGGAAATGGAGCCCCTCTCTCCTCTGACAGTTCATTAGCACTGTTATGTCTTCCCAAGAAGACTCTTCCATCTCACCACCTGAGATACTGCTTCTTCCGGGAAGCCTTCCTGGAATTTCCCCTTCTAGCCTCCCAGTGAGATGTGTCTGATATTTGCTTTGTAGTACTTTGGTCATCTATTGCAGCACAAAACCAGTCAGAATACAGTTCAGACTGGTTTTGTGAGTAATTGGGTGGCTTAAAACCACCATTTTATTTTGCTCCCTATTCCTCAGGCCAGGACTTTGGGAAGGGCTGAGCTGGGTGCATTCATCTGGAGTCTGTCCACAAGGGCGCCCTCACATTGCTGGTTGGAGGCTAGAAACTCATGCCAGGCTTTGATTGGAGAACCCACAGCCAGCCTTGCTCCGTGGTTGGGGTTTTCTCACCCATGTACCTGGAATCTAGGAAGGGTGTCTGAGAACAAGTGTTCAGAAAGACATATGCAGAAGCCTCAGAGCTTTTTCTCACCTGGTCTAGAACTCCCACACATAGCGTGTATCTCATTTCTATTAGTCCTAACCCTAAACCTACCCTTACCCCTGTTTGTCAAAGAGTCAGGGGCTTGAACCGGAGGAATAAGAGCTTGGAGTCCAGATCCAAGGGGAAGGGACTTGGACTCCACCTCTCAGTGCTGGGAGCAGCAAAGAACGTGAGGCCACATTTCCTCTCACACACGTGACCACATCACAGCCGTCTTTCCACCAAGGATCTGCTCTGGCTGGTGGGCCGTCTTCCGCAGGGCTGCCTCCAAACTCAGTGCCCGGCACCTGCTCACACATGTTTGTTGACTGAAGGAATGAGTCAATACAGTTCAGCAAAAGCAGGGGAAAGGTGGATTGGGAGACACATAGAAACACCTTACATGTGATGTGTATTTATTGTGTATGTAACAAGGCTTGAAATAAATCATTCACTGGTCAGCCTCAAAGTGTGAGGTCAGCCATCTGTAGGAGCTCTTGATTTCAAGAACTTGTGAGCCTCATTTAATGGAAATGTTTGGAGTGACAGCCTGGCAGAAAAAGACTTCATCCAGAGTGCTGGGGTCCAGGTGGGTCAGTGGGGACATGCCACAAGAACTCGAGGAGGAACAGGGTCAGCTTGCTGGTCTACCCAGGGAAAAGCTTCTCCAAGCTCTTCATGCTCTGGTTCAAGCTCCTGACAGTATCCCTAAGTCACCCAGCCCTCGGTGTGACGCGTGTCTTTGAAACAAGGGTCTCACTGAGCTTGTTTTAGGAAAATGTGGTAAAATAAGTTTCTGCCATCCTCAGCTTAAACTCCATAGTTTGCAGAATTTTATTTACAGCAAAATGTAGATTTACCCACAAACATCCTTCTTTGCTAAATATACCACTCTGCTCCTAGAACAAGGCTGTGGCTTCAGACTCTGGGTTGTTCCCTTCCTTCTGACACAGCTGACAGGCTGTGTCTTATTCTCTCTTTGCTGGCCCCTGCGCACGATGGGAGACAAGTGGGAACTCAGCCTGGACTGTCCTCCAGCTCAAGCCTCTCACAGCGTGAGGGCTGCAGAAGACAGGCCTCTGTCTGACGGATCTCTCCCCGGGGAACCTGGCTGTGGGGAGGACTTGCAGGAAGTCTGTGCCCACTGCCAGCCATGGCCCATTGACCGAGTCTCTTCCCCTTTTTATAGGCTGAGGGGGCTTCTGGGGTCACCCAAGATATATTTATACTACCAGGTCTCTGACGGAAGGAAGGACTCGGAGGTGATTTAATCAGAAGGAAAAATCCCACCCTGGCAAGACCACAGCTTCCCGAAGCAGAGACAGGACGCCACAAGCTTCTCTGGATGGTGAGCTTGGACTCCAGGAGGTGGCCAGTGAAGCCCCTGTCATCACCTTATAGAGAAAGACACAGTGCTAGGCAGAAGAGCAAGATGGGCAAGTGAGAAGAAAGATGATCACACCATACATTCATTTCTTCTGAAGCAGTAGGAAGGTGGGAAGAGAGGGAGGACTGAATAAACAAGAGTCAGCTCCAGGGTCTGGGTCAACATGGGCAGCCCTGGACTAACCTTTAAGAATCTTGAAGGAAAGGGGATTTGGGGGCGGGGCGGGGAGATGGTGGGATAGACACTGTATGCATGTTTGTATTAGCCACTCAGTTGGGTTCGACCCTTTGCAACTCTATGGACTGTAGTCCACCAGGCTCCTCTGTCCATGGAATTCTCCAGGCAAGAATACTGGAGTGGGTTGTCATTCCCTTCTCCAGAGGATCTTCCCAACCCAGGAATCGAACCCAGGTCTCCTGCATTGCAGGCATTTTCTTTACCGTCTGGGCTACCAGGAAAGCCAGGGATAGACACTAGAGCAGATGAAATATTGGACAGAAATGAGAAGAACATTATTCTGGTTCTTCTCTCCTGTCAGAGAGGAGTGTGGGCGCCTTACAGGTAAGAACCATGCTGGGGGCTGCAGGCTGCTCTGATCTGAGCCACCTCAGCTCAGATATGTCACCTCCACAGCCTCTGTGGTCACATCTGTAAATGGGATTCTAACACCTCTCTTTCAGGGTTTTCTGAGGGTTAAATGTGTAATGTTATATATAAAGCCTTTAGCATGGTGCCAACACAGAGTAACTGCTTGATCAATAAATAGCAGTTGGTAATTTTCACTCTGATTTTTTCAACTAACAGCATCAGCAAATAGTTCTGAACTTCCCTCTATTTCCACCTGAGAATAGAAAATCAATAGTATGTGGTGTAGAGCCTTGTGGCTAACACATTAGCTCTCTCTCAGATTAGTGTAAATCTCCCGGGGACTCTGGCAAGGGGAGGTGGCACTCTCCTTCAGAGAGGACAGAGAGATGAGAAACCCGGGGCCACTTCTGCTGTCGGCTGAAAGTCAGTGAGCACGATGCCAGTGTCCTTTTCAGATGCATAATGTTTCTAAGACATGGAGTTGTCTTGGATCTGCATCCTTCACTGCTAGGATGCCAAATGACTGCTTATTGAGAATTAATAACTGGGAAAGAGAGACACTTCTCTTTGCCTAAGAGTAGAGAATGAGTCGTTGGCCATGCAGGGTGATGAGTGACGTTAACTTCTCATTTGCCAAGATGATTTCCTCTGGCAGGTGGGTAAGTGAAGTTCACTGCTGAGAAAAGTCAGCTTCCTGTATTTGAGGAAATCAACCACAAATAATTCTTTAGCATCCAGTAAATGTCTGTGAAACACAAGTTGTCCTAAAAAGAGGTGAAGACCAGTCAGTAACACCTACGATGCGATATGAGTCAGTAACACCTTCCCTAAACCACAGAGCCATCCTCCTTGGGCTCAGGAGAGCCAGGAGGTGAAGGAATATTCAAAATCTTCTGAGGGGGAAGTTTGAGATCAGCCAAGGTGCCAAAATTTACCCCAAGCAAATCAGCAAACACCAGGAATCAAATTGTTCCCCACCCTCTTCCTTTCTCAGAGAGCTGTTTACTGGCACAGTTAAGAATGGCAAGAAACGCAATTTTTCAACAAGGGTTTTGGGTGTGGGTGTGTCTTCCCAATTCTTGCTGAGGGGGTAGGTACGTAGGGCAGGTCTTCTTCTCAGGCAGCCATCTGAGCTTAAGGAGTCTGCCCAAACTGGACCCTGCAGCATCCGATGACCAGCCCAGTGCCTGGTGACATTCTCCTTGTTGTTCAGTTGCTAAGTCACGTCTGACTCTTTGGGACACCATGGACTGCAGCACGCCAGGCTTCCCTGTCCTTCCCTATCTCCTGGTCTTTGCTCAAACTCATGTCCATTGAGTACATGATACCATCCAACCATCTCATCTTCTGTTGCCCCTTTCTCCTCCTGCTCTCAATCTCTCCCAGCATCAGGGTCTTTTCTAAAGAGTTGACTCTTCGCATCAGGTGGCCAAAGTATTGGAGCTTCAGCTTCAACATCAGTACCTCCAGAGATTATTCAGGGTTGATTTCCTTTAGGATTGACTGATTTGATCTCCTTGCTGTCCAAGGGATTCTCAAGAGTTTTCCCCAGCACCGCAGTTCGAAAGCATCAATTCTTCTGTGTTCAGCTATCTTTATGGTCCAACTCTCACATCTACGCATGACTACTAGAAAGAGCATAGTTTTGACTATCTGGACTTTTGTCAGCAAAATGATCTCTCTGCTTTTTCTCGGTCAGTGGGGGATAGGTAAAAGCTTCTAGATCACTGAGTGACATTCAGAAGGAGCAATCCATTTGTCACCTTTCCTCCATATTTCTCAGAGACACTGAGTTCATTCCCTCAGTCAGCCCTCAGGTGTTGCAGCGCCCGCAGCACACACCCCTCGGCAGGTTCCTTAGGCTGCAGCTAGCCCACTGGGCACCTCCTCTGGGTGAGAACTGGCTGCATGTGCCCACCATTGCCTCTTCCCCTGAAACCACAGTGTGACATCCACCCCCATCTTGGAGTGACTCAGGGCCCCCAGATGCCTAGGCCTGAAGCACTGGGGTTCACAGGCTGCAGGGTCATTGGTGTGCTGATGGTGGGAGGTGAGTGGGAGGCCCATGCCTGACCCCGTTGCCGGCTACCCCTACTGTCATCCTGCCCTGGGATCCCACTGGCAACATGAGGTCCATGGTCTGGCTGCAGATAGAGAAGGAAGAGACCCAAAGTGCAGAAAAATAAATGAACAAACTTCAACAATAATGGGAGGGACAGAGAGGCTCCCTAGCACAGCAGAGGGCGCCTGAAGGTTCAACCCAGTACAGCACCCAGCAGCTTGGGGAGACACCTGGGACCCCGAACCCTGGAACAGGGTGGCTTTCTGCTCTGCCCCTGTCTGGGAGGACAGCCAGACAAGGGCAGCCTGGCCATGAGCACTGATTGCATCTCAGGTGGTCATCCCCCAAGGTGGTGGGATCATCACAAGACTCTGATATTTTCAATAGAGCATTTTGCCAGGAGGAAAGGTTTTGATCCCACTGCTGAGATAAAGATGTTTGATGACAAGAAGCTGAGTTCTCTGGATTGTGACATTGACATCAGAGGGCTGATGGACTGGGGGAGGCATGGTGCAGGCTTGGATGTCGGGCCTCACAGAGAGATATTCACAGAGGTGGCTGAGCTGCCAGCTCCTAGGATCTGAGTGTAAGTCAGAGGAGGCATGGTGGTGGCAAAGTGTGGGACCAAGGGCAAAATAAAGCACAGGAGAGCTTCTTCTGGTTCCCCCATCAGCTGGGTCCTGGGAGGTTCTTGACTGTGGGGGCTCTAGCCAGGGCCCCTTTGGTTGGGTTACTGCTTCTACACCTCGCTCTGGGCTTCTGTGTGCTTTGGTATTCCTGGCCAGCACTTGCCCTTGAGCTGTTCTTGAATTGCCCTTGGGCTGCTGGAGCTGTTTTGTTGGAAGGGCCCAGGAGTTGAAGTCTCCACCCCTACATGCGCCCCCTCCCCGCCCTGACCCATGGCCTGGGCCAGTGAAGCTTGTGGGGTGCCCCTTCTGCTGTGGATCTCCCAAAGTTCAAGATGAAAGCTTCCCCACTCCCTGGGGACTGGCCCAGATTTCCCCTGGCTTGGTTCTTCTCTGTCTATGCCCTATTCTGTCCTCCCATCCCAGTCTCTCCTGGGAGTCCTTCCTCATCACTCTCTTACATGAACCCTCATCTCAGGACCTGCCTCTAGGGAATCTCAGGCAGCCCTGCTCCTCGCCTTTAGGGAAAGCAAGAAGAGCTTTGAACAGTGAGCTTTGAGCGAGCACGTCCATGGAAGGCAGGATGCAAAAGGCCCAAGTGTGATAACAAACACTGGGGTCCTGCAGACAAAGAGTGGGGCCTGGGCTGAGTGTGAGAGGAACTTAGTGGGAGGAGAATGGGCTGAGCATGACCAGGCCCTGGGGGACGGGCCTTCCTCAGAAAGGTGTGTGCTGCGGTGAGGGCTGCTCCAGGTCTGAGGCTCAGGGAGCCTGGGATTCACAGGTTATTCACTAGGTGGGCAGGATAGAGACATGGATCACTCCTCAGGCCTCTTGCTTTGAGCAGAACTCTAGCTGGAAAAAGAGACTCTCAGGTATTTTTCTTTATGTCAGAATCCCTATGAATAAAACCTTGCCAAACAGATTGCTAGCTTCTCAAAGCAGGATAATGGCCTTTATGAATTGGTTGCAATGCGATGGATCTGCCCTTCACTGTAGCTTCCAGGCTTTGGATCTTTGTTTGTTTCAGTTCAGTTCAGTTGCTAAGTCGTGTCCAACTCTTTGCGACCCCATGAATCGCAGCACACCAGGCCTCCCTGTCCATCACCAACTCCTGGAGTTTACTCAAACTCATGTCCATCGAGTCGATGATGCCATCCAGCCATCTCATCCTCTCTCATCCCCTTCTCCTCCTGCCCCCAATCCCTCCCAGCATCAAGGTCTTTTCCAATGAGTCAACTCTTTGCATGAGGTGGCCAAAGTATTGGAGTTTCAGCTTCAGCATCAGTCCTTCCAATGAACACCCAGGACTGATCTCCTTTAGGATGGACTGGTTGCATCTCCTTGATGTCCAAGGGACTCTCAAGAGTCTTCTCCAACACCACAGTTCAAAAGCATCAATTCTTCAGGGCTCAGTTTTCTTTATAGTCCAACTCTCACATCCATACATGACCACTGGAAAAACCATGGCCTTGACCAGATGGACCTTTGTTGGCAAAGTAATGTCTCTGCTTTTTAATGTGCTGTCTAGGTTGGTCATAACTTTCCTTCCAAGGAGTAAGCGTCTTTTAATTTCATGCCTTTTTGTTTGGCTTTGTGTGTTTGTTTACTCCTATCCTGATACCTGGATTTGTCTCCAAATGTTCGCTGAGCACTCAGCCCTCTCCAGGCTGGGCTGGGTGAACACTTGGCGTGGTCCACATCTCCTCTGGTGGGAGAAGTCATAGGGAGGACATGCATTAGTGAGTAGGTGATCGTGGACTGCAAGACGGGTTAGAGGGCAGGAGCAAAGCAGAGATGGGGGAGGGGTGGTGCAGAGCTCAGTGGGGTCTTCTTGGGCTCCTCCCCCAAAGAAGGGAAGGAGGACAGCAAACCGAGTAAGGGTTCACTGGTGGACAGGTGGCAGATGTGCAAAGACAATGCCAGGGAGCCAGCTGCAAGTAAGATGACCCTGGTGGGGGTGGGGCCAGATGATGTCAGAGAGGGAAGCAGGACACAGGACACATCTGTATTTTGGATGCGAGGACCATGTGTTAGTCGCTCATTCGTGTCCGACTCTTTGCAACCCCATGGACTGTAACCCGCCAGGCTTCCCTGTCCACGGAACTCTCCAGGCAAAGATACTGGAGTGGATTGCCATTCCCTTCTCCAAAAGAACTTCCCAACCCAAGATTCGAAGCCTGGTCTCCTGCATGGCAGGCAGATCCTGTACCATTTGAGTTATAGGGCAGGTATGTGAGGGGCAGGCAGTATATAATGTAGGTCCCGTCTGTCTATAAGGAAGCCTCGGAGAACCTGGATGGGGGACAGGAGTGGTGGGGTGGCTGGGGTGAGAAGGGTAGGCAAAGGGGGCTTCCTGTCCGAGGCAACAAGAACAGACTTGGATGTGAGGGTGCAAGGAAGAAGGTGAAGGTTGGGAAGGCCACCGCTTCTGGTTTGAGAAACTGGGTTAAGGCTAGGATGTAGGTGGATTGTTGAGACCAGAAGAGGCTCCTAGAGTTTACTTTGGGATGGGCAAATTTGAAAGGCCTGCGTGAAAATCAGGGAGGGCTCTTGGTGGACACTGGCATGTGAATGTAAATCTGGGGGTACTGTGACCTTTAAAGCAAGGCTCCAAAAGGCTGAAATGACCAAGGAACATTCACTGGCTGTTTCCTGGATCTTTCTTCTGAGTATCATTTTTGCACATTTTGCCACAGGATTACATCATTGTTTTCTTGAAAAATAACTTTTAAAAAGACCCTTGAAATAAACCTCAGCTTTTCCTATGCATGCTATCTGTGAAATATCTCAAGTCTGAAATGATGGAGCTAGCCAAGCTGGAGATATATTGTTAAAATTATTGAAATATCAACCTCTGTGTGGTGATACCTAAAAGTTGTTTTGAACCCCACCCTTTGAGTATGACCTCAAAATGAAAACGGATCCTAGGCATAGCTTTGCCCGTTGTCAGCAGCAGCTTCTTAATCTTGAACGTTGGATTTCTACTTGGTGAGATGGGAATCATAGCACTCCTTCACAGAGCTGTGAACTTCATAGAGATAACCATGAGTGATGGCTAATTTTGTCAACTTCCCTGGGTCGCCAAGTGTCTAGATATTTGTTATACGTGATTCTGGGCATGTGTGTGGTGTGATTTCCAGATGAGATTAGCATTTGAATTGGTGGGTGGAGTAAAGCAGATTTTCATCCCCAGTGTGGTAGTAGTAGTCACTCAGTCGTGTCTGACTCTTTGCGAGGGCAAAGAGGGCAGGAGCAAAGCAGAGGTGGGGGAGGGGTGGTGCAGAGCTCAGTGGGGTCCAGCCCATGGATCCCATGGGGATCCAGCCCCATGGACTGGATCATGCCAGGCTCCTCTGTCAATGGAATTCTCCAGGCAAGAATATTGGAATGAGTTGCCATGCCCTTCTCTAGGGGATCTTCCTGATCCAGGGATTGAACCCAGGTCTCCCTCATTGCAGGTGGATTCTTTATCATTTGAGCTACTGGGGAAGCCCCCGCAGTGTGGTGGGCCTCATCTAATCAGTTGAAGGCCTGAATAGAACAAAATGTGGAGGAAGAGAGAATGTACCCCTTTCTCTGCCTGGCTGCTTGAGCTTTGACATTGATCTCCTGCCTTCACACTGGAACCTGAATCCTCAGCCCTTCCACTTTTAGAAGCACACCTCCAGCTTTCCCGGGTCTCCAGCAGGCAGACAGCAGAACTGGGGACTTCTGAGCCTCTATAATCTTATGGGCCAATTCCCCATAATAAACCATATGTCTATCTCTATCTATCTATCTGCCATCTTTCTCTTGTGGGTTCTGTTTCTCTACAGAATCCTGACAAATATATGATGTAAAGGGCCTGATATAGGGCTTTCCACATGGATGACCATAATCTTTGTGTTCTGCAGTCTGATACACATCTTCTCCTCTGTAGGATGTGGAGGAGTCAGGGTCTCTGTTTAATTGGCCTTTGCATAAAACCAACAGAGGACAGCATTTGAGAATGCTGCTTGGAATGACACACAATGATAGTATCAATAAACTTAGAGCTGGATATTCCTTAAGATATGACTTTAAGCATTTTAGAATAGGTACATGCTCAGTGGCTCAGTCATGTCCCACTCTTGGTGACCCTATAGACTGTAACCTTCCTATAGACTGCCTATAGACTGTGAATCTCTCAGGGATTCACTTGGCAAGAGTACTGGAGTGGGTTCCTATTAATATAAATATTTCCTCCTCCAGGGGATCTTCCTAACCCAGGGATCGAACTCACGTTTCCTGCTTGGCAGGCAGATTCTTTACCACTAAGCCACCTGGGAAGCCCCCAGAATAGGTACAAAATTTGCCAAATCTTCTGCAGAAAATTGTGGCAAGGCTGCTCAGGTTGAGGATGCTGCTTTTAGGTACCAACGTCAACATTACCTTGGAGCTTGTCATAAACGCAGATTTTTAGGCCTTGAACTGAACTCTGCCATCTATGAACCCAGTCACCGGTCACACTAGGCTAATGGGCACTTGAAATGTGGCTCATGCCACAGAAGGGAAAAATAATATTTGAAACATTCTAGGTTAATTAAAATGTCCTATTAAGATGAATTTCACCTACTTCTTTTAACTTCAAAATATGTTGTCACCAGGAAATTTTAAATTACACATGTGACTCACGTGGTACTTCTACTGGACAGCACTGTATGCACACCTGCTGACTTAGAATCTTAATTTTAGCAAGCTGCCCAGGTGATCTTCAGCCATGAAAGTTTGAGGAGCACTGCTCTAAGCAAGGGGTCAGCAAACTACAGCTTGTGAGCCAAATCATGCCTACTGCTGGGTTTTTGAATAAAGTTTTATTGACTCATGACCAGACCCATCTGTTACATATTGTCTATGGCTATTCCCATGGCTCTTTCATGAAGAACTTAAGGCTTGAAAGTGAAGTCGCTCAGTTGTGTCTGACTCTTTGCGACTGCCTACCAGGCTCCTCTGTCCATGGGAAGAGTACTGTTTCCAGGCAAGAGTACTGGAGTGGGTTGCCATTTCCTTCTCCAGGGATCTTCCCAACCCAGGGATTGAACTCAGGTCTCCCGCATTGCAGGCAGACACTTAACCCTCTGAGCCACCAGGGAAGCAAGCAATAGAGTTTCTGATCCTGGGTCTGGGCCTTTAATCCTTCCGGTATCTGTGGCATGGTCTCCAACCCGCTCTTGTCAGGAAAGTCCCTTGCCAGGGGTGTCCCTGGTGCAAAGTACCCCTGGAAGCCTGCCTCTTTCCTGGAAGTCATAGAGCAAGCCAAAGATCCTTTGGCCATGTAATGGAAAAGATTAAAAGATGATTTAAGATAAAAATTTCCAGTCGTATTGGAAAGGCCCTTCAAGGCCACCTGCCCACTCTCTCATTTGGTGATGGGGGAACAAGGCCTCATGAGGGGGCGTGAGCTGTGGGCCACCCAGCTGCTGAAACCTCGGTGTTGTTTTTTTGGCACCAGGCTGTTTCCCTAGATCCTGGGTGTGGGGGCACCGCCCCAGGCGGGCCACAGAGGTGTGATATGAAAGCATAGCAGGGCTTTATCCTCAAGTACTGAGACTTGGTTTGGGTTTCGCACTGATTTCCTGTGCCAGTTTTAAATCATATTAAAGGAAGATATGAGATTTTTATGTTAATAAGTGGAAGGCACAGAGTTAGACAAAAAGGAAAAGATAAGACTGAGAATTATGGTTCTATTTTCCTGCTACTTACAGTGTGGTCCACAGATCAGCAGCAGGCTGAGGGCTGGAAAGAAATGCAGAAACTTAATGGTCCCTAGATCCCGCAGTTCAAAAACTATATTTAACCCACCATCTTGAGGAAGGGATAGGCACAGAGCATTTGAAATTTATCACTCTTTGGTTGTTCTTCAACTTTGGGACATCTTGAAATCACCAGGGGAGGTGTTAAAATTAAAATTCTGAAGCCAGGTCCCTGCTATAGAGCTTCTGATGTCATGGTCTGGGGCCAGGGCTGGGCATGGAGACTTTTAGGGCCCCTGTGTGGGGTGAGTGTGCAGTGGAGGGTGAGGACAACAGTCTACACTGGTCCTTTTCTTCCTGAATTTCACTACCCAAAACTTGTACTCTATACTGTCTGACTGGAGTCATCAAGGAATTTGTGCTTGATTCACATGGCTTGGAGCCCACTGTTGGTTTCCTTGCCCAACCAACAAGGTTCCCCTCCTACTAAGTGTGCGAGACCCGCCCTCTTTGGGTTCTCTGCACCTCTGGTGAAGCTTCTGAAAGGTGTGATGTGGAATGTGACTAACCCACCCAAGTGGGGAAGGGATGTCTCTGGCTCCAGCCATCAGGGCCAGCTGTGACACCCCTCTCTCTTCTCTCTGCTGCAGATGGTGGGGGCTTATGCCAGAGGAGCCTCCTGTCCCCTTGTGTCTGTGGGGGGACTGTGGTGGGCCAGGCCCTGGGGCTGGGGCCACTTGTATCTTCGCAGACATGATGACTCCAGCCCAAAGACTGGCCTTGCTGGGTGTGCAGTGATGCTACAGCTGGGCATGGGTGCCCCCACGTGACTGGCGTACTTCACACCTGTCTGGTTGAGGCCCTCAGGTCTGGGCAGATCCCAGGCTCTGTCCTCCCCTAGCTCTCCTGCCGACAATCCTGTGTCACTCAGGGAGGTCGGAGACCCTTCCGGTGTCCAGGCTTGTATCCTCACCTGTTTCCTACTGACTGCCCCTCCCTGCTGGGCCCTTGGGCTGCTACAGCATCAGGTGGTTCTTGCCTGGCTCCTCCCACAGTGGGAAGAACAGGGTAGCCTGGAGAATCAGATCCAGGACTTCTAGGTGCCCTGATGCTGTGGGTGGTGCAGAACCAAGGTTGCACCTTGGCTGGTATGCAGCTCTGCAGGGTGTCTACCAAACAGACTTTCTTTGACTGGATGCATTTTGAGATACTACAGTTTTAGGTGGTTGATTGTTCTTTCTCATCAGTACTTTACTGCGTGTATTTTTTTTTTTTTATAAGCATGTACTTTTAAGTAAAATAATAGCATTTTTTACAGCAGTGAAACCCAGTTAACTGCCTCCATCAGCTGTGTGGCTCCAACAAACAGCTTATGCAGTCCCTTCCATCTCTCTCATCACCCCCTGCTGCCTCAGTTTCTTCCTAGGGGACTCAGGAACCCCTTGCTGGGCCACTGTAAGGATTAGACAATGTACCTACAACTTGGAGCTTAATGCAGACGTGGGCAAAGCCTGGGTCAATGTTTGCAGACTTAAGACTAGGGAACAGCTGTTAGGGCAGGCTCATCCAGGCTGCCTCCCCGGGCCCTTTGCTGCTTTCACTCCAACTCCTGTCTGCTCTGTCTGGTTCTTGGGGCTACAGTGGGGATGAGGGAGGGAGGAAGAGGCATCACGAGGACAGAGGCTCCAGCAAAGGGTTGGAACGACAGGGAGGGGGCAGCTGGGTGTGTGGGGCGGACAGGAGTGGAAGAAGACAAAGGCAACAGGTTGAGAAGAGTAAAGAGAGCTGGATGCCCTCTGTGTGGCTGGAGAAGCACAGGTAGGACCTGAGTCATTCTAGAGTCCCTCTTGGTTGCCATGGCAACAGCACACTCCTGGGCCATGGAAAAAGACTGATTCCCTCAAGCTATGGTTCAGGCAGCACCTGCTGAGTGAAAGCAGAGATTTTTATATTCAATGTAAGATGGAAACTTCTAGAAGAGGAAGCACCTTGGATAGAACATGAATGTGGGTAGCAGAAGCTTCAGTGGGTGGGTGTGCAGCAGCAAGAGAGAGGGCTGGCACTCTTTTTTTTTCCTTGGAAGATCTAACTCATTCCTTTAAGACAGGTTCTTGTGAACTGGAAACAACAGTGCTTGCAGTCACAAGGATAGGTTGTATTTCCTTGGAAGGAAAGGAGAATGTTCCGAATGCTGATGCTTTTGTTCCAGCCTAACGAAAGGGTGGTGAGACATCACTTCCCTGAAGCAGAGCTGATCGAAACTTGCCTGGGGCACAGTGCCCCTGGGAGCCCCCGGCCCAGCCCAGTGCAGTTCTTCCTTGTCCACTGCTGGCTGGAGCCTATCTTGGTGCCTGAAGGCTTGTCGCCTGCTTCTTCATGTTGCTCCGGCATCTTCAGACAAAGTCCTTCCACACTTCCCATCTCTCTGAAGCCATCTTCAGCCGCATCTCTTCTTGCCTCCAGATAGAGAGCTCTCTGCTTTTCAGGGCACATGTGATTAGACTGGGCCTGCCTGGATAACCCAGGACAATCTCTTATCTGATCTAATCTCTTTTAAAATCTATAACCATAGTCACCTCTACAGGGTCCCTGTCACCAGTGTGACATATTCCCAGACATCTACGGGAGCCTTCTGCTCCCCACCCACCTCCTCCATCTGCTGGTCTGAGAGGCAGCCGCACAGGCTATGGCCTCTGCAGTGGAATTTCCTACATCACCCACCACGACCCTGCCGTCAGTCTTGTAAATTGCAGCTTCTATTAGAAGGAGGAAGGGCACTGAGCTTTCTCTCAAGATACAGTTGAGGGAATGTAACAAGCAAAAATGTGTTTTGATTTTTACTTTCCCTAAAATACAAATATAATGGATGGATTTTCGATGAGCAAATTATGAAAACCATGGCTGGGTTCCTAGCATGTCTCATCTCTTTAGAGCCTGAGCTATTTTGAAATGTCAGGTTTGCTTCTTTAAAAAGAGACTAAAATTCAGTGCAAGGCGGCTCTGCATCTAAAAGAACAAACACGTGGACAATGTGCATTAGAGGGATGAAAAATTCCTGTCCTGGGGGACCATTCTGGTTCGCGTTGATTTCGTAATGATAAAATTCATTTAAAAGGCAGAAACCCACAAACTCAAATGCGGTCAAACTGTTGCCGGAAGTAGAGGTGACGTCCAAGGTGAAGGAAACAGAAGTCTGTGGTTTGGTAGTTGGTTTCATGATGAGTTATGTATTTCTCCAGAAAAGCTCTGCGATCAGTTACAGTTTGCTATTGGGCAGCTTCAGGAACTAATTCAGCCGTGGTTTCATGTCTGATTTTGGTGGTGCTCTGTCTTTCTGTTCCATCCTCACGGTCACAGTCCAGCAATTTCTGGAGGGATGAGGGGAGCAGATCCCAGTTATCTATTGCTGTGTAACAATGCCCCCGCTTCCAACTTGGTGACTTAAAACCACCATTATTTTAAACCAGTTCTGAGAGTTGCCCAGGGCGAGCTGGAGGAGGAGTGGGGAGCAGGGTCTCCCTGCTGCTTCCCTTGGGACCCCATGCTAGCAGTTCATGGTCAAATCACTCGGCCAATCACATTACTGGGACATATAGTCTTCTCTTTCTCCTTGTGGCTTCAGGGCCCTTCTGTGGGGTCTCTCCAGTGGGTAGATGGATTTCTTAAATCAAGCTTTGGCAAATTCTCTGTTGAGGGTAAGGTAGTAAATGTTTTAGGCCTTGTGGCCATATGTCTTCTATCACCAGTACTCTGTAGCAGAAGCAGCTACAGACAATGCATAAATGAACAGGCGTAGTTTGTTACAATAAAACTTCATTTACAAAAACAGATGGG
The DNA here is from genome assembly GCF_019320065.1 of Cervus canadensis. Lineage (NCBI taxonomy): Eukaryota > Metazoa > Chordata > Mammalia > Artiodactyla > Cervidae > Cervus > Cervus canadensis. Next base: position 19,755,666 of record NC_057415.1, read on the forward strand.
GAGGGCGGTTTTAGTCGGGGCCATAGTTCGCTGCCTGCTTTCTTACGTGGTCACCCGGGACTCCTGAAAACACAAAAGAAGACACCAATGGGCCTGATTAGGCTTGGGCCCTGCTCTGAAACAGCTTGCCTAGATGTGGAGGTACTACAGAGGTGAGGAGGGTAGGGTTCCTGGGCATCCCTAGGAGGCACACTCTCACAGGGGAAGGGAGATACAAGGGTCCACCATGGTGACTGATTATAAAGAAACAGTGGTATGTGCAGTCCTCATATTTAAACCAAGGAACAGAATTCACCTTTTGAATGAACATTTCCCGGGCCCGTGGTGCGTGTTGCTTACTGTGAGCTACTAGAATGAAAACTCCAGGGCTGATGATTCTCTGGTAAGTGCTACACCACTAAGATAAAGGAAAGAACCTTAGGTCACCTGGTTTTGTGGTGAGAATGCTGTCATCCCTTCCCCTTCCTCTAGCTGATTACCTTGTACTTGGATACAGGAAATAGAAACACTAGGTGACAGTTATGTTCAGAGGTTGCAGCCATCCAGGCCATCCTGACAATCTCATTTTGTTGGGGTCCAGATGGACCTCACCTGTGTTCTGCCTCCTCCTGTTTTGCCTCTGTTACTCAGGTGCCACGAGCTAGCGTGTGAATTACAGGGGGTCTGCAGCGCAGCTCTTAAGAGTGCTGAGGGTCTCCAGGCTCATGGGGTATACCAGTCATTGGAGGTTGGGGAGGGAAGCCCCTGACTCTCGCCCACACTGTTTCATAAGAGTCACATAGTCTGCTTCCAGCTGTCCCTCCACCGCAGAGCTGTCAATACACTTGGTTTTATAACATATGAATTATATAGCAGCGTTTGGATAAATGTCTAACTGCTCCTCACTGCCCTGAACACAGCCTCTGTCTGAGGTTGGTGGTCCAGGCCCTCTGTATCCCCACTTCACCCACCCTTCCATCCTCCCGGTGCACATTGTCGCTGCCCTGGACTCTTCAGCACTTCCCAAGCAGCCCTGGACCCTCCTGCCTTTCCACATTTACTTCAAGTCTCAGTCACTTCATGCATTTGAAGATGATTCTCCAAATCCCAACCTAAATGCCCCTTCTTCCAGGAAGTCCTCCCTAGTAGAATCAAATGTTCCTTCCTGAAAGAACCCCAGCACAAAGAAGAAAGAAAGAGAGAAAGAAAAAGAGGAAAAGTAGATCCTAGATATTTTACTGAAACATATCCTGGATGCTCCATGAGTACGTTCACACAAAAACTTATTTGAACCCATTTACCTTCACGGAATGCAAGAAAGCATAACCAAAAATCCTAAAGTAATCATTTCTGAAGCTTAATGATTCATCTCTTGCCTGGTGAGCAATTTTGTGCCTAGCAGGAGAGTTTCTGAAGTGGGTTGTCACTGATGATCAAGGATCCGAATTCCATGCTGCTCTTTAATTTCCCCAAACTTTCTTATAGATCATCATTAAGCTTTTTTTAAAACAAACAAACAAACCAGAAAGGCAGATGGATCTCTTTTGTCTGGCAAAGGAGCCATTTTGCCTTCCTTGTAGCTATAAAATACAGTTAAGAAGGCCCCTTGGCCTGGGGTTAGGGAGTACATAAGCTCCTGTTTTTCTTTTATATGTAGAGGTTTGGGCAGATGGCTGCCCCTCATGCTGTGAGTCAGGTAGAAGCAGAGATGGGAGTCAGGCTCTAGTGGAAGGGAGAGTCCCTGCTGCCTAGTGTTTGGAGTGAGGACCAGCTCTTGCGGTGACAGGGGAGGGGGCTTCCCACACTCATGGGACACTGGTAAACATGATATAGTATGGCTTGGTGATCTCAGGTAAAACAACAGCGCAAAGGGGTCCTGAGACCTAGGGGTCTAGGGGTCAGCCTGGACCCACATCCTTCCCCAGATTGCCCTCCCACTCCACTGGCATACCCTGCATTCGCTGCATCTCCCATCTCTGTGCCTACTTGACTCAGCCAGAGGACTCGCATGCTTCTTCAGATTTACCCAAGTGGAAGGATGGTGTCCACAGGAGAGCTTCAGGTTGGGGACAAACTTTACTGATGCTCTGAGGACCTATCACAGTTGTTTTTTTTCAAAGTGTGGATTGGAATCCATGAATGGGCCATGAAATTCATTTGTGGACTGTGATTGGTTTTTTAAAAATTGGGCAAGTGAACCAAATAATATTTTTCCCAAAGAATATATACAAATGGCCAAGAAGTACATGACAAAATACTCAACATCACAAGTCATTAGGGAAATGCAAATCAAAACCACAACGAGATAACACCTCATGCTTATTAGAACAACCATCATGAGCAAGACAACGATAACAAATATTGGTAAGGATGTGGGGAAAAGGAAACCTTTGTGCACTGTTGGTGGGTTTGTAAATCGGTGCAGCCACTATGGAAAACAGAGAGTCATTGAAAAATTAAAAATAGAACTATTATATGGTCCAGCAATTGCACTTCTGAGAATATATCCAAAGGAAACAAAAACACTAACTTAAGATATCTGCACTCCTATGTTCATAGCATCATTATGTACAAAGGCCAAGACATTGAAACATCCTAAATATCCACTGGTGGATGAGTGGGTAAAGGCATTATGGTATATATATACACATAAAACACACAGTGAAGTATTAGTCATAAAAAAGGAAGTCCTGCCCTATGCTACAACATGGATAGACCTTGATGGCATTATGCTAAGTGAAATAAGTCAGACAGAGAAAGACAGATATTATATGATCTCACTTATGTATGGATCTAAAAGTAAAAAACCCCCAAAACCCAAACTCAGAAAAAGAGATCAGATTTGTGGTTAGCAGAGGCAGGTGTTGGGGGAGGGGGAATTGAAGCAAGGTGGTAGAAGGTAGAGATTTCTAGTTATAAGATAAGTAAGTATTAGGGATGTAATGTACAACATAGTGGATATAGCTAATGCTGCTGTATGCTATATAGGGAAGTTAAGGAGTCAGTCCTGAGAGTTCTCATCACAAGGCAAAACATTTTTTTTCCTTTTTCTTGTATCTTTGTGAGGTGAGGGAGGCTAGATAAACTTATTATAGCAACCATTTCACAACATATGCAAGTCAAAACATTACATTGTATCTCTTACACTTCCACAGTGATGTAGGTCAATTATATCTCAATGAAACGGGGTGGGGGGAGGGCGAATGAAGCAAATTCAAAAAATAGACTGCCTAATGGTAAGATATTTGTCTTAACATTTTTCACTTTCTCCATCATTATCCCTATTTTATGATATCAAAATATCTGTCTGGAAAGGAGGTAATCTTAGACTTGTGTACCTTGAGATGCTTGCTTTTCTCACTTTCTCTGATATCTCTTCTCTTTTGGGTTCCCTCCCCTCTAGTTCTTAGAATGGGTAAACTTGGACTTCTGACTCTCTCCTTTCATGCTGTGCTCAGGGCTCCTTCTAGAGCTGTCACACTGGCCTCCTTTCTTCCAGTTTCATCCCCCAGCAACACTGCAGAATGCCTCAAGGCAACTATATTTCAAAAAAAGAGTTTTAAAAAAAAGTAAATGGTCATGATATCTGCTGCTTACTTGCAAATGACTTGGTAAACACACACACCCCTCATATCATGCCGACAAAAACAGATCCAGGCAAATGCAAGCTGGTGTTGAATCTTTGGGTATGATTTTTCCACTTTTCTCTCTGAAATTGTAAAATAATGCAACATTGAAGGAAAAATAAAATGCAAACTAAACCTGCTGCTCCCGGAACTGAAAACCTCCAGAGAGAGACTTTGAGGTTGTGATGCCTTAGGGCTGGCCCTGCTGATGGCCTCACCTTTCTGCCCCTCCGGTCTGCAATGCTCTGCCCCTCCCCTGGGCCTGAAATCACACGGCTGCTATTTCTGCCAGGTCTTTGCCTGCACCGTTTTCTCTGCCTCGAGTGCCCATCTTCAATCATACCCCCAACTGGGTCAGGTACCGTCACATTGACCTCCAAAGAGTTTGCTTCTCAGAAAAGGTTAGACATTTGGTTCCATAGACTGGAAACTTTGGGGAGGTCTATACTATGTCCCCAGTGCCCAGCACATGTGTGGGCTAGAGCAGGTGCTCAGCGTGCTTGCAGCAGGAGTGAAACGCTGCTTTGCACTTGGCTGTGGTCTGGGGAAATACATGACCAGACTCAAGAATCTGCTTTCCTGGGTATTCTGAAAAGTTGGGCTGGCTCTGTGATAGCAGTGAGGTGCTGCCAAGGCCTCTGGAGCTGGGAGAGATAAGCAGCCAGAATCTTCTGGAAGTGATTTAGGGCCCCAGTCTTCCCCTGAGTTGGGTAAAACAAGTCTGGACTGGGAAGAGAGACAGAAAAGCTTTCAGATACCTCTCACCATTCTGAGTTTGAGGGGTGGGGACCGCCTTAAGGCTTGATATGACTATGGGGCTTTATTTGTGTTGCTGAGTAAAAGACAGTTTTTATGTGGTGTGTCAACAAGGGAAAACTTGAAAACTTTATTTTTATTGGCAAGTAAGTAGGACTGCACTGGAGCTGAAGGACATGTCTGTGCAGAGATGGATAGATGGAAGATGGGTGGATGGATGAGTGGATATACGGAGATCTAGATACAGCTGTGTATATTAATACTGGATATTTTGGTTCCTATAAAATGAGAGAGAATGTCTTACCTACTGACTTGTGTCCTAGCCCTTCAAATGTCCGAGGGCCTGAAAATCAACTCTAAATTTTTTGCCAGAAATATTCACCCTGCAGCAGACTCAGGGTTCAGCCTGCTGAGTCTCACCCTGGAGGCAAGTGCCCAAGCTTAGTTTCCCAAAGATAATTATTTTGTTAGGATTCCATTTCATGATGGAATAAGCGCAGGCATATTACAAGAGCTCCCCTTTAGGTGTTTAGATAGTTCAAGGATGTAGTCATTGTATTGAGACTATGTTTACTGTTGGTTTGGTTTCTGAAATGTGAGTGGTTAGGTTTGTGGGGCTGAAAGTTAGGGATCCTAGGATATCTTAGCTCACCACCTGTGGCTTATACAAGTACACTGATAAATAACTGATGGGAAATTTTCAGCTATAGGCCCAGGATTAAAGAAGTGAGTCTGATTCCACGGTCTCCTTCGTGGTGTGGGATGGAGCCTGGAAACAGGAGGCCGTGGACTGGAAGAGAAGAGGATGGTTCAGAAGGAAAGGATGATGTGAATGTCCAAGGAGCCAGGGTTTCAGGCAGGAAGCAGGAGAAATGGTCTGGAGGATATGTAGGTAGTTTTCTATGTCAGTTGGCTAAAGTACCAGCTCCTCAATTAATCTAGTTGCAGCTGTGGAGGTATTGGGTAGCTGTAACTAATGTCAACTGTCAGTTGATTTTAAAAAAGATTGTCCTTGATAGTGTGGATGGGCCTCATCCAGTCCATTGAAATGGGCCTTAAAAATTGAGATTTCCCAAAGAAGAAGAAATTATGTTTCATGATTGTAGTTTCATCTCCAGACTGAGTTTCCAGCCTCTCGCCTGCCTTACAGATTGAAGACTTGCCAGCCCCCACAAGCCTGTGAACTAATTCCTTGAAATAAATCTCTTTACATGCACATATATATAAATCTCTCTCTATATATATATGTATATATGGCTCTATATATCTGTGGTGGTGGTGGTGGTTTAGTTGCCAAGTTGTATCTGACTCCTCTTGTGATTCCATGGACTGTGGCCCACCAGACTCTTCTGTCATGGGATTTCCCAGGAAGAATACTGGAGTGGGTTGCCATTTCCTTCTCCAGGGGATTTTCCTGACCCAGGAATTGTTCCTATGTCTCAAGTCTGCATTGGCAGATGGATTCTTTACCACTAGTGCCGCCTGGAAAGCCCCATATATATCTACAGATAGCTATAAATGATATAGAAATAGATCCAGACATAAATGCAGATATAGATCCCCCTTTTACTTTGCTGCTGGGAAGCATCCACACTGATTGGAGGGAGAATGAGGATCAAAGAGGAAGTGGTACCCAGGACACACTAAAGAATGGTCTGAATTTGAGAGGTCCGCAGAGAAAACAGGCTCTTCCCCTGAACAGCCATACCCTTTCTTGGCCCCAACCCTTCACACCTGTCTTCTCTCTGCAATTTGCCTACACTTCACCCCGTGATCAGCCAGTGAGCTCTTTCTACATTACAGTGCCATGCTCCAGAGTGGAGAGATTTCAGTTAAAAGGCACAGTGCAGTGTCCTGTCCCTGTTGCCCCGACCTCTTAGCTTGCTTATTGAGACCCAGTTTAAGTGCTGGTTCCCAGGAGACTTTTCCTCATCTCTCGACTGCCACGCTCCTTCTGTGGCAGCCCAGCCCCTTGCCTGTCCTGTTCTGGCACCCATTACCATGTATTACAGTTGGTGGTTCGTGTGTCTCCCTCATCCTCAGCTCCCCTGAGTTTAGAACTTCCTCTAGACATTTCCTGACTGATTCCACAACGCCATCCCATTCTCTCTAGCACACTTCTATGCCAGTGACTGCAACATCTACTGACTCCCTTTGAATAAAGGAGTACATTTTCCGTCACAGACTATAAACATTTAAAAAGTAGAAATCGATCTCACTTGTTGAGCCAGTCAAATATGCTTTTTATGCTACAGTGACAAGTAGCCCCAAGGTTCTTAGCCACTTCCGGTGGCTCATGCCGTATATCCATCATGGGTTAACAGGGGACTTTGTTCATTGTGATAGTCACTCAGTCATTTTAGGCTGATGCGACAGCTACTGCTTCAGTGCGGCTGTCACCAGGGAGAGGTCAGGAAGGATCAGGAAGCGCCATCCTAGCATGTGCTCAGGGTGAGAGCTGAGGATACTTGATGACTGGCTTTCATCCCTTCCTACTTGGTTTGATCCTAGGGGCTAGTGTAGTACCTGCTATTCCTAACTAAACTAATCCATGAGCATCTCAAAAGCAGGAACTGAAATGACTCATCTGCGTGGCTCAGAACATCTAGCAAAATGTCACTTCATAAACTCTCCATCAATTGTTAACTAACTGAATGGTAACAAGGACTTACGAACCTCTTGGCTACACCAGGGGTTTCTGAGATGTAAGTGACTGTTGAAGGTCTGTACTGTGAGCGAGCCTAATTTTCTTCGGTGTTTTCAGAGCACGGTGAAGTGGAGAGGGTTGGAGCTTTGCATCACACGTCTACTCTTTCTACCTGGGGGCTGTTGCTCACCGCTTAGCTGCTTGAACTTCAGTCATCAACCATAAGGAGGGGTGTTCCCAACACGCCACTTCTGCGCTGGTCACTGATGGGCTGGAGCCTGTCCTGAAGCCACTACTACTGCTCAGGGGCCCAGGGATGCACGCTCCAGCAACTGCCATCCAAAGCTCCCCAGTGCTGTGGACTGCGGCCGCCTGTAGTTACAGCTGGAGTTGTGCTTCTGCGCGTGCTGCTGTGAGACGCTGTCTGAGTTTTCCGAGGTGGCCAGAACAAAGTACCATATATGCGGCAACTTAAAACCACAGACATTTCTTCTCCCACAGTTCTGGAGACCAGAAGTCAGAAATCAAGGTGTCAGCAGGGCCGTGCACGCTCTGAAGGCACAGGGAAGGGAAGGGTCCTTCCTTGCCTCTTCGTTTGTGATTGCTGCTGGCGATCCTTGGCATTCCTTGGCGTCACCCCAGTCTCTGTCTTCACAGTTAATGGGGTCTCCTTGTAGTTCTGGGTCCAAATTTCTCTTTTCACATAAAGACACTGATCCTAGTGGGTTTAGGGCCAACCCTAGTCGAGCATGACCTTGTCTTAACTTGAATATATCTAAAGGCCCTCTTGCCAAGTAAGGGCATATACACAGGTTCTGGCTGGACATTAATTTTGAAGGGGACACTCTTCAACCCAAATAAAGGTTTTTTTCAGGAGCAAAACAAAAGGGCCTTTTGCTTCCCCTTTCCTTGCTCAGTTCTGTTCAGTTCAGTCGCTCAGTCATGTCCGACTCTTTGCGACCCCATGAACCGCAGCACGCCAGGCCTCCCTATCCATCACCAACTCCTGGAGTTCACCCAACCCCATGTCCATCGAGTCGGTGATGACATCCAACCATCTCATCCTCTGTCATCCCCTTCTCCTCCTGCCCTCAATCTTTCCCAGCATCAGGGTCTTTTCCAATGAGTCAGCTCTTTGCGTCAGGTGGCCAAAGTATTGGAGTTTCAGCTTCAACATCAGTCCTTCCAATGAACACCTAGGACTTATCTCCTTCAGGATGGAATGCTTGGATCTCCTTGCAGTCCAAGGGACTCACGAGAGTCTTCTCCAACACCGCAGTTCAAAAGCATCAATTCTTCTGTGCTCAGCTTTCTTTATAATCGAACTCTCACATCCATACATGACCCCTGGAAAAACCATAGCCTTGACTAGACGGACCTTTGTTGACAAAGTAATGTCTCTGTTTTTTAATGGCTGCAGTCACCATCCACAGTGATTTTGGAGCCCAGAAAAATAAAGTCAGCCACTGTTTCCCCATCTATTTGCCATGAAGTGATGGGACCGGATGCCATGATCTTAGTTTTCTGAATGTTGAGCTTTAAGTCAACTTTTTCACTCTCCTCTTTCACTTTCATCAAGAGGCTCTTTAGTTCTTCTTCACTTTCTGCCATAAGGGTGGTGTCATCTGCATATCTGAGGTTATTGATATTTCTCCCGGCAATCTTGATTCCAGCTTGTGCTTCTTCCAGCCCAGCGTTTCTCATGATGTACTCTGCATATAAGTTAAATAAGCAGGGTGACAATATACAGCCTTGACATACTCCTTTTCCTATTTGGAACCAGTCTGTTGTTCCATGTCCAGTTCTAACTGTTGCTTTCTGATCTGCATACAGGTTTCTCAAGAGGCAGGTCAGGTTGTCTGATATCCCCATCTCTTTCAGAATTTTCCACAGTTTATTGTGATCCACACAGTTAAAGGCTTTCCTTGTGATCTCCCACAAATGGTTCATCAGGAGGCCAGCTGGCAGGGTGTCAGGACAGGTCATCTGCAGACTTACTCCCATTAGCTACAGAGAAGAGCAGAGGAGGATGGAAGGGACTGAAAGTCAACTGGTAAGTTCTTGGCCTGGGTGATGCCAGGAACAGAGACCGTGATCACTAGCTTAGCTCCATGTCTAAGGTATCAGAAGAAAGCCCATTTGCAGTGTGAGAGCATTTTCTCAGCATCATGCAAGGCAACTTCCAGGTGTACCTAATAAGAGGCTCAGTGTGTTACCTGAATAAGAGTGCTGAATTGTTCCATAAGCACTTGGCATGTATCCTCTCCTTTGCCCTTCACACATGTCAGCATGTATATATCTTCTCAAAACTGTTGGTCCACGGTCCTGTCTGTGGCTCTGTGGACACATTGCAGAACAGGGCCTCAATTCAGTGCCTGCTGGCTTCCTGATCTATCTGAGTAACGACCATGCTGAGAAACTTCTCCCATTGTCAACTAAGCTCTGCTTCTTTTCTACAAGCTCCCTAGTGTCTGGAATAAACCAAGATCTGAAAATTGTAGAGGAGTGATACAAGAGCAAACACTGCATACTTACACTATAGAGGAATCAAAATGAAAGCTGACCCTAAGAGTCTTGACTGTGGCATTGTATCTGTTACTTTTCTGTCATGTAAATAATCAATACTTATTTAAAAAACTAACATATATAAAAACAGAAATGAAAATTAAAGCCATGCTTAAGATAATGATGCCTCCCTCCTATCGTGAGGTGATTTTTCACCACTTGGTAATTTTTACATAAAAAAATAAGCAAACATATAGAAACAAAACTGCCCCTTGGGAAAAATAGCTGGGATCTGCTGACAGTTAATGAAGAGCAACAAAGAGATCCAACGGGAAAAGTGTTAGAGGGGTCCAGAAATGGTCTTTGGAAAAAATAATATAAACTTTAAATATAAATTTTATGAATAATTTTAGAACTTCAAAGATATGGCAATGAACCAGGACTCTTTAAGCAAACAGTAAATGATTTACTTATCCAGATTCACTTAGGAATGAAATTAATTATCTTAAAGGAAATTGGAATTCAAAAAGAACTTCTGAGCCACCAAATCAGTGTCACTGAAATGCATAGTCTGAAGTCTGTGCATTTTGTTTTGCTTTCTTTTTTATTTATTTTTTATTTTTATATCAATATTTTAAAATTGAAATACAGTTAATTTATGATGTTGTGTTAGTTTCAAGTGTATAGCAAAGTGATTCATATATGTGTGTATATGTTCTTTTCAAATTATTTTCCATTATAGGTTATTATATGATATTGAGTATAGTTCACTGCTCTATAGTTCCTTCTTCTTTACCTATCTTATTTATAGTAATGTGTATATATTAATCCCAAATTCCTAATTTATGCCTCTTCCCCCCATCCACTTTGGAAACCATAAGTTTTTTTCTGTGTCTGTGAGTCTACTTCTGTTTTGTAAATATTCATTTGTATCTTTTTTTAGATTCCACTTATAAGTGATATCATATGATATTTGTCTTTCTGTGTCTGTCTGACTTCACATAATATGATAATCTCTAGGTCCATCCGTGTTCTGGCAAATGACATTGTTTTGTTCTTTTCTATGGCTAAGTAATAGCCCATTGTGTATGTGTGTGTGTGTGTGTGTGTGAATAGACACCACATCTTTTTTATCTATTCATTGTGTATTTCATTTTTCAATTGGAGGAGATGCCCTTCTGATCCTCATTTCCAGAGTTGGTTTTGGCTAATTTTCTGCATGTTTCTAACAAGGTTTTTGTAAGAATCCTATAGTTAGAAGTCAAAAGTGCAGCAAAAGCACCACTTGCAGCTCCAGACCCCCTTGGCCATACTATGAACAAGGCACTGAGGGAAACCAGATAAAGACAAGATAAAATCCCTATGAAAACATTAAGATCATTTTTCAGAAAAATAGAACAAAAATTTCTGAAAGTTACACAGACCCACAAAAAGCCCATAATAGTGAGTGAAATCAATCCTGAGAAAAAGTAACAAACCTGGAGGTATCACACTCCCTGACTTCAAACTATATTACAAAGCTATAGTAATCAAAATAGCATGGAGTTGGCAGAAACACACATTCATAAGTCAGTGGAACAGACTATGAACCTAGAAATAAACCATGCATATGTGGACAAAGGACCGAACAATATAAAACTGTGAAAGGATAGTCTCAATAAATGTTGGGAAAACTAGACAGCCATGTTTAAAAAAGTCAAAATAGACTGCTAACTCACACCATACACAAAAATCAACTAAAATTTTACATTAAAAGCTTGAAAGTAAGGCCTGAAACCGTAAAACTTCTAGAAGAAAGCATAAGCAGTACATTCTTTGACTTTGATCTCAACAGTATTTTTCAGGATATGTGCCCTCAGGCAAGGGAAACAAAAGCAAAAACAAACAAATGGAACTATATCGAACTAAAAAGCTTCTGCATAGCAAAGGAAACCATCAACAGAATGAAAAGTCAACCTAGCAAATGGAAGAGTGTATTTGCAAATGATACATCCAATAAAGGGTTAGTAACTAAAATATATAAAAACTCATACAATTCAACAACAAATAAACAACTTGATTAAAAAATGGGCAGAATAGGTGAATAGACATTTTTCTAAAGAAGATGTACATATAAACAAGCCCACGAGAAAGATGTCCAAGAACACCAATTGTTAGAAAAATGAAAACTTGGCTGAGATATCACCTTACACATGTTAGAATGACTATTATCAAAAAGTCAAGAAATACCAAGTTCTGATGAGGATGTGGAAGAAAAGGGTCCCCTCATATATTGTTGGCAGGAATATAAATTGGTGTAACGACTCTGGAAAAAGTATGAAGTTTCCTCAAAAAATTAAGAATAAACTACCTATGATTCTGTGTCTCTTTTCTGAGTATTTATCCAAAAAATATGAAAACACTAATCTGAAAAGATATATGCACCCATATTCCCTGTGGCAATTACAACAGCCAAGTTGTGAAAACAATTTAAGTGCCATCAATGAATGAATGGATACAAAAAGATGTGAGAAAGACAGATAGATATTGTAGATAATATATTATAATATATATTATACATACATTACATTACCACTGTATGACACAGTTAAGTTCATTTGTATTAACTTTTAAAATATGATATAATTTTATTTTTATTTATTTATTTTTTTTTCTGTTTATTTTTTTTTATTAGTTGGAGGCTAATTACTTCACAACATTTCAGTGGGTTTTGTCATACATTGATATGAATCAGCCATAGATTTACATGTATTCCCCATCCCGATCCCCCCTCCCACCTCCCTCTCCACCCGATTCCTCTGGGTCTTCCCAGTGCACCAGGCCCGAGCACTTGTCTCATGCATCCCACCTGGGCTGGTGATCTGTTTCACCATAGATAGTATACATGCTGTTCTTTTGAAACATCCCACCCTCACCTTCTCCCACAGAGTTCAAAAGTCTGTTCTGTACTTCTGTGTCTCTTTTTCTGTTTTGCATATAGGGTTATCGTTACCATCTTTCTAAATTCCATATATATGTGTTAGTATGCTGTAATGTTCTTTATCTTTCTGGCTTACTTCACTCTGTATAATGGGCTCCAGTTTCATCCATCTCATTAGGACTGATTCAAATGAATTCTTTTTAACGGCTGAGTAATATTCCATGGTGTATATGTACCACAGCTTCCTTATCCATTCATCTGCTGATGGGCATCTAGGTTGCTTCCATGTCCTGGCTATTATAAACAGTGCTGCGATGAACATTGGGGTGCACGTGTCTCTTTCAGATCTGGTTTCCTCAGTGTGTATGCCCAGAAGTGGGATTGCTGGGTCATATGGCAGTTCTATTTCCAGTTTTTTAAGGAATCTCCACACTGTTCTCCATAGTGGCTGTACTAGTTTGCATTCCCACCAACAGTGTAAGAGGGTTTCCTTTTCTCCACACCCTCTCCAGCATTTATTGCTTGTAGACTTTTGGATAGCAGCCATCCTGACTGGTGTGTAATGGTACCTCATTGTGGTTTTGATTTGCATTTCTCTAATAATGAGTGATGTTGAGCATCTTTTCATGTGTTTGTTAGCCATCTGTATGTCTTCCTTGGAGAAATGTCTGTTTAGTTCTTTGGCCCACTTTTTGATTGGGTCATTTATTTTTCTGGAATTGAGCTGCAGGAGTTGCTTGTATATTTTTGAGATTAATCCTTTGTCTGTTTCTTCATTTGCTATTATTTTCTCCCAATCTGAGGGCTGTCTTTTCACCTTACTATAGTTTCCTTTGTAGTGCAAAAGCTTTTACGTTTCATTAGGTCCCATTTGTTTAGTTTTGCTTTTATTTCCAATATTCTGGGAGGTGGGTCATAGAGGATCTTGCTGTGGTTTATGTCAGAGAGTGTTTTGCCTATGTTCTCCTCTAGGAGTTTTATAGTTTCTGGTCTTACATTTAGATCTTTAATCCATTTTGAGTTTATTTTTGTGTATGGTGTTAGAAACTGTTCTAGTTTCATTCTTTTACAAGTGGTTGACCAGTTTTCCCAGCACCACTTGTTAAAGAGGTTGTCTTTTTTCCATTGTATATACTTGCCTCCTTTGTCAAAGATAAGGTGTCCATAGGTTCGTGGATTTATCTCTGGGCTTTCTATTCTGTTCCATTGATCTATATTTCTGTCTTTGTGCCAGTACCATACTGTCTTGATGACTGTGGCTTTGTAGTAGAGTCTGAAGTCAGGCAGGTTGATTCCTCCAGTCCCATTCTTCTTTCTCAAGATTACTTTGGCTATTCGAGGTTTTTTGTATTTCCATACAAATTGTGAAATTATTTGTTCTAGTTCTGTGAAAAATACCGTTGGTAGCTTGATAGGGATTGCATTGAATCTATAGTTTGCTTTGGGTAGAATAGCCATTTTGACAATATTGAGTCTTCCAATCCATGAGCATGGTATGTTTCTCCATCTGTTTGTGTCCTCTTTGATTTCTTTCATCAGTGTTTTATAGTTTTCTATGTATAGGTCTTTTGTTTCTTTAGGTAGATATACTCCTAAGTATTTTATTCTTTTTGTTGCAATGGTGAATGGTATTGTTTCCTTAATTTCTCTTTCTGTTTTTTCATTGTTGGTATATAGGAATGCAAGGGATTTTTGTGTGTTAATTTTATATCCTGCAACTTTACTATATTCATTTGAAGAGCGCCAACCAATTATTTTGTAGAATGTCCCTCAGTTTGGATTTGTTGGTCATTTCTTATGATTGGATAGAAAGATGATATCTTGTCTTTCTCTGGGCAGCATGTCAGGCATATATAATGTCGCTATGTGTTGTTATTGGTGGTGTTAACCTTGGTCATTTGGTTGAGGATGTGTCTCAGCCTTGATGGCTTAGGCTGTCCAATGGAAATAAGTAAACTACATAGGTAATTTTAAATGTTCATATATATGCAAATAATATCTAAAATTCAATTTAAATATGTAAATATTTTAATAGAAAAATATACAAAAAGCCAGTGAAATTGATTCTTTTGTTGCAATAAAATAAGCATAACATAAAATGTGCCATTTTAGTCCTTTTTTAAAGTGTATAGCTCTATGGCATTAAATGCATTCATACTGTTGCAACCAACACCACCATCATTCTGTAGGACTTCTTTCATCTTCCCCAGCTGAAACTCTGTACCTCACTCATCTCTTTAACTGCTAACCTCTATTCTACTTTCTGTCTCTATGAATTTGACTACTTTAGCTGCTTCATCTAAGTGGAATAATATAGTATTTATCCTTCTGCTTCTGGCTTCTTTCATTAACATATTGTCCTCAAGGTACATCCAGGTGGGGAGCATGTGCCAGAATGTCCATCTTTTTTAGACAGATTAATATTCCATTGTCTGGATATTCTATATTTTCTTCATCCATTCATCCCTTGATGTGAAATTGATTTTAATAATACATTTTATTAAACCCCATGTATCCTGAGAAACCTGAATGCAGGTCAAGAAGAAACAGAACTGGACATGGAATAACTGACTGGTTCAAAATTGGGAAAGGAATATGTCAAGGCTATATGTTGTCACCCTGCTTATTTAACGTATATGCAGAGTACATCATGTGAAATGCCAGGCTAGATGAATCAAAAGCCAGAATCAAGATTGCCAGGAGAAATATCAATAACCTCAGATATGCAGATGATACCACCCTAATGGCAGAAAATGAAGAGGAACTAAAAAGCCTCTTGATGAAGGTGAAAGAGGAGAGTGAAAAACCTGGCTTAAAATCTACATTCATAAAACAAAGATGATGGCATCTGGTCCCATCACTTCACAGCAAATAGGTGGAGAAAAATAGAAACAGTGACAGATATTATTTTCCTGGGCTCCAAAATCACTGTGGATGGTGACTGCAGTCATGAAATTAAAAGTTGCTCTTTGGAAGAAAAGCTATGACAATCTAGACAACATATTAAAAAGCAGAGACATCACTCTGCCAACAAAGGTCTGTATAGTTAAACTTAATGTTTTTTCCAGTAGTCATGTACAGATGTGAGAGTTGGACCATAAAGAAGGCTGGAGCACCAAAGAATTCATGCTTTCAAACTGTGGAGCTGGAGAAGACTCTTGAGAGTCCCTTGGACAGCAAGGAGATCAAACCAGCCAATCTTAAAGGAAATCAACCGTGAATATTCATTGGAAGGACTAATACTGAAGCTGAAGCTCCAATACTTTGGCCACCTGATGTGAAGAGCTGACTCATTGGAAAAGACCGTGATGTTGAGAAAGATTGAGGGCAAGAAGAGAAGGGGATGACAGAGCATGAGGTGGTTGGATGGCATCACCGACTCAATGGACATGAGTTTGAGCAGACTCCAGGAGATCGTGAAGGACAGGGAAGCCTGCTGCTGCTGCTGCTAAGTCGCTTCAGTAGTGTCTGACTCTGTGCGACCCCATAGATGGCAGCCCACCAGGTGCCTCCGTCCCTGGGATTCTCCAGGCAAGAACATTGGAGTGGGTTGCCATTTCCTTCTCCAATGCATGAGAGGAAAAAGTGAAAGTGAAGTCGCTCAGTCGTGTCCGACTCTTAGCAACCCCATGGATTGCAGCCTACCAGGCTGTGTGGTGCAATCCATGGGATCGCAAAGAATCGGACCTGACTCAGTGATTGAACAACAGCAACAAAGTCGTGCACATAATCAATGTAAATGTTATTGATGAGATTTTTCCCATTGTTTGTTTTGTACAAAAGTCTTTGGGGTCTGAGGTGTATTGTACATCTGGAGTACATCCTCATTCAGGTAGACATAGTCACATGTGGCCAGTGACTACTGCACAGGCACTCTGGTTCTAGATTCTCTCAGCTGAGCACTCCCTCTTGGAAATTACACTGGGCTCCACATAGGAGGGTGTGGTCTCCAGTTGGGCAGCACCTCTGCATAGCTTCTAGAATTCAGCAAAGGTGAATAGGATGGATCCACATCGGCCTCCACTCTCCTCCCCAGAAGGCAGGGGCTGAGAGGTTAACTCCTACATTGCTTAGGTGCTCATGCATCTGGGGTTCCAGAGGTGTCCTCACAGCATTAGAAGCAGAAATGAAGTGGGCTGTCATTTTTGCTGGCCAGCAGGGAAGGAGTTGGTTTTCTGTGGCAATCTTGGTGAAGGTCACCTTGCCTGGCACTGGCTCCCTGGGGTCACAGGCAGGGTGTTGCCCATCTTGTGAGTGCAGACAATGCTATGTGCAGCATGTCTGGGAGCTGGCAGCCTTTGTTGAGGCTCCCAGGTGAGGCAGTATCCTCTGGCTCTTACTGTCGAGGGGCCATCAGCTCCCTTGCCAGGCTAGGTTAGGCAGCATGCTTCTGGATGCCATCCCACCAACTCTGTCATACATCCATGTCAACCTGAGGTGGTTTGAGAGAACTTTGCAATGCAGATAGACACCTGTATGGGCTGAATATTTGTTACCCAAATTCACATGTTAAAACCCTACCCCCTGATGTAATGACATATATGTGTAAGTTAGTCTCTCAGTCACGTCCAACTCATTGTGACCCCATGGATTGTGGCCCACCGGTTTCCTCAGTCCGTGGAATTCTCCAGGCAAGAATACTAGAGTGGGTTTCCATTTCCTTCTCCACAATGTAATGATATTGGGAGGTAATTTGGGTTAGCTGAGGTCACAAGGGTGGACCTCCACCCACACCCCTGTGGGATTACTGCCTTTATAAGAGTCACAAGAGAGTGTGTTTCTCCTCTCTGCCTGATCTCAGACTTCCAGCCTCCAGAACCATGAGAAGTAAATTTCTGCTGTTGATAAGCACCCAGTCTGCAAGGATTTGTTACAGCAGCCCAAACAAACTAAGATAGTACCTTCTCCAGGCTTTAAGTTAGATATCTGCACAGGAGGAGGACAGCTTCATCAAAATACTGACAAGATTATGGCATCTCACATACAGCTCACATTGCCTGCTTTGTATGATGATCTGGGTTGCACTTACTATTAAAATATGCCTGTTTTGCTGAGGAAGCTTATATCACTAAATAGATGATAAGCCTAACACTCAAACTTCTGTCTAACTTTCTATGGGCAGCTTCTTCAATTACACATGGTTAATATTAGATCATAATTGAATTTTATAATAAACTGGGGAGAGAGTAGAGCTTCAGAGAGAGTCTAACTCATGCCAACTTGGAAAATTGATGAAATAGATAGAAGGAAAGTTGATTATGGATTTAGAAGAACATTAATATTATGGAAGATGCTTAAAGGACAATTTTTTTCTATAAATTATAAAGCAATTTAGGAAACTGATCCATACATATTTTAGGAATAAATTTTTTCTTTTAGGTGAAATGATAATTTGTGCCTCTCATTTCCTTGCTGTCAATCACATAATGGAGTTATCTTGGTATTTTATTTAAAAGGGAAACACATATGTCAGACTTAAGTGTCTCAAGATTGTGCTGTGGAGTCTCTTGAGACATAAGCACAGTCTAAACAGTCCCACTAATGTAATATTTATTCTAATGCAAACCCTGTAATGATAGCAGGGACATCACTTTGGACACTGAGAGTGAGCATCAGCATAGTTGCACTTGACAAAAAGTTTTAGTGATGCTTGTAAAGCATAAAAATTCATGAGACACAGGTTGGACTGTAGGAAAGAGATGCTTTATGGCATGGACTCTCCCTCCAGACATGTATAAACACCCACAGGATCATGTGGACAGACATATATGCCCATATACACATTTACATACTTACATATGTATGTACACACACATCTATGGACACACACAAGTACCCATACATAAGCACATATACAAGTGAGATACAAACATATACATACATTGCACATTTATCCACGTACGCTCATGTACATACACAAGTGCACATACATAAGCACATATACACATATGACAGGAGCATGCACACATATAAACACAAATGCATGTATATAAGCATATGCACATGTAAGACACGAATACAAACATACCACTGTGTAGCTAGAGGAGTGTGTGTGCTTGTTTTGTATGCCTATAGACAGCAGTATTTAAGACTTAAATTTACCTAAAGACGATGTTGATCCTGGCACATACTGAAGGAGGAAGCTTCTAGGCTTTAGCTTGGAATTTGAGGCTGGTCACAGGACAAGCTGTGATTGCAGTCACAGCTCTGAGTGCTGTGTGTACAATTTAGTCATCACAGTGGTTCCATGAAGTAGACAACTACATCATCATCTCACTGTTATGCCCATGAGGTCTGGTGAGGCTCCACGGTGTATTCTGAGTCACACAGGGAGCAAGGATGTGGGCTCTGAGCCCCTAACCTGCTTAGTTCAGCTGCTTCGAAACCCTAACCTTAGATTCTGGGGCTTTCTGCTTAGAGCTGGAAATGGGTCTGTGTCCCCTGAGCTACATGGTGACTCTATAATTTACTTTCAAAATATCCTGCTCTCTGAACAAGAGCTAACTAGAATGTACCTGTGAGATCAAATTTTTCCCTGAAGAAAATATTGCCTGGGAATTGGGACAAGTTGTCCAGTGAATGGCTGTGCAAATCTATATTGATGTTGTTTCTGGGCACCACACAAGGCCCATTCTCAGGTGCAGTATGTATCTGTGTTTTAATCCTTTGTTTAGGCTGAGAATCTGCTTAGAAGAAAGCATATACTTTCAGTGATACCAAAAGAGAGCCCGCAGAACAAGGAATGTAAAGCATAGCTGAGAGGGAGGGAAAAAAAAATTCAGAACTGCCATCAGTATACCCCTGAGCCCAGATGGTATCATTTGGAGACCATTATCTCCATATACATTTCTAAAGAATGAATTATTGATTTTTCTGTAACAAAATTTTGATACTGAAATATGACTGACTGAGCTCACACATCTACCCACATTTCAGCTTCAATTTCCACAAAATGACCAAAAATCCCCCAAAACAGATCCTTAATAATGCAGGGAAACAAAAGAATGCCATGCGTGTAAGAGAGTTTTGGAATAATTCTGAAAGACAGATATGGGCAGATCTTAGGGAAAAAACAAAATTGAAGCAAAACAAATACATAAGATACTATGAGGGCAGGAGGGTTTAGGCAGCTCATGCCCAAAGTCACCATAATGTGAAACAGAAGGCAAACAATAGACACCATTATGCACCAAGGACTCAGGAAATAAACCACCCATAAACAATATGTGAGGGATTCTTTGAAAAGGGAACATTCTTGTTGCTGTTCAGTCTTGTGTCGGACTCTTTGTGATCCCATGGACTGCAGCACACCAGGCTTCGCTGTGCTTTACTATCTCCCAGAGTTTGTTCAGATTAGTGTCCACTGAGTCAGTAACTCTATCTAATCATCTCATCCTCTATCACCCTCTTCTCCTTTTGCCTTCAACCTTTCCCAGAATCAGAGTATTTTCCAATGAGCCAGCTCTTCACATCAGGTGGCCAAAGTATTGGAGGTTCAACTTTAGCATCAGTCCTTCCAATGAATATTCAGGACAGTTTTCTTTAAGATTGACTGGTTTGATCTCCTTGCAGTCCAAAGGACTCTCAAAAGTCTTCTCCAGAACTACAATTTGAAAGCATCAATTCTTTGGTGATCAGCCTTCTTTATGGTCCAACTTTCACATCCATACATGACTCCTGGAAGAACTATACCTTTGACTATATGGATCTTTGTTGGTGAAGTGATGTCTTTGCTTTTTAATACACCGTCTAGGTTTGTCATGGAGAAGGAAATGGCAACCCACTCCAGTACTCTTGTCTGGAAAATCCCATGGACAGAGGGGGCTGGTAAGCTAACAGTCCATGAGGTCACGAAGAGTCAGACACGACTGAGTGACTTCACTTTCACTTTTCACTTTCATGCATTGGAGAAGGAAATGGCAACCCACTCCAGTGTTCTTTTTTTTTTTTTTTAATTTTTTTCATTTATTTTTATTAGTTGGAGGCTAATTACTTTACAATATTGTAGTGGTTTTTGCCATACATTGACATGAATCAGCCATGGATTTACATGTGTTCCCCATCCTGATCCCCCCTCCTACCTCCCTCTCCATCCCATCCCTCTGGGTCTTCCCAGTGCACCAGCCCTGAGCACTTGTCTCATGCATCCAACCTGGGCTGGTGATCTGTTTCACCCTTGATAGTATACTTGTTTCAATGCTATCCTCTCAGAACATCCCACCCTCGCCTTCTCCCACAGAGTCCCAAAGTCTGTTCTGTACATCTGTGTCTCTTTTTCTGTTTTGCATATAGGGTTATCGTTACCATCCTTTTAAATTCCATATATATGTGTTAGTATACTGTATTGGTCTTTATCTTTCTGGCTTACTTCACTCTGTATAATGGGCTCCAGTTTCATGCATCTCATTAGAACTGATTCAAATGAATTCTTTTTAATGGCTGAGTAATATTCCATTGTGTATATGTACCACAGCTTCCTTATCCATTCGTCTGCTGATGGGCATCTAGGTTGCTTCCATGTCCTGGCTATTATAAACAGTGCTGCGATGAACACTGGGGTGCACGTGTCTCTTTCAGATCTGGTTTCCTTGGTGTGTACGCCCAGGAGTGGGATTGCTGGGTCATATGGCAGTTCTAGTTCCAGTTTTTTAAAGGAATCTCCACACTGTTCTCCATAGCGGCTATACTAGTTTGCATTCCCACCAACAGTGTAAGAGGGTTCCCTTTTCTCCACACCCTCTCCAGCATTTATTGCTTGTAGACTTTTGGATAGCAGCCATTCTGACTGGCGTGTAATGGTACCTCATTGTGGTTTTGATTTGCATTTCTCTGATAATGAGTGATGTTGAGCATCTTTTCATGTGTTTGTTAGCCATCTGTATGTCTTCTTTGGAGAAATGTCTGTTTAGTTCTTTGGCCCATTTTTTTGATTGGGTCATTTATTTTTCTGGAATTGAGCTGCAGGAGATGCTTGTATATTTTTACCACTCCAGTGTTCTTGCCTGGAGAATCCCAGGGACGGAGGAGCCTGGTGGGCTGCCGTTTATGGGGTCAGACAGAGTCAGACACGACTGAAGCGACTTAGCAGCAGCAGCAGGTTTGTCATAGTTTTCCCTCCAAGGAGGAAACATCTTTTAATTTCGTGGCTGCAGTCATCATCTGCAGTGATTCTGGAGCCCAAGAAAACGATATCTGTCACTGTTTCCACTTTTTCTGTTTGCTGTGAAAAGATGGGATCAGATGCCATGATCTTGGTTTTTTGAATGTTGAGTTTTAAGCCAGCTTTTTCACTCTCCTCTGTGACCCTTATCAAGTTGTTTATTAGTTCCTCTTCACTTTCTGCCGTTAGAGTGCTATCATCTGCGTATTCTGAAGTTGTTGATATTTCTCCTGGCAATCTTGATTCCAGCTTGTACTTCATCCAGCTGCTTATTTCACATGATGTACTCTGCATAAAAATTAAATAAGCAGGGTGACAATATACAGCCTTATTGTACTCCCTTCCCAATTTTGAACCAGTCGGTTGTTCCATGTCTGTTTTAACTATTTCTTCTTGACCCACATACAGGTTCCTCAGGAGACAGATAAAGTGGTCTGATATTTCCATCTCTCTAAGAATTCTCCATAGTTTGTTGTGATCCACACAGTTGAAGGCTTTTGTGGTCAATGAAGCAGAAGTATATTAAAAAAAAATTTCCTTGCTTTCTCTATGATCCATGAAGTTGGCAATTTAATCTCTGGTTCCTCATACCAGCACAAATAAAAATAAATGCAGGAGAAACATGAAGACTATACAAGGAGTAGTGAGAAAAGGGATTTGTTTATTGAGTAAAAATGCTTAATGGTCACAAAATGCACAAAACGGTTGCCATTGCTCTAGATCTTATGTTCTTACACTAGCAACCAAAGCAGGAACAAAGACGTCAGCAAAGCCTCTGTTGAGAAATTCTAACTTAGACTTAATTTTGACTCAGCTCCTATCCTGGGCATATTATTACCCTCTCACTTCAAAATCAGAGTGTGTGGGCAAATAGAAGTGGAATGGAATGGCTACATGAGCAGTTAATTGTGTTTGCCATGTAGACAAAAACAGAAGATTGAAATAGCCTAATTAACAAGCTTGATTAGCTGTGTATATAAATCTATGTGCTCAGGCACATTTCATTTATACCAACGGAGACCATACCTTCTTTTCAAATATAATTGGAACATTCACAAAAATTGTTTCTAAAGTAGAATAAATAGAAAATCTCAATAAATTCCAGAATGCGGAAATTATATAGGCCACATTTTCTGAAGAAGCTACAAAAAATAAAAAAATTAGGCTTTGATATAAAAAACTGG
Organism: Cervus canadensis; assembly: GCF_019320065.1. Taxonomy (NCBI): domain Eukaryota; kingdom Metazoa; phylum Chordata; class Mammalia; order Artiodactyla; family Cervidae; genus Cervus; species Cervus canadensis. Next base: position 19,778,443 of record NC_057415.1, read on the forward strand.
CAAAATAGTTCTTTTTTTTTAGATTTAAAAACAGTCTTCAAATAAGGAGAAAATAAAAACTAAATTTATAAGCTATGGATTTAGAAGTGAATGTCCATGAGAGTACCACATCCTGAAGGATACAGACAAAGCAATTATCAGAGGAAAATTTGTAGTCTTCAATCCTGGCATTAGAAAATTGGAGAGACAGAAACAGAATAATAAAGTCAAACAAAAATAATAAAAGACAGGGTTTCAAAAATAAAAGATAACTTAAATAGATTTCTGGCCATTCTCAACAAGTGAAAACAAAAGCAGAACAAACAAACCCCAAACAGCAAAAACTGGACATACATAAATAGAAGTAGAAAAGTTTCCACAACTGCTCTGATGAAAATGATTCTAACTGAATAAAACTCTATGCCAACATTTTTGGGACTCTAGATGAAGCCATGATAATCTAGGAAAGCATGAATTATATTAGAATCCCTCTTATTCATCACAGTCCAGGCCTGTAGTCAGTTGATTACATGAAAAAGTGTGCTAAAGGGAGAAATCATTAAAAAATGTCAAACTGCAAATATTTTACTATAGTTGAAAACATAAAAACATACATTCACTTACCAGTCTTTTAATGTAGGGTCATGGTCTTTTCTTTGAAAACGAATCTGCTGAGTGAAAATAGACATTCTCTTTCTTACATAAACCACACTTGTACTTCAGTGTCAACAATTTCCAATTTCAATTTTTAAAATACAGAGGAAGAAATGTTAAGATACTAAATGCAATCTGATTGTGGAATTTTTTGACATCAGAGCATCTTAGACTTTAATATATTTGTGCATCTCTTCAGGATCTTGTACAAGTGCCAAAGATGACAGTGGGTCTGGGGAATGGGCCTGATATTCACCCATATGGGTGGAATCCATCCACCCACCCAGTGGGCTTCCAGGTGATACTGCTGCTACTGGTCCATGGGCCGCATTTGGAAAGTGGTCCAAAGATATGATATTTGTTATTCTTGCCCCACCCATCATTTCTAGCTGTATTAGCAAGTGGTGGTGGTAAGTCACTTCAGTCCTCTGATTCTTAGCGACCCTATGGACTGTAGCCTGCCAGGCTCCTCTGTCCATGAGATTCTCCAGGCAAGAATATTGGAGTGGGTAGCACCCTTAAATCTAAACCATTCATCTTAGTGATTTGTCTCTATCTAGTCCTCCTAAAACTTCAATTTATTCTTCATAAAAATGAAAACCCTTTTTGAAAAATCCTTTTTCTGTTGGTTTATATAATACTAAATTAACTAAAATTATTGCAACAGGTACACTTGTCATAAGCAGATTTCCACTTAACTCATGGAAACAGAAGGAAGTATAAAAGAAAGTGGCCTACCAGAATACCTGGCTTAGTATGAAAACTTCCTTTCAAAAACACCACATGCCAAAGTCTGAATGTTTGTGTCCTTCCAAAATTCAGGTTAGAATCCTAATGCCCGGAAGCAACGGTGTTAGTAGGCAGGCCATTTGGAGGTGATTAGGTCTTTAGGTGGAGCCTCATAAATGGGTTTAGTGACTTTACAAAGGAGATCAATGGAGCTCCCTCACCTGTTCTGCTATGTTGAGGGTACAATGAAAAGGCTGTGACCTGGAAGAGAGTCCTCACTGACCATGCTGGCCCTTGATCTCAGACTTTCAGCCTCCAGAACTGGGAGAAATAAATATCTGTTGTTTTTAAGCCACCCAGTCTGTGGGATTTTATTATAACAGTGTAAATGAACTAAGACTTCCTCTTGCCAAAAAAATACCCCAGACTCAGATGGTACATGTGGGTTTTACCAAAGATGCAAGGAATAATCTTCATCTTATGTATATTTTCTGAATAAATGGAGAATGAGACATGTATCCCAGTTTACTGTAGGAAGCTAGTATAATCTTTATCCAAAGCTGTGGAGACAATACAAGAAAAAACTCACAGATACACTTCATTTATGAATCTAAATGTGAAAATCCTAAATAAAATAATTGTTCACTAATTCTAATTGTATATTAAAGATGTTAAATATTATGAAAATTAGAGTGCACACCTGGAATGCAAGGAGGAAAATTTATTGGTATAATTTATGCCCTTAGTAGATAGAAAAACCATATATTCTTTCAATGGATGCAAAAAAAATTTTTTTAATATTTAATACCCTTTTCTAATTAAGTAAACAATCCTCACTAACTAGATAGAAAATATTTCTTTAAAGCTTAGAAATCTACAGTTGAATCTTAAAGAACCTAAAAAATTTTGAATTGATGAAACATACCATTCTTCTACTATAACATCACTAAAAAAGGTTTTAGTTCTTCCCAAATAATATACATTCATTTGAATCAGAATCCCAGTAGGATTTTTTTATTGGGGGGGTTGAAATTGACAAGTTGAATCTCCAGTTTATGTCAAAAGAAGGTGCAAGACAACTGTTCTGAAATATTTGAAGGAGACAAGTGACAGGAAGAAATTATTTAGTAAACAAAGAGTTAGTATCCAGATTATATAAAAAGTGCTTATGTGCATGCTAAGTTGCCTCAGTTGTGTTAGACTCTGTGCGACCCTATGGACTGCAACCTGCCAAGCTCCTCTGTCTATGGGATTCTCCAGGCAAGAATACTGGAGTGGGCTGCTGCGCTTTCCTCCAGGGCATCTTCCCGACCCAGGGATTGAACCTGTGTCTCTTTACCTGCATCAACAGGCAGGTTCTTTACCACTAGAGCCACCTGGAAAGCCCAAAGAGTGCTTATGAATCTATACTATAATACTGCAAGCAATGAAATAAAAACAGAATAAATAGGTGATTCACAATCAATGAAATACTGGTGGTGGCAAGAATACACAGAAGAACTATACAAAAAAGGTCTTCATGACTCAGATAATCATGATGGCGTGATCACTCACCTAGAGCCAGACATCCTGGAATGTGAAGTCAAGTGGGCCTTAGGAAGCATCACTACGAACAAAGCTAGTGGAGGTGATGTAATTCCAGTTGAGCTATTTCAAATCCTGAAAGATGATGCTGTGAAAGTGCTGCACTTAATATGCCAGCAAATTTGGAAAACTCATCAGTGGCCATAGGACTGGAAAAGCTCAGTTTTCATTCCGATCCCAAAGAATGCTCAAACTATTACACAATTGCATTCATCTCACAAGCTAGCAAAGTAATGCTCAAAATTCTCCAAGTCAGGCTTCAGTAATATGTGAACCATGAGCTTCCAGATGTTCAAGCTGGTTTTAGAAAAGGCAGAGGAACCAGAGATCAAATTGCCAACATCCGCTGGATCATCAAAAAAGCAAGAGAGTTCCAGAAAAACATCTATTTCTGCTTTATTGACAAAGCCTTTGACTGTGTGGATCACAATAAACTGTGGAAATTCTTCAAGAGATAGGCATACCAGACCACCTGACCTGCCTCTTGAGAAACCTGTATGCAGGTCAGGAAGCAACAGTTAGAACTGGACATGGAACTACAGACTGGTTCCAAATAGGAAAAGGAGTATGTCAAGGCTGTATATTGTCACTCTGCTTATTTAACTTATATGCAGAGTACATCATGAGAAACGCTGGGCTGGAAGAAGCACAAGCTAGAATCAAGACTGCCGGGAGAAATATCAATAACCTCAGATATGCAGATGACGCCACCCTTACAGCAGAAAGTGAAGAAGAACTAAAGGGTGTCTTGATGAAAGTGAAAGAGGAGAGTGAAAAAGTTGGCTTAATGCTCAACATTCAGAAAACTAAGATCATGGCATCTGGTCTCATCACTGCATGGCAAATAATGGGGAGGCAGTGAAAATAGTGGCTGACTTTATTTTTTGGGCTCCAAAATCACTGCAGATGGTGATTGCAGCCATGAAATTAAAAGAGGCTTACTCCTCAGAAGGAAAGTTATGACCATTCTAGACAATATATTAAAAAACAGAGACATTACTTTGTCAACAAAGGTCTGTCTAGTCAAGGCTATGGTTTTTCCAGTGGTCATGTATGGATGTGAGAGTTGGACTATAAAGAAAGCTGAGTGCCAAAGAATTGATGCTTTTGAACTGTGGTGTTGGAGAAGACTCTTGAGAGTCCCTTGGAGTGCAAGGAGATCCAACCAGTCCATCTTAAAGGAGATCAGTCCTGGGTGTTCATTGGAAGGACTGATGTTGAAGCTGAAACTCCAGAACTTGGGCCACCTGATGTGAAGAGCTGACTCTTTTGAAAAGATCCAGATGCTGGGAAAGATTGAGGGCAGGAGGAGGAGACAACAGAGAATGAGATGGTTGGATGGCATCACCGACTCAATGGACATGAGTTTGGATAAACTCTGGGAGTTGGTGAGGACAGGGAAGCCTGGCGTGCTATGGTTCATGGAATTGCAAAGAGTTGGACACGACTGACAGACTGAACTGAACTGAACTGAATAAACATATATGAAAATACCTAGTCTTGGGGAATTGTAAATTCAAACTCGTTTGAGGTTTTCTTTTTTTTTTTTTGACTACTGGATTAGAAATGGTCTAAATGCTCATAAACAGGAGAGATTGCTAAGTAAATTGTATTCCATACACTTAAGAAAAAAGATATGTACATATACGTAGTGAACTCCAAGAAATATGGCAAAATGAAGAAAGCATGAAGATGAACATTACATGAAAAGTCAATGCATCTATATACTCCAATATCCAGTCCAATGCGATCAGCTCTCAACTGAGCCCCGGAGGAGAGAGGGATGGGCCAGGCACAGTGACTTTTACATTTGCTCAGGACACTAGCATATTTTTGAATCTTGGGCATGAAGATTTATTAATAGCTGTTTTTTAAAATTCCCTTAGCCAAACTTTATGCCTTCTAGAAAATGAAAAATATTCTGCTGATATTGTTCCTTTAGAGTGCTGCTGGGCATCGAATATAGATGCTTCTTTCTGAAAACCAAACCCAAGAGTTATTCAGCAATCAGATTTAGCATTCTGGCTCCACAGAAAAATAACAATGCTATATTAAGTTCCCAGTGCCAAGTAGGTGGCCAAACCCTATAAGTGACATTCTTAGTTTTTCAACAAACTAAATATGCCTGAGACACATTTCCTGAATGCTTCTTCCTCAAGCAAAAGCATGAAATTATCAGCCATGCAACTGACATTCCCAGAATGGCAGTTTGCATTCCAATGTGGGAAGAGACCCAGAGGAACAGAACTTTCCCCACCACCCTCCATGGTGAGAGGAATTCTGGGGAAGCCATTTCACCTCCAGGACCTGTTTTATCACCTTCAGCTCTGGTGGGTGAATAATATGTCACTTCCGCTTAGGGCTTATCAAGAATCAAAAATGAATTTGATACAAAGACATGATCCAACATGAATACTCATTTCATCAACTTGTGTTGATTCTCTTGACTTTCTCCACTTCTAATTTTGGAATGGAATGAAATTATTTTTGAAAGAGCATTTATGAATTTCTTGGACACTGCAGCCTTTAAATATTTAGCACTTCTCTCTAAAGAAAAAAAGAGCCTTACAACATGGAAATTCATAGCTCTGAGCAGACACAAATCAGTGACTTTTTATGTGTAGAGAGTGCCAGACTCCAGTTTAAAACTCTCCAGTGGCTTCATCTTCAAGCAAGTTAATTCCAATCACTTCCCAAGTCACATTCTCATCACCATGCAAAGCTTTTGAAGAGAAACTGGCTTTCTTCTTGCCCCGGGGAGTTCTGGCGGAGCAAGTCCTCATGGATGTGGACATTTCCCCCTCATTTCCATCCTGTCAATAGTTGTGGAGCAAACAGCGAAGGATGCGGAGACCAGGCTGATAACATGTGTCACCTCATGGCAGCAGGAGGATGAATGTGACTCCAATTCACGCTTCTCTTTGGTTTGGTTTTTGACCAAGCAAACCCTGTCAACATATCAAATCAGCCTTTATGGTTTGTCTTTAAATCAAGAAAACACAAAATGCTATTTTCTTTGTTGTTCCACTCAGTATTCACTTGATGATTCTTGCCACACCTCCCGCCGAATCCCTCCAAAAATCAAACTAAGAAACGCCTGGCAGGGTCCCTGGAGTTTGAAATGCTCTTTGCACAAGCTAAGAATGCACATGCATATTACAGAGCCTGGAGGGTGGAAGGTTAGAAAAAATACGCAAACCTTCTTTAAATGTGTGAAAAATCCTTGGAAGTAAACATACACCAAGTTCAGAGCCTTTCTATTGAGTGTGCAGTGCTGAGCTGTGAGAGGTCATACTGGGGGCAAGGCCTGGGGAGGACGGCTGGAGGCAAACGTCGGATGCTGTAAATTCTCAGGGTGACATTTTGCTCTCATGGCTGGGCCGTACATACCCCATCACTGCATCTACCCACTGCCCTCTTTCTTCCTTTCCTCGCCTGCTCCCCTTCTTTCCTGGCAAAAGGAGCCCTCTTAAGTTGCCCTTGAGCCTGCATTATAATTTGCTCTCTCCCAAATGGAATCCACTTCTCTGAGCTAAGCTGCATTTTGTAGCTTTACACCAAGCCCACTTTATTTCCACTTTAAGGGCTGCCTGTTCTGTTTACCATCACTCCCTGGGAACTTAACCTCATTTATAGGCTGACTTTCCTCTGCATTATAGAGTTACAAGGGAGACTCAAAGCTTCTTTCTCTCCATAGCCTGCATCCAGCCATCTCTCTGACCAGCGGGTCCCTCCCAGACCCTCTGAGCCTGAAGGCTGGTCCTGACAACTGATTTGTTTCCATTTGCGCTCGCCTGCCTCCAGCCAGCGTGACCGTTCTGTACTCAGAGCTCTACAACTGGCACGTCTCAACATTCCTAAAATCCCAGAGAGGATCTCAAAATAGAATAAGAAATGAGAATTTAAATTAGAAGCAACAGCCCTTGCAGGGCTGCCAATTTTGGGCAGAGAGGGTTTTGCATGCCCCTCCCCCACCAGGGTCCTGGTTTCCCCATAGGGTTTTGCAGTTAGGGAGCCAGCGTCCCTCACCTGTGACTTGGACTGGCTATTTTATTTTATTTTTTTAATTGATTTTTAATAGGATGATAAATGCTTTACAGTAGTGTATTAGTTTCTGCCATACATCAACATGAATCAGCCACAGGTAAACATATGTCCCCTCCCTCTTGAGCCTCCCTCCCACCTCCAACCCCATCCCACCCCTCTAGGTTGTCAATGGCGCAGTGGGTTTGAGCTCCCTGCGGCATACATCAAATTCCCACCGATTGTCTAGTCTACATATGGTAATGTATATGTTTCCATGCTACTCTCTCAGTTTGCTTCACCTTTTCCTTCCTCCACCATGTCCACCAGTCTGTTCTCTACCTCTGTGTCTCCATTGCTGCTCTGCAAATAGGTTCGTCAGTACCATCTTTCTAGATTCCATGTATATGCGTTAATATACGATATTTATTTTTCTCTTTCTGACTTACTCCACTCTGTATAACAGGCTCTAGGTCCATCCACCTCATCAAAACTGACTCAAATGCATTCCCATTTATGGTTGAGTACTATTCAACTGTGTATATGTATCACAACTTCTTTATGCATTCATCTGTCGATGGACATCTGAGTTGCTTCCATGTCCTAGCTATCGTAAATAGTCCTGCAATGAACATTGGGGTACATATTGGACTGGTCATTTTAAAAGGAAGCTGAAGTTGGCATGCTCATTCCCATGCCTTTTGAGGAGCAAGAAGGACACTCAGGTCCTTAAAGTTCGTCAATGCAGAGACTAAACTCCCCTCACTCCAAGCACAGAAAAGGAGGAAGGTGGATGTAGGAACAAGAAGATGAAATTGGTTGAAGACTTGTCTTCTTATCTTGGATCTGGGGTGTTTTGCTCTGAGCTGAGCCCTTTAGATGGATTTCAGAGAGGCAGCACCACAGTCCCTTTCCTCCTGGGAGGGGAAGGTAAACCTCCATGTCCATGTGTGGCCAGTGCCATAGAGTGGCAAGTGGCAAAGCAGGACCCCAGTCAGGGCTGTCTTTGGGAAGGTGGAGTACCCTCCACCCTCTGGAAGGTGACATCTCCCTCTCCTGGCCCTTCTCTGGACCCATGGATCCCAGGAGAGGCCATCTGCAGCCTGGAATTGGCTTCACCTGGACCCGTGTCCTGGCTCCAGCCCTCAAGGAGAGGGAACCCACCTCTCGCTGTGGGTTTCTGTGCACAGCACCAGGCTTGATGCTCCATCATCTTCTTAATAAAAGTCTCCTCAATACATTACACCTCCCTCCCTTCATCTCAAATTCTCATAGCAAACCATGGCTCTCAGTTCTTTACACACTTTGGAAAAGGCTGGACAACTCACAATAAAAAACGCTGGGCTCACTGGATGTCACCCCTCTTCCTTACCTCCTGTTTTCTGAGAAGGAACGCCCAACTGGTGTGAAGCACAGAATGAGAAGTTGGGCTGCTGGAATGGACTTACTAGAGAACTTGGACTTCAGTTCTCTCCACTGGTTTCAGCTGCAGGTGAAGAACTCTGACCTTCTACCTCTTGGTTCCCCCAAGGATGCCTTCCACAGGTGTCCTAAAGGATTCCCAAAGGCACAAGAGGTTCAGTGCTGAGCTGGTGGCGTGCCCGCCATCCTCTGGAAGGTGACATCTTCCTATCCTGGCCCTTCTCACACATCTCAGGAGCAAGGCCCTTCTCTGGACCCATGGATCCCAGGAGAGGGACTCCGGAACTGGGCCAAGATCCCAGGGTTGTTACAATGCTAGGAGTGAATCCATGCCCTAGGGTGAATTCTTGAGAAAAGTTCCCAGTGGAACAGGAAACCAGGAATTGACATGAGCCTAGCAGGTCCAATAAGCCCCTCTGGGCCCGAGTCCCAGGGCCAGATCCATTGGGCAAGTCAGTAAATGCTCACTTCCTGCTGGATGAGGAACTGAAGGATGCCGCAACAGCCACAGCTAATGTTCACTGCACATTTCCTTCTTGTCTGTCTCTGTCACTGAAACTTTACCAACACTGTCTTATTGCACAGGCGGAGGTTCCTCTTAGTTTCATATGTGTAGATACTGCCCAAGTGGTAAGATGTCCCGTTTGCATTAGGGACATTTCCTGATGTTTTGAAATGGTCTCTCTTGGTATCACTTTAGGACTTAACCCAGCCTGAATCTCCCTCCTCACCCTCTTCTTTCAAAATCAGGACCAGTGGGAAGTGACCCTTCAGTTTCCTGAAATTGATGGGGGGTGTTGACGTCAGTGCTTCCGCTCCCTCCAGGCAGAACTGTGTGCTCGGACTCCTGGAAACCAGAGGCTGCAGGCAGAAGAAAACACATAATACTTAACTATGCAAACCGCGTAAATGAGTTTTGACTGAAATACTCTAGGACTCCCATTGTTAAGACCAAGCTTAGTAGGCTGAAGATTTTGCACTTCTTTTTGATTGTGAAATTTCAGGCGTTGAATATGCATTGAAATAACTGGGTCATTGCCTGTGGGTTAGAAGTAATGGGATCATTCCAAGACTCAAGTTGTACGGGGGCGTCAGCATCCCTTGTCCTCTGCCCTGCGGCACCTAGACCGGCTGCCTGGTCCAGGATTACGTGCAGAGCTGACATTGAGGGTGGACTCTGACCTGAAAGACCTTGCTTGTTCACTTTCGAAGCCCCAGTTTCCTAGCATAACACAGTGAAAAATGATCATCCCTATCGTGGAGAGCTCAGAGAAGGAACTATGCTCAGCCCAGGATTTGACAAAGTTAGTCTCCAGCCAAAGTCATTTCTTCTTCTTTTTCTTTTTAACCACTGATAATTAAATTTCTTGCTCAGTGATTTGGAGCTTTGACGTCATCCTCTGCAGGAAAAGTTGGCTTTGTGCTTTGTGGAAACCTATCTCTGTGACCTCAATGCCCTGCTGTTGTCCACACAGTGAATAATATTTCCTTGGACCAGCCACCTCCTCAAATCTAGAGGGAGGGATAGGAGGTGGGAGGGGTTCTGAGTGCCTGCAGGGAAGTGGGGTGCTGACTGCATGTCAGGAACCTCCAACCATACACTTTGCCTTCCAGCGAAGCCGCGAATACGTCCACAGTTACTTTTTTTTTTTATTATTATTATTCAGGAATCAATAGGGAACTTTTCCCAGCATGTAGGCAGTGAATATTTGCAAAGGAAACCAAATGAATGAATGAATGATTTCCTTTGTTTTTCCTTGAGAGGAGGTCTGCTCAATGTTAGGGCACATGCCCAGAGCTGGATGCTGCAGGTCTAGATTCCAGGGGTGCCACAGCTGCCCATCTAATTGTCATAACACTCACCTCCCAGGAATGGCTGGGGCTGAATGAGGGAATGTAAGTCTCTTAGCGCAGGTCTGATGATTCTTCGTCAGCCACACCAGCAGCTTCTAAATCATGGCCAGTGGTCTTCCCTGGCGTGCATACTTCCACCTGAACTGCTGGTTGGATGCACTCTTATTTTGAGGTTTAGAATAGTGGTGACTTTGATCCCGCATATATTTATTGGTTAGCTGTATTTGCGCAGAGCATCCATTTTTACGTAAGTCTGTGTTTGAATGTCTGTGTGTATACGTCACGCAGCTCTCTTGGCCCCTCTGTGGGCATATTTTGGGTATTTAAATTTTTTCTTGCTTATCATGCTTCTCATCAGTGAGCATTTTTCATGCCTGGTGGAGATGGTTTAAATTCTTAAAGTTTTTGAGGGAGCCAAGGGGCATCCAATGGTCTTTCTCCTCTATTGCATTCCTTACTATGGGGAAGAAAAGGCAGAATGAATATCTTTTTGCACTATTACAAAATAAATAATTCCTAGGCTGAGAGCTAACAGGAGAAAAATGTGCATAAATGTTAACTGAGGGGAAAGTAACACTGTGGACCGTGAAGCGAATTAGAAAACCAACTCTTTCTACCAGTGGTGGAGACATTTGCTCCCTGGTTGAAAGAAATATAGCTTGACACAATGGGTGTATTTTGAAAAGAAATAATGGGGCAAGCCTACACACATTTGATGTTGGGATTGCAGGTTGCATGCATAAGAGACAAAGACTTGTATTCTTTCTGGTAGTAAGGGCAAGTTGGGGTCTCTGCAGAGGGGTTGACGTGCTCTCTCTCTGAACTGTTTTCTTCTTATTTTCTGAGGCTTTGGGATAAGAAATGCACCGTATGCTGCTGTTTTACCACTGCCCACGTCCTGAGTTGCCAGGGTTCACGAGTGCAGGAGGCTCAGTCGAAGCCCTGTATTTATCTATTGGAGTGTTCATTGTTGCCACAGGATCTGAGTTCTCCTGAGAAAGTGGCCAGTGGAAATCAAAATTCTTATTAACTTCATCATAGCTCATTAAAGAATGTTCTTATTATAAACCTGAGGCAGGGATCAACCTAGAGACATCCCTACACAGGAGCAAGGTGGTCTGAAAACAAAGCTTGGAAAGACTCAGTTTTGGCCCTTGGAAGCCAAATTTAGACAGCGTGGAAGGCAGTAGGATTTGCAGTGACTGGGAGCAGTGAGGGAATGCCCCGGCAGGAGAACCACTGTGAGCAAATGCATAGGGAGGTGATGGCTTCGTGTTGTGATGACAGAGCAGCTCTGCCCAATAGAAATATAATGTGAGCTATGTATACAGTTTACAATTTTTCAGTAGTTGAGTTATAAAAATAAACAAGTGAAATTAATTTTAATAAACTATTATATTTAAACTGCTATATATAAACTATCAGGGCTTCCCTGGTGGCTCAGTCAGTAAAGAATCTGCCTTCAATGCAGGAAACCCGGGTCTGATCCCTGAAGAAGAAGGATTCTCTTGGAGAAGGAAATGGCAACCCACTCCAGTATTCTTGCCTTGGAAATTCCATGGACAGAGGAGCCTGGTGGGTTATAGTCCATGGGATCACAAATGAGTTGGATACCATTTAGCAACTAAACTATCACCGCCATATAAACTATGATCATTTTATCACATCACTGATATGAAAGATCATTCATGAAATATTTTACATGTCTTTTTGTACTAAGTCTTCTAAATCTGGGATGCATTTTACTCTCAGAGGATATCCCAGGTCCGAGCAGCCACTTTTCAAGGCTCAAAGCCCCATGATGCTGGCAGCTGTGTATGGGCTGGGCTGGAGTGTTGGGATCATTTCTCAGTGATGGGCATTACTGCTGGTGATCTGCATCCCCATATCCTCAGGGAGATGGACATGCAGACATGGCACTTTGCTCTAGTGCAGCAAGCCTTGACCGCCTACATTTGCAAAGTGTCCATGGCCACAAGTGACTTCTCTCCTCCCGTCCCAGCCCTGATGAGGGATCCATCAGCTTCCTCAATAAACCTGTTGTACAGTTGCCCTGGCCAGCTTGGTGTGGCTCCTTCTCCATGGAGACACCTACCCATCCTTCTGATGCTGACCAGGGTCATCTTCTGGGGACACCTGCTCTGCCAATCCTGGGGTGATATTGTGCTTTCCAAAACTGGCTGTCCCATATCCTCACCCCTGTGTTCTTTTTGTGATATGGTAAGGATAATCCTTCTTGGGAGTGGTGGGCTCCATCTGTCCCCTTGAATCTGGGCCAGCCTTACTGACTGGCCAACAGGTAGAAATGACCTATGTTTGCTGTTGAGATGAGGCATGAAGGTGATGTAAGGTCTCCTTCTTGTCTCCTGGGATGCTTGCTCTTGGAGTTAGTTCAGCTGCTGTGCTGAGGGAGCCCAGGCCACATGGTGAGGCCAGCTGCAGTTCGACAGGCAATTGCCCCAGAAAAGGACCAGCTGAGAGCTTGCATTCAGTCCAGATGGGTACCCGGGAGAGCGGGGATGTGAGTGTAGCCTCAGCCACCAAAGCAACTGCCTGAGCTGAGGGTAATCGAACTCCAAGAGGGTGAGAGAAAGTAAGAAAAAAATCATTGCTATAATAAATAAATCACCCATACTTTAAGTCACTAAAAGTTAAGTTAGGAGGCTTTGTTGTAGATATAGCTAACTGGAAGATGCACATTCCTAATGCCCCCATCTTCAGGAAGGTCAGGTGTCTCCTTCTGGTCTTAGGACCACCCTGGGTGGCCACTGGCCCTCACTGGCACACAGGTTGTGAGTATAAAATCTGTTCTTTTTTTAACTATACTCTTGAGGCTTCCCTGGTAGTCCAGTGGTTAAGAATCTGCCTGCCAGGATCCTCGGTGACCCACCTCCCAGAATATTGGAAATAAAAGCAAAAATAAACAAATGGGACCTAATTAAACTTAAAAGCTTTTGCACTACAAAGGAAACTATAAGCAAGGGGAAAAGACAGCCCTCAGATTGGGAGAAAATAATAGCAAACGAAGCAACAGACAAAGGATTAATCTCAAAAATATACAAGCAACTCCTGCAGCTCAATTCCAGAAAAATAAATGACCCAATCAAAAAATGGGCCAAAGAACTAAACAGACATTTCTCCAAAGAAGACATACAGATGGCTAACAAACACATGAAAAGATGCTCAACATCACTCATTATCAGAGAAATGCAAATCAAAACCACAATGAGGTACCATTACACGCCAGTCAGGATGGCTGCTATCCAAAAGTCTACAAGCAATAAATGCTGGAGAGGGTGTGGAGAAAAGGGAACCCTCTTACACTGTTGGTGGGAATGCAGACTAGTACAGCCACTATGGAGAACAGTGTGGAGATTCCTTAGAAAACTAGAAATAGAACTGCCATATGACCCAGCAATCCCACTCCTGGGCATACACGCCGAGGAAACCAGATCTGAAAGAGACACGTGCACCCCAGTGTTCATCGCATCACTGTTTATAACAGCCAGGACATGGAAGCAACCTAGATGCCCATCAGCAGACGAATGGATAAGGAAGCTGTGGTACATATACACAATGGAATATTACTCAGCCATTAAAAAGAATTCATTTGAATCAGTTCTAATGAGATGGATGAAACTGGAGCCCATTATACAGAGTGAAGTAAGCCAGAAAGATAAAGACCAATACAGTATACTAACGCATATATATGGAATTTAAAAAGATGGTAACGATAACCCTATATGCAAAACAGAAAGAGACACAGATGTACAGAACAGACTTTTGGACTCTGTGGGAGAAGGCGAGGGTGGGATATTCTGAGAGAATAGCATTGAAACAAGTATACTATCAAGGGTGAAACAGATCACCAGCCCAGGTTGGATGCATGAGACAAGTGCTCAGGGCTGGTGCACTGGGAAGACCCAGAGGGATGGGATGGGAAGGGAGGTGGGAGGGGGGATCAGGATGGGGAACACATGTAAATCCATGGCTGATTCATGTCAATGTATGGCAAAAACCACTACAATATTGTAAAGTAATTAGCCTCCAACTAATAAAAATAAACGAAAAAAAAATTTTTTAAATAAAAAAAAGAATCCGCCTGCCAATGAAGAGGACATGAGTTCAACCCCTGGTCCAGGAAGATCCCAAATGCCCACACTCAACTAAGCCCTTGCATCATAACTGCTGAGCCCAAGTGCTCTAGAGCCCTTGCTTTGCATTAAGAGAAGTCCCCACAATGAGAAGCATGGGCATCGCAACTAGAGAGTAGCCCGTACGCAGCAACAAAGACTCAGCGCAGCCAGAAATAAATGCATAAATAAATAAATTTATGACAGGGGCCAGGCTTTCTTGGTTTATGGCATTAGTGGCTCCGTGGCAGACTCTCAACACAGCCATCAAGGCCCTCAGTTTGTTTCTGTTGTATAAATGGATGAATCAATATTTGTTGAAGTGGAAGCACATGGGCTTGTGCCCTCTGATTGGTTCTTCCTCTTAGTCCTATCAGGTGTGGAAACAGAGACATAGAGAGGCTGAGGTGACTGATTCAAGGTCACACAGCTCCCCCAACCAACTTGGGGTCACACAGCTCCCCCATGCCAGGAATGCTTCTCGAGTCCAGCAATCCATCTGTGAGCCCTGCCCACACACCTTTGGGGCTGGTGGGATCTGACCTGGGCTGCCCCTTGACTGTGCCCAAGTCTTTAACCCCCTCTGCCCCCTGGACTTCCAAACCCTGGGCTGAATCCCACCTTCCTCACAACATCTGTAGAACCATGGGGCCAGGGCCTGTGTCCCATGGAGTCTGAGTGGACAGATCATGAATGTAAGACTACCTTCATACTTGGGGACTGCTCCTTGGGTCGATTTCCCAGACCTGCTGCCTGCACTGTGGTCCCAAGCCCCCTGATCTCTGCACCCCGCACAACCCACTTTCTCCAGACTTCTCACCATTGATGATTCTCTGTCTCGGGGATCTCCACCATCACCCCCACTTCCAGTTGTGTCTTTGCAACCTGAACTTGAAGCGTTCTCCCTTGAGCCCACGCCCACCACAGCTGCTGCCTCTCTCTCCTTCCCTCGGTCAGTTGGACTTCTCTCAGAGCTCTCTGCGTTTCTGTGGGCCTTCTCCAACAAGACCACTGGGCCCATCACTGATGAGGCCTGCAAGCACTCCACACCCTCCTCTGCTAGACTCACCGCAGCCTGCACGGCCAGTCACCCCGTCCTGCAGCTTCCAGGCACCACGCCCTTCATTTTCCCTCTGGTGTCCTTGGCTCCTCCTCAGCCTCCTTCTCCTCCCTTTCCAAGGGATGCTGCTGGAATCACATCTGATTCTGGCTTTCCTGAGATGAGGAGGTGAGAGCAGGTCATTTATGTGAGGCATGACTCCAGAAATAGCTCCAGGAGGTAAGACAGTGTGGTAGCGGTCCCCCAGCCACACTGGGGGCATCAGGAACCCACTCCTTCAGGAGCCCAAACACACCACAAACTTACCCTTCCCAGGGACCCAGGGAGCTGGGATGTCCATGCATCAACCTTCCCTAGCTTCCGGACCTGGACTGCGCCCTCAGGTGTTGACACTGGTGGCAGAAGGTGGCAAGCTGGCTGGCACAGCAAGATCAAAGGGGTCAGGCCAAGGGATTGACACTTCTGGCATTCTTGGAGTTCTGTGCTACCTGCAGGTGTTACCTCTTCAAAATTAAATTAAAATGGTGATAACAGCAGAGGAAGCAGAAACCACAATCCATGAAATGTTGGGAAGGTCCTAGCACCAGCCCCTCATTCCCGGTACTTCTCAGCTGCCTGGGTTCCTTTGTCCCTGAAGCACTGGCCATGACTTGTTCGGTTATCAGCAGTCTTCCCTTTTCTGTCAACTTTCCTAGAAGACATGTGCTATTTCTTATTGTATCTCCAGGACTTGAAGTATCATTGGTTATCAGTAGATATGCGCTGAATGAACAAATAAAACATACATCATAGTTAATATGAAAAATAAGCTGCCCACAGAGTCAGTGACTTAGTGAGGAAAAATAGGCATGTTCCTAGAGATTTTAGTGTGAACATGTGATTACTTTGGACCAGATATTTTATTTAAGAAACAAAAACATTTATGTTCATTGTGTGACTGGCTTAAGGAGTGTGGTTCCCATCACACAGGTAACTGGGGCCGGCTTCAGGGTGTTCAAGCTGGGCAGTACCTTGGAGCCCTGGGCTCAGAAGCATCCTGGGCTTGTTTCCATGTTCTGCCTTTGCCATCTTGATATTCTTAATAAGTTCTGAACAACAGGACATATATGTTCATCTTGCTCCTGGCCTGACAAATTAGACAGCTGATCTTAAGGGCAACACAGGGTAATTTTCTGTGTGTGCTTAGTCACTCAGTCATGTCCAACTCTGCGACCCCATGGGCTGTAGCCCACCAGCCTCCTCTGTCCATGGGATTCTCCAGGCAAGAATACTGGAGTGGGTTGCCATTCCCTTCTCCAGGGGATCTTCCCAACCCAGGAATTGAACCAGGGTCTCCTGCATTGCAGGCAGATTCTTTACCACCTAAGCTACTAGACCCAGTATTTTCTCTCGTCGTGAAACTTTTCTAGAGGGTCAGTCACAGGGCCCTCTGAGCATTGATGGATGTTTTCTAGGGTTAGGTCATAGCATTCATTCATATGTGTGGCTACCAGGCTACCCTGGGTCTGCTTTCACCACCCCACCATCAATATTCACGGTACCTGGTTCTATTGCTCTGGAGGCTGATCTGGATTCCAGCCTTGTGGAATATCAGACCTACAGCCACTGATCAGATGCAGTTGCTGTAGGTTCACGTGGTGAGAGGCAGAGCTGTGCCTGGTTACCTTGTGATGAACTTTCCCTGAGGTGACTTCTCTATGGTGCTTTTAAAACCCTGGGTTCACAAGAACCTCAGAAGACCTTTGGAAATGCAGTCTCCCAAACCTCACTCCCAGGAACTCAGATGAGGGCCTGGTGAGGTTCAGGAGCTTTACTTTTTCACAGGCTCCTTCAGTCTGTCAAGAAACGAAGCTATGAAGGACACTCACTCACAGGGTTTCTCTCTGACATTTTATACAAAAAAATTTCAAATATATAGAAAAGTAAAAAGAATTGTATAGGGATCACTGACAATCTTACAAACAAAATTACACAGTTAACATATTGCTACATCTGCTTTATCACAAAACAATCCATCCATCCATCTGTCCATCTAACCATTTGTCTCTCTGTCCCTTCGTCCATCCATCCCTCGACCCCTCCTTCCATCCATCCATTCAGCTGTCCATACTCATCCATACTGATGTAGATTTCAGTATATTCCATCCCATAAAAACTTGCCTGCTCAGATCCCTGATTTTCCATGAACAGGCAAAATGTGTCCAGGCAGCAAACTTTTATGAAATCATGAGATTTCACAGATTAACCTTGCTCTTTCTGTACCTCGTTGCATTCTAGTGGGGGGTAACTTGTTTGTTTGCCTCTCTGAGCTGTTCTCTTCACTGTTGGGTATGGGTTTCTTTTGTGTTCATTCACCACAAATACTTTACTATAAAACATCTCCTTGCTGTTGAGAGTGCTTTGCCTCATTCTCTGTGTTGTTCTTACTCCTGAGTTTCTAAGTGGAGTTTTCCTGAAAAGCAGGTAATTTGGTTTATTTTGTGCTTGGGTACAGTGGGCAGAACCCTTGACTAGCTCTTGATGTAATTTTAGATCTGTCACATTTGCAAAGGATTGTACCAGCTTTCCAATGGAGCTCCGAGCTCTTTGACCAATAATGTTTCAGAAATGCAGGAAGAATGGAGGTCACCTGAGAATTTGAGGGTGATGTGAGGCTTGATAATCTGACGCTCAGAGCCAACCCATTTGTACTCAGAAGGCTCTTGTGGGAATGTGGCATAGTGTAATTGAGCTACATAGCTCGTCATCAGAATGGTTTGTGGAAGGACCGCCCAAGGACAGGTAAGATGCAGCATCACTAGGAAAGAGAAGGGAGGGAATATTAACAAAACGAAGCAAAACACTAGACACAAGATGAGCATTAGTTCTTGTATTTTCTAGGCGATCTCACGGTCCTAGCAGCAGAGGCAGAGAACTGCTTGCTCCTGACCTCTGGCCCTGCCCAGAGCCCCGGACTGTGCTTGTCTGGTGTCAGCCTATGACTTGGGGCCAAGCACGTGCTGCCTCAAACAGCCCTTAACAAACATGGAATGTGATCTGTCGCTAGCATGGCCAAGGGACAAAAGAACTCAAAACAGATCCTGTTGTTGTTGTCTAGTTGCTTAGTCGTGTCTGACTCCTTGCGACCCCATGGACTGTAGCCTACCAGGTTCCTCTGTCCTGCCAGGCTCCTCTGTCCATGGGATTCTCCAGGCAAGAATACTGGAGTGGGTTGCCATTTCCTTCTCCAGGGCATCTTCCAGACCCAGGGATTGAACCCGGGTTTCCTGCATCGGCAAGTGAGTTCTTTACCACTGAGCCACCTGGGAAGCCCCCAACAGATCTTAATATTTGATAAATAACATTCTTAAAACTCAAACTCTGCATTTGAGCTACTAAAAGCTATAGATACATACATATTTATATACATACATTTATTCAAATCATTGGAGATTGAATAGTTGCATAGAAAATTCCAGGTAGCACTAAATTGCATTTAAAAATCGAGCATGTTAGGAACAAATATTTATAAGTTATATTATACTTTCCTTCTCTTCTTAAAACAATTTACTGAAAACAACTTGACCTTTTCTTAATGACTTAAATCATTTCCCAGGAGAGGCACTAGGTGAAGTCCGAACCCCTGTGGTTCAGGGTAGTGGGAAACTCAGAGAAGTGATTCATCAAACAATTCTCACAGGCTGACTCTGCTCTCCTCAGCCCCCGCCAACACACACTCAGAAGAGAACAACCAGATAGCAAACCCCAAATTCCATGGACAACATAGGCATCAAACCCAGCTGACAAGGTATCCTCACAAGTTTCCCAAGCCAATGGGCAGTGATAAGTCACCAACAACCAGAGTCCTCGGTATTGACATCTGTGTGGGCAGAATAAGAAGGAGAGAAAGGGGAAGGATCTAAGGATCCTAAATGGGAGAATCCCAAATAGCCAGCAAATAAGTGGTTCCTGGAGAGGATGCTCGAGCATTGAGAAGAGCAGAAACTGGTACACGGAGTGAGTGCCTGGGCTCCACCTGAGATCCCTCCAGGTGAGTGCCTAAGCTCTACCAGCAGAACTGAAGAGGCTGCTTGCTGGTACAAGGTTTCCTTCTGGGGCAATGAAAAGATTTCAAAATTAGATAGTGGTAATTCCTGTCCAACACTGCATCAATAAGTAGATTAAAAACCACTGAATTTTGCACTCTAAAATATTTAAAATAGACAATTTTATGTTATGTGTACCTAATCTCAATTGAAAACAAGGAAGATCCAAAGGGCTTGGGCACATACAAGCTCAGCTCCTCTGGACTCTCAAGCTGACCTTACAAGACAGGCTCCTGCTGAAGAGAGGTGCTGGCATAGATGTCCAAGTAGATAAGATACAGACCCAAGTGGGAGGAGACAGGGCCAGCCTGTCCCGGAAATTGAGCTTAGTACTGTGGGTCACTACACCAGAGAATGCCAGAGACAGCTCTATGAAGTAAGAAGGGTTGTCTTGGAGGAAATGAAGCTACAAGGCAAGAAAGTCGCTCAGGTGTTAGACAGGAGTCAGAGGTGTCAGCACTAAATGTTGGCTTTTAATACATACGCAGATAGACAAAAATCAGTACTGATGTTGTGTCTATATGTTTATCTCCAGCTCTGTTGAGAGGGCCTAGAAGTTGTGACACCCCAGTAGCAATGAACACACCCAACACCCAGATCTGGGTTTTTAAATACCATTCTCCAAAAGGGGAAATTAGGACTCTTTGAAGAAATGATTGATTTTAGAATCAGGGCTGGGAAAGTACAAGGTGGACCTGGAGTATTTTGTGGTACCAGAAAGTAAGAAAAGACTCAAGAAGTAATGAAGACATATCAAAGGAATATAGGAGCCAATTTTCAGGAAGAAAGGATGAGAAACAATAGAAATAAAGATCAATGTATTAGGTAGATATTGTTGCATAACAAATCATTGCAGAACTTAGTAGTCTACACAATAAACATTTTTTATCTCACAGATTCTGTAGGTGAAGAATCTGGATGTGACTTAGCTGGATCCCTGACTCAAGGTCCCTTCAAGGTGGCGGCCATTGCAATAGCTTGCCTGGGGGAGGATCCGCTTCTGAACTCATCTCAAAGCTGCTGGTAGGTCCTCACTACTTTGCCTGGGGACATCTGTCCTTGCCATGTGAGTCTCTCCATAAGGCAGCTCACCACACAGGCCTGGCTTCCCTCAGAATCAGCAAGTGAAGAAAAAGCAAAGGTGTTCCCAGGATGGAAGCCATAGTCTGTTAAAAGCCTGACATCAAGAACTTTGTATGTGCTTCTCTCTTCCCAGAACAGTTTTTTTCCTACCCCAGTGACTTGCTTCCTTTTACCTTTCAGATCTATTCAGGGCTCACCCTCTCTGACCCTTTATGTAAAAGTAGGACCTGCCACCAATTATTTTATATCTCAGCATTCTGTTTTCTTCACTCATAAGATGTCTTGCCATTTTTTTAATAAGATTTTTTATAAGATTATGAAGGACCATAATATAGTCATATAAATGAATAAAGAAGATGTGGTACATATACATAATCGAATATTACTCGACCATAAAAAGAATGAACTAATGCCATTTGCAGTAACATGGATGGATCTAGAGATTATCATACTAAATGAAGTAAGTCAGGAAGAGGAAGACAAATACTGTGTGATATCACTTATGTTTGGAATCTAAAATATGACTTGTATATGAAACAGATTCACAGACAAAGAGAAAAAGACTTATGGTTGCCATGGGGAAGGAGGATGGTGGAGTGAAGGACTTGGAGTTTGGAGTTGGCAGAAGCAAACTATTACCTATAGAATGGATAAACAATGAGGTCCTATGTAAAGCACAGGGAACAATACTCAATATCCTGTGACAAACCATAATGGAAAAATTATGAAAAAGAGTGTGTATATATTTAAGTATAACTGACTCACTTTGCTGTTTAGCAGAAATTAACATGACACTGTAAATAACTCTACTTCAATAAAATAGATTTTAAAATATAGCCCTATAGAATAAAATAAATAGATGAATAAAATAGAATAGAATGGCACAGAACAGGATAGAATAAGGACTGGGGGTCGGGATCTTGTCTTTGTTACCCACAACTCTGTGTCAACCACCTAGCATGGTACAGGGCATGGAGCATGACCTCAGTGACTATTTGAATGAATGGATACATTTGAATTTTGAACAGTCCTTGCGTGCGCTTTGTCTGACCACTCTAAATAACCCAAGGAGCCATGGGGCTATTAGAACCAACTTGGAACCTAGGGGTGCCCCTGCATACCTGGGTCAACAGGAAGTTGGGGGATGGGGCATAGGAGTCCCTGGGAAAGGTCCAGACCACATCTAAACCCTTTAAGCTGGGACCTCTGGGGGAAGGTTCTGGGCATGTATATTTCTTAATGCCCCAGGAATGTCCCATAGAAGCTGCAGTTGGGGACATCTGAGGCTGTAGAGAGGACTTTTCCCAAATAAGACTCTTTTTTCCCCTCTGATCTGTTACTATTTGTTATCCCCTGTGATTAGATGGGGACAAGTGTGTATGACTCAACTTGAATTTGCTTGTAAATTCACTTGGGGAAGAAAGCAGTCTCTGCTCCCCAAAGACTGTGGTCCAGATCAGGGGTTCTCAACTTCATTCACTTGCTGGAGTTCCCAGAGTAGCTGTGGAAAGTCTCACCCCATCAGGTCCTGCTGTGATCTGTTTGGGGTTCCAGATGCCCTAGTGGGTGGCCATGTGTATTCAGGGCTAGAGCACTGCCCTGGACCCTGGACATTAGCAGGCCTTGGTCCCAGGGGAAGAACAGCTCTGGAGGTTGCCTTTGGGGCTGTCTTTCACAGCCCAGAAGTCCCTTAGGCTGTTCTTTATCCCTCCATGCAAGCCACTAGTTCATATAATTTGCATATATTCAGGCTATGTTTCCACCCAAGGTTAATCTTTTTAATTAGTAAAGCTGCTATATCATAGGAAGCAAACAGTGACCCTTAAGTAGATAATTGGCAAAATTGAAACAATTAAGTGATTTTTCCCCAGGAGAGCATTCAGCAAAGCCATTGAAGCAACAGGCAAAGGAACGGCACAAATGAAAAGTGTTTGTGGCATGTATGGAAGAAAGTAATGTGCGGTGTTTGCAGTCCACTCAGATCGCCCCGCTGGAAGGATTTTCACTTACTTCCTGGTCAATGCTTTGAGTCAGTTGGTCAACTCCAGGGTCCTGAGTGGGGTTGGGCTCAGTTATCACGGTAACGACAATATTTTTGCTCCCTTCTCTATCCCATCTCACATCCTGTTCCCCCATCATCCACCCGATCCCTCTGCTCTGGGAATAACCCTCCCTCCCCACAAATATACTGCCTGTCCTGGAATGTTCTCTAGTGGAACTCAAGACAGATGCTGAAATCAAGTCTTTAAAAAATTTTTTTATTGTGGATAAAGTCACATAACATAAAACATACTATTTTAACCATATTTAACTGTACAGTTCAGTGGCACTAAGAGCATTCACATTGTTACAAAACTCTCACCATCATCATCTCCCAAATTTTTCACCTTCCTAAACTGAAACTCTGTTCCCATTAAATACTAAGTCCCCATTCCACCCCACTCCTATCCCTCAGCTTCCACCAATGTACTTTCTGACTCTAGGAAATCAAGTCTGTGTTGCTTCTTTCATCTGAACTTGAGGAACTGCTCCCCATTCTACTCCCACAACCCCCCTCCACCCCCACTCCCTGTCAACCTGGCTTCCTGAGTGCTCTCCCCAAGTCTCCCTTATAGCTTCACCCCACCCCAGCCACCCCACAGGAAACCACGAAACTGGGGGCAACCACACACCCACCTCCTGCTGCCTGCAGTGGGCTCTCTGATGATTGCCTGCAGGATTGTATTATAGAAGCTGCTCCATTTAAAGCATCCAGTTAATACAATGAGAATGGGCCTCCAGTGAAATGAGAATGGGAAGCACATGGTGTGGGATTTGCCCTATAAAAAGCCATTGCCAGGCGTGGCGATGTTTCTATGGCAACAAGATAATCAATTACTGCCCTGGTCATTGGACAGGAGGGACTGGCTTGGAAATCCTGTGTGTCCCTCTTTGGAAGGAGCTGGGAAGGGGTGGTGGGGGCCATCCAGGAAGACCCCTGCTTGACCACTGCTCTCTGACAGCTCCCCGCCCTGGTGGCGCCCCCAGGACTGTCTTCGAGCCCAGGGTTCCTGGGGCAGCCCCTCCCTGGGTGTGCCAAGGAATTCAGGCTGCACAGGCCACTGACGGGGCCATCAAGGCAGTGTGCTCCCTTCCCAAGCCTTCCCCACACCTGCCTCTCCCTGAGGCCGGGTGGCCTCCAGAGCCCTGCCAAGCCTGACTGGAGCCTGTCTCCTAAGGCAAGGCTGTCCTGCAGGTCTCTCCAAAGGGGCTTATTCTGCCCCCTGCACTTGCCTTTGTCCATAGAACCCTCCTCTCCTTTCTCAAATGTGTTTGTGACTCTTCTGCCTTTCCCTCTGAGTCCAGTACTTGGGGAGGCTCAGCAATCCCTTGGTGCCATGGGCGGCTTTGGGTGAGCCTGGCTCTGTCATAGCCCCCTTGGACCTGGAGGACAGTGGAGGCTGGATGGGCAGTCAGTCCCCTGAGGCCGTGCTGCCTGGACAGGACACCCTGACCTGAAGCCCTTCTGGTGTCAAGGGTGTCCTTGGGGTTATGGAACTAAAACTGGGGACCACAACACGGGCTGGGGGCCTTAGCCACAGCTAACTGAGATCCAACTAAACAGGATCCCCTATCCTGTGTATCCAGAAATAGAAACAAACCAAAGATGAGAGGGAAACAAGCCATTCTGGAAGGTGTATGTTTCTAAAATGAAAGGAAAAGGCAAAACAAAGAAATAAGGAAACTGGGACAAGTTGAAAAATACATTTGGCAGTTGAGAGTTGTGTTTACGTAGATGAGGAATTTTGAAACACTGAGCCGGGTCAGGATTTGAAATGTTGTGTGGAATGCTTTTAAAAGTGATGTTAAAAATTTCGACTGAAGAAAGTTAAAGATCTTAGTGACTTTATTCAATCATTCATCAATTAGCCACATCCCATCTAGTGAACAGAAAGGAACTCTGAGAATCTGCACAAAATAGGACTTTTATAGGCAGAAGAGGGTGGGAAGAGGAAGGTTCTAGCAAAGAGTAAGGTCACCTCAGTATGGGGAAAAGACAGGGTCTATTGGGAAGATCACCTCACTAGTACTGACCAGGTAATCCCAGACTGACTGGTTAAAGGTGATATTTCTGGGAAAAGCTGAAATTGCATTCGGGTTAGGTAATAAGTCTCAGTTTGTTGACATGGGGCTTAGCACAAGTGACTCCATTTTGGATCTTTTGTTTCTTCCTGTTTTTTTTCTTTTTAAACTGTGATTAAAATAACTTTACAGAATTTACCCCAAGGAGGAAGAAATAGCCTCTGTTAGGCTCTGGATGTAGGAATTAAAATGCATTTATTTATGTGGCCCAGCCTGAGAGCTGACTGTGCTGTTAAAGAATGTGTAAATCTCTGCCACAGATGGTGGAGAGAACAGTGATGATTAAACGTTTCATCAGAGGCCTTATACTTTGTTGTGTGTTCATTGTGGCTACAGGAAAGGATGCTGTAACAGATCTTTAAATAGCAAACCTGCGGCTAAATTTCACTTCATCCATCAAAAGCCGCTGCTATGCGATGACCTAATTTTAGCTGCTTATCAATTCCCCAGTGCTTGTTCGTTGATGTAACTTTGATCCTCTGATGTTAGATGACTTTTGTGCTGAATATAGCTAGAATTTAATATGAATCACTTGGATGGATGCCCAGCTGAGCTCAAGCATGTAAGTGTATATCTCTGTGTGTGTGTGTGTGAGAGAGAAAAAGGAGGGGGGGGTTGATGCAGGCTGGGAGGTGGATGACAAACACAGATACCAGCTTCCTTAATCTTAGGGCAATCAACTTCCCATCATCTCCTTGGACTTTCACTTTATTTTCCATTGTCACCAACGACATTCTTCTAGCAGCAAGCACACATGGGACGCAATGATATTGTGCTCCTGCCAAGATCTAATGAGAGTGTCAATACTTGCAAGACAGTTTAAATGAATGTTTTCTAAGCAAATCATTGCCTTTTCAAAGAGCTTTTCTTTTTGCTTACGGAAAGAGCAACTCAGACACTCTGAGGGAGCAGAGAGCATCTTTGATCACCTTCCTCCTCTCCCATATTCTGGACTATTAGAAAATGTCTTTTTTCATCTTTTCTACTGTGAAGTTTTTTATCTGAACTGTGAGATTTCTTCCCGTCATCCTGGCTCTTTGAGGGCATCCGGGTAACACACGTCATTCCTGGATGTGTATGGGTTCCTTGGCTCTGCTATATTTACTTGCCCTGGTTCGTGTAATTTCTTGCCCCAAAACAGAGTCATGATATTTGATTTCCATTTTCTTTTTTTTTATTTTATTTTTTATTAGTTGGAGGCTAATTACTTTACAACATTTCAGTGGGTTTTGTCATACATTGATATGAATCACCCATAGAGTTACGCGTATTCCCCATCCCGATCCCCCCTCCCACCTCCCTCTCCACCCGATTCCTCTGGGTCTTCCCAGTGCACCAGGCCCGAGCACTTGTCTCATGCATCCCACCTGGGCTGGTGATCTGTTTCACCATAGATTATATACATGCTGTTCTTTCGAAATATCCCACCCTCACCTTCTCCCACAGAGTTCAAAAGTCTGTTCTGTACTTCTGTTTGATTTCCATTTTATGAACATTGCAGGTAAAGCTGAAAGCCAGGGGGATGGGAGAGATTTTCTGGGACGTACCAGCCTTCCTGGATAGATCTGGCCTAGGGCTACCAGCCTAGATCTGCCTTCTCACTCAGGTGGGAGTGGGGGAGGGGCACGCTCTAATTTCTATTCTCTTCTTTTTCCTGGATTTAACCACTGCTTCCTTATAGCCTCCTCCCCCCAGATGGAGACTTGGAGAGTGTACTAAAGCTTAAATCTGATTTGGCTGCCCGATAACATCCTGGTGGAGAAAAAATCAAGACTCCCCATCCCAGGACTGTATGTGCGTCTTCTTCTTTGTTATTTCTGTCTGCCATCATCAAGGGTGCATGCGAAAACAGGCATGCACAGATACGTACTGGGGCGTGGTGCAAGAGGAGTTCGTAATGGATATAAGCTGTCTTAAGATCCTCAGAGGAAAGTTTCCTTTAGAAAGAGATAATTAGCTGCTTCAAAGAAGTACCTAGAATGAAATTAACTTAAATGTAAATCCTGACTGTTCAAACCAGTTTCTAGGTAGCTTGACAAATGTTAGAGATGGACCTCTGCAACAACCTGTGGGCCACCTTCAGCTAGATAGGAACAGAACCTATTTCATACCCTAGCCTCTCAGTAACACTTCAAATACTGTTCTTACAGCTTGCTTGATTACCATACTCTCCTTTTTTTGGGAAAGCAGGGAGGCCTGTGCTTGCCGGCATGTCTGTGGATGTCTGCACAGGGTCAGCGGTGTTTGAAACTTCATCCCCGGCAAAGCACGCAGTGGGGAGCATTGGTGGAAGTGGGGATCCCTTCAGAGTTAGACAAGAGAATTGCTGGGTGTCGGGGCCTCCACGGGAAGTGGTTCAGCTAAAACAGCAGCAGTGGCTAATGTGCTCAGCCCTCACTGGTCACAATGCAACATAAGACTGAGCATAGTTTAGAGGAAAGCAATCAACTCCACAGGTGTATATTAAAAGCGGTAGAAGCACCATAATACTAATTCCAAGAAACAGTTGTAAAACACTTAACTATGCATTGCTGCTTCTAAGTTGTGTCAGTCATGTCCGACTCTGTGCGACCCCACCAGACGGCAGCCCACCAGGCTCCCCTGTCCCTGGGATTCTTCAGGCAAGAATACTGGAGTGGGTTGCCATTTCCTTCTCCAATGCATGAAAGTGAAAAGTGAAAGTGAAGTTGCTCAGTCGTGTCTGACTCTTTGAGGCCCCAGGGACTGTAGCTTACCAGGCTCCTCCATCCATGGGGTTTTCCAGGCACTAGACACTCTTTAAATACTTTCTAAAGATGGCTATACTTAACCCTCCCAATGACCTTTGGGAATAAGTTTTATAATTGTTTTTACTTCACAGAAGAGTAAGCTGAGGCTGGGACCTCCTGGGTGGTCCAGTGGTTAAGAATTTGCCTTGCAATGCAGGGTATGCAGGTTTGATCTCTGGCTGGGGAATGAAGATCCCACATGCCCTGGGGAAGCTAGGTCCATGCACTGCAGTGAAAGATCCCACATGATGCAAAGAAGTTCCCGTGTTGCAAATAAGACTTGATGCGGTCAAATAAATAAATAAAAAGAGTAAACGGAGGCCCAAAGAGGTCAAATACCCAGTATTTGACACATCCAGTACCCAGGAGACTCAGCACTCAAAGCTAGGCAAAGTCCAGATTGTGTGTTTTTGATACTAGCCTATTCTGCCTCTAAAGAACTAGAAATCTCCAGCAAGCGTCCTGTGACTCCTCCAAAAGTAGTCTGCGGACCTCAATGACAGCAGCCAGTGGTTCTGGCTGTGTGTGGAGATCCTGTGTGTGGAGTTGCTGTTGTCAGCCACGAAAGTGCCTTTCCAATGGGTGTCTGATTAAGTGGCCCTGGAGTAAGGACATCGGATCCCAGTGCTGATCTGAAGTAGGAATGTTCAGCCTAAAAGTAGTTTAGTCCACAGCTCTTCCTAAGAGCCTTTTATCTGGACCTGGCCAGCACAAATATTGATAACACTGCAGTTCATATCTGGCTTGAGTCGGTGATCTTCTTGAGATGTTCCCTGTGGTCAGCATAGACTTGTAGGGGAAGCAGGCACTGTCAGCTTGCTTGTCAGGCAAGTGTGGCCTGCCCTGATGTTCCTGTATGTCAGAGGGTCCACAGCCTGGAATCACATGGGGAGAACCAGACTGATCAGCCTCTGAAACAGAGGGTCCTTTGATCACAGAGAGGCCCAAGGATGGAGAAGGCTCTCCAAGTTGTGGACTATTTGGTGATGAGCAAAGGATGCAGGACTGTAGAGCATCCTGAAACCGAGAACAGAGAGGATGGATCCGTGGATGTAAAATAATCAAGTGCTTAGAGTAAGACATGAAGGAAGGAGGACTTTAGAAGCTCTTTCCAGAATTGGCTCAGAGGGTAAATCATCTGCCTGCAATGTGGGAGACCTGGGTTCGATCCCTGAGTCGGGAAGATCCCCTGGAGAAGGAAATGGCAACCTACTCTGGTACTCTTGTCTGGAAAATCCCATGGAAGGAGA
The DNA here is from genome assembly GCF_019320065.1 of Cervus canadensis. Lineage (NCBI taxonomy): Eukaryota > Metazoa > Chordata > Mammalia > Artiodactyla > Cervidae > Cervus > Cervus canadensis. Next base: position 19,807,189 of record NC_057415.1, read on the forward strand.
AGCCTTGTAGGCTATAGTCCATAGGGTTGCAAAGAGTCTGACATGACTGAGCGACTTCACTTTCACTTTCCAGAAACCCAAGGGAGTGGGGAAAAGAGAGGCAACCACCTGTTATGGGCTGAGTTATAGTCTCCAAAACACATATTCCTAACCCCCAGTATCTCAGAATATGACTGTATTTGGGGATAAAGCTTTTAAAGTGAAAATTAGGTTAAAATGGAGTCGTTAGGGTCGGCCCAGTGACCTATAAAGGACACCAAGCTCCCTGGAGTCCTTATAAAAAGAAGTGATTAGGACAGAAGGATGTCCATGTGAAGACACAGGGAGAAGACAGCTGTCTACAAGCCAGAGAGAGAGGCTTCAGAGGAAACCAGCCCTGCCGACACCGGGATCTCAGACTTCAACCTCCAGAACTATGAGAAATAAATGTCTGCTGCTTTTGCCACAGCAGCTTGCCCTGACCAACACACTGCCCTTCTCACCTCTCCAAAGCCAGCTGGGGTCTCTGGAGTTGCCTCTGAGATGGCCCTGACTCAGGTGTAAACTGTGCCTTCTGTCCTGGAAAGTGCTCCAAGACTGAATAAAAAGAGAGACAGTGGTTCATTTCCTCTCAAATAATAAATGCTGTCATCCCAAAGTGCTGTTCATCGATTCACTCCTTCACCAAATTCATACAGTGGCAGCCTCATTCCATGCACTAAACTCACCCCTCAGTAAGCTGAAGCCCTGAACTGTGATCCCAAGATGTGTTAGCAGGTGTGTTGGAACAGGAGCAGAGGTGGTATGCAAGGCGATCTAGGCCAGGAGGACAGAGATGTCAGCAGGAACAGGGTCCACCTCCTATGCAGTCTGAGGAGCCGGGGAGAGCCAGGGGGCTCTCTGAGGGGAAGGCTGTGTGCATGAGGTCCTTCAAGGAGACATTGGAATAGGTTGACCGGCTGCGACCAACCGCGCAGAAGCGCGCCGGCTGCGACCCCACGCAGAAGCGTGGCCGTGAGGAGCTACCCCTCGCCCAAGGTCAGGGGTAGCGACCAAGAGCGTCAGGCTGTGACAGCGCAGGAGCGGCGGCAGAGAGGAGCTTCCCACGTCCGAGGTCAGGGGCGGCGGCCGAGAGGAACTACCCGACCTCCAAGGAGCGGCTGCTGCGCAGGCGCAGGAGGGCCGAGAGGAGCTACTCCACGTTCAAAAGATCAGGAGGGGCCGCCGTGAGGAGATACCCCTCGTCCAAGGTAAGGAGCAGCGGCTACGCTTTGCTGGAGCAGCCGTAAAGAGATACCCCACGTCCAAGGTAAGAGAAACCCAAGTAAGACGGTAGGTGTTGCGAGAGGGCATCAGAGGGCAGACACACTGAAACCATAATCACAGAAAACTAGCCAATCTGATCACAGGACCACAGCCTTGTCTAACTCACTGAAACTAAGCCATGCCCTGTGGGGCCACCCAAGACGGACGGGTCATGATGAAGAGGTCTGACAGAATGTGGTCCACTGGAGAAGGGAATGGCAAACCACTTCAGGCTTCTTGCTTTGAGAACCCCATGAACAGTATGAGAAGGCAAAATGATAGGATACTGAAAGAGGAACTCCTCAGGTCGGTAGGTGCCCAATATGCTACTGGAGATCAGTGAAGAAATAACTCCAGAAAGAATGAAGGGATGGAGCCAAAGCAAAAACAATACCCAGTTGTGGATGGGACTGGTGATAGAAGCAAGGTCCGATGCTGTAAAGAGCAATATTGCATAGGAACCTGGAATGTTAGGTCCATGAATCAAGGCAAATTGGAAGTGGTCAAACAGGAGATGGCAAGAGTGAATGTCGACATTCTAGGAATCAGCGGACTAAAATGGACTGGAATGGGTGAATTTAACTCAGATGACCGTTATACCTATTACTGTGGGCAGGAATCCCTTAGAAGAAATGGAGTAGAACAACAAAAGAGTCCGAAATGCAGTACTTGGATGCAATCTCAAAAATGACAGAATGATCTCTGTTCGTTTCCAAGGCAAACCATTCAATATCACGGTAATCCAAGCCTATGCCCCAACCAGTAAACGCTGAAGAAGCTGAAGGTGAATGGTTCTATGAAGATCTACAAGACCTTTTAGAACTAACACCTAAAAAAGATGTTCTTTTCATTATAGGGGGCTGGAATGCAAAAGTAGGAAGTCAAGATACACCTGGAGTAACAAGCAAATTTGGCCTTGGAGTACAGAATGAAGCAGGGCAAAGGCTAATAGAGTTCTGCCAAGAGAACGCACTGGTCATAGCAAACACCCTCTTCCAACAACACAAGAGAAGACTCTACACATGGACATCACCAGATGGCAACACCAAAATCAGATTGATTATATTCTTTGTAGCCAAAGATGGAGAAGCTCTATACAGTCGGCAAAAACAAGACTGGGAGCTGACTGTGGTTCAGATCATGAACTCCTTATTGCCAAATTCAGACTT